>NC_089221.1:21435715-21751139 GCF_963924675.1 Phocoena phocoena
ATTTGCTGCTAGACTCCAATTGATGATTAAAATGCCCTTCTGGGTGACCCCTATAAGTCTTGTTTTTTTGCTATCAAATTTAACTGTTATAATAATTAGAATTTGTAATCTAAAGTAACAAAATTAGAGCCATAAAGTCCTTCTATTGCAAACTCCTATTGTATGTGAAGAAACAGACATGCAGAAAATTTTTAAATTTTTCTCAAGGGCACTGAGCTAAAATGTGTCAGATTTACAGATTTGGACTTAAAACATCTTTCTTCTGATACCTATTTCTGTTTCCTTTCAACCGAATAAAATAATGTTGTTTTACCTTGTGTCCATATTTCTTGTTTTGCATCCTATCCAAGTAATGTATTCTCAGCTGGGGAGGCTTATTAGCAATACTGTTAATCTTTTTCTAACTATAGTTCTACCTGCCACTACTCCTGGTCTCTGGCCACCACCACCAAATGGTCAGATCTTTGTGTGATGCTGATAGATTATTTTATTGTCTGTCAAAATCAAATAGATAATAATTGAGAAGATATTTACTAAGGAGGAATTTATTAATGCTAATAAATAACCTATGTTATTATTGGAAGGTATCAAATCAATCTCATTAATTTCTTCACTGATTATTTCACTCAATTTTTGTTGATTTCCTTTTGCTATGCTCAGGACTAGGCATACAAGTGTGATTAGTAAAATTCAGGGGAAGAGAAAAACATTGAAAAAATAAATAAATAAAATAAAAAATGATACTACTCCCAAAGCTGAATTCAGTGAGAATTGAGTGATTACTTTTAATTTTTTTTTTCTGGATACCAGGTTTCCTTTTGCTATTTTAATATATTAACCACAAATTTAGTGGCTTAAAACAACATAAATTTATTATTTTGCAGTTTTGTATATCAGAAGCCTAACAGATTCCAGTAAAATCAAGGTGTTGGTGGGGTTGCATTCCTTTCTGGAGACTAAATAAGATAATTCAATCAATTTTCTTTCCTTTCCCAACTTCTAGAGGCTATCCATATTCCTTGGTTCATCTTCTTCTTCCTCTGTCTTCCTCCTCTAGCAATCTCTTGTAGTCATAATTCCCTCTCACCACAGCCTGTAAAGTTTCTGTATCTGTTAAGGATTCATGGGATTATATTGAGCCTCTTTGGATAATGCAGGATAATTGCCCCATTTTAAGGTCCTTCAGTTAATCATACCAGCATATTCTCTTTTGCCATTCAAGGCAACATATTCACATGTTGTGGGATAATAATGTGGGTATTTTGAAGAGGTCACTTTTCTGCTTACCACTCTAGGTAATTGGGGAGAACCTCATAATCTGATGATAAGACATTCTCAGTTGAACATTATGGTAGTTATGTACTAGTCCTTATGATTATTGCTACAAAACCAAAGAAGTATGAACAATTAGTGATGAAGAGCTAAAAGGAAGGGTTAAAAATACGGTAGTTATAAGTACAGTAAATTGGAGTGAGAGGAGACTAACCAACTATTTAGGAAGTTTTAGCTACAATAGCAAAAATTAAATGCAAAGCATTAGAAATAAATCAATTGTTTTATCATTTCATTTCACTCATTATTTCCTTTTAGTTCACTTAAAGACTTGGCTGTAGAGTTCTTCCTCTATTACTGTTAAAATAAGATAAGAGAGGAGACCAGCACAAGAATCCAAGACTAAGGAGTAGATTTACAGTGTTCATTCTGTAACTCTTTTTAATGTCATCTGCTTTAATTGAATTTTTCAACTCTATCCATGGAATTTGAAAAAAAAATTTCCACTACTAATAAATAGATTAACTCTATTACCTCCTATCCTTCTACCATCTTGTGTGTGGTTTAACTTAGAATGATCTTTTTGTTTTTGAAAATACAGCTGCCTTTTTAATATTTATTCAGCTGATTTCCTGCTCTATATCTGGACAATTTGATTACTTTTCTGAGTTGAAGACATTTAAAATGATATAATGTCAGAAGTTTTCCAGCTAAACATACAGCAAAAACTTTTTTTTAAATATTTGCATTTAAATATCTACAATTCATAAATCAATAAGGAAATGTGTTTTCTTTACCATTGTATTAAGTATTTGACTATAATTTCTGTGCTGAAGAATTATATTCTTAATTAAACCTAAATACTACTTCCAGTATATCACAAATCTGTTTCTATTGAATTAAAGTACACTTGGGTGAGACAGAATAGTAGGTTTACTTTATATTTCACTATTCCCTGTATTCCCTATTCAGGCAGACCTGCATGAGATTTTAGCATTTCCACTTAAACCTAAGAACCAAATATCCTTAGACAGTTGAAGAAAATTTCTAAAACTGAGAATTTATTAGAAGAATACTTCAAAAAAAAGTTCAATTTGACTAAATATAAGCACTTGAAAATAAATTTTATTAATAAAACAATATTAGAATACTATATAAAATGAACAGAGAATAAAATTAGGTTTAGACCTCACAGATAATTGTAAAGAAAACTGATTTAATAGCATTGGAATATAAAGTTGAATAAATCTAACAAAAGTAGAACAAAAAGACAGCTGTAAGAGAAAAATTGTATACTTTAAAGTTGACCCAGAAGTTCCAAAAATTGTGTTCCAGAATGTGAGAACAATAACAAAATAATGTAGAGAATTATTGTTTCTAGGAAATAACACAAAAGCAGATATTGCAGCTAAAGAACCTATGCTGCTAGATTGAAGGTACCAATAAATAGTAAGATAGGTGAAGGGAAATGAAATCCACTAAATGATACCACTGAGAAATAGAAAACACATGTAAAGAAAGATACGTTTCAGAGAAAACAAAATCAGGTCACCTGGAGGTCAGTGAGAATTAGAATGGCATTTGGCCACTCATTAATGTAGTGGATGATCAAAAGCAATGAAGCAATTCTTCTGAAATAAGGGAATGTATTTTCAGTAACAAATTCTATAACTGATAGTTGGACAAAATAAATCAGTGACTGAGAGGAAGTTTTTTTTTTCATGGTTTTGGTGAACATAAATTAAAAAATAATAAAAAGACTAACACAATTAGAAATCTATAATTACAAACTTTGTATGACCCAAATTTAAGGGTACAGTTATTATTAAATAATAGGAAGGAAACAAAAATCATATACGAGATAAAATAAATATGTATTTATCATATATATATGAATATATAATCTAACCTAAAAGGGTAAAATGTGCTTTGTACATTTTAATACAGAAATATTAATGTTGAGTAATATCCTAGTGAAGTTACTAAGATCTAAAATTAGTAAATAGTCTTAGGAAACAATTAACTTTGGGTGCACAGAATGTGTTTGCATGAATTTGTGTGGGTGTGATCCTGGTGGTGCTATTGGTGATGATGAGAGAATCAGTAATCAGGCTGGTTTCACAATGTCAAAGAAATGAAACAAATTTAATTCTCAAGGCACGAAAGTAGAAATGAAGAAACTTATATCCAAGCAATTTTTATTGAAGTACGGAGGCAAAGAGCAGACATTCTCATGTTTTCAAGAACCCAGGTAGTAGAGCACCAATGAATGTTTATTAAAAAACGAGATCTGCATGATATTAAAATCTAGCTATCCAGTATCTCATGGATAAGCCAGGATAAACCAACTGGTGCTGAGCATTGCACACATTAACATAGAGAACCAAGCTTAAATAGTTAAGACATATTCGTTGTAGGTAACTGTCATGAAGGACAACAAAAAATTAATGTTATAGCAAAAAGGAGTGAGCAAGAGAGAGAGATAAGGGTGGGGATATGCTGGAGAGCTTGATGGTTGTTGTGAGGAAGTGTAGTACTACTAATCTTACCTTCCTTGTGAGAATTTACTATATAATGAATAGCAGTAACAAATTTTTTAAAAAACATTTTGTATTGATTTCCTTTAAATGTATGTTATCTTCATAAAATTAATAATCAGGAAAATTAAAGTAAAATCAAAATTAAATCCAGGCTTAGAAGGAAAAGTACAAGCTCATCAGTTTTTATATCATTTGTGACAAAAACCAATAGTTCCAATTCTAATTTATGAATAAGAAACATACATGGATACATGTTACACCAATATGGTTATGATGTACAAACTTCAGAGTTTATTAAATATTAAATACAAATATTACAACAGAGAGAAAAAGTAATTTATATAGCATGACAAAAAACCCCAGAGTGTTAAAATGGAAATTCACATAAAATATGTTAAAATTTTCAAACTAAATATATTTGCTATTCTAAACAATATTAATGAATAAGCTCAAATTAGCAAAGAAAAATTACTTTGAAATTAATGAAATAACGTAACTATTTCATATATATTTGTGCCAGAGATGCGTCTAAGAGAAAGAGTTTCAGAAACGTTCAAACTAAAAGGATGATCCAGAGTAAAAGAGATCTTATGTCACATAATTTATAAACTAAAAATGAGAAATGTAAACATATATTTTAGGAAATGTGTAGAGATATTTAAAGAAATAAATATTTTCTTAGTCAATCTGACCCATTTTTGTGAACCCATGGCAAATCAAGTGATTGAAATATTAACAGTATGTAGAATATTTGAATGTTTGAACTAATAAAATTGATCAAGGAAATACAAATCAAATTCTATCCCTAATAATAAGAAATGCAATTTTAATTTTAATGCTCATGAAGTATGTTCTTGCTTTCTGCTAGGACCCAAGGTCAAAATTCAATAAATTTTTAAATAAAAATAGTGATGATAACAGTTTCCAATTTCATTGTGACAAACGTAGAGATAATTATCTGCAATTAAATTTGCATATCTGACATCATTAGCAAATCAGAAATAATATTCTTTGAGGTGTCAATAAACATCCAGGGATAAAGTTGGTGAAACTGAGCAAATGTTTATGAAAATGTTTACTGTAAGACAGTTTAAAAAACTTAATCAGCATCATGTACTTGGCTAGGAAAACATAGTATTATAGAAAACAATATCTGACTATAACTCACATATTTGCACAAATATGCTATAGTAATCTATCTGTGACTTGCAGAGAGATGGGCAAAAATCAGTCTTTACACTTTTAGTCCATAATCCATTCCCAGCCCGTGTGTAAAAACGACCAATGGAGGATCAGAGAATAAGCCTGTATCTTTTTAGGGAATGGTGGGTATCTTAGTTCAGGCTCCTATAACAAACTGTCATAAACCGGGTGGGTTATAAAAAACAGAAATTTATTTCTCACAGTTCTGGAGGCTGGGAGTGCAAGAACAGCGTGCAAGCAGTCAGGTTCTAATGAGAGCCCTCTTCTGATTTACAGACTGTTGACTTGTCTTGTATTTTGTATCCATTCTCATAGAGCAGAGAGAAGAGAGACGAGGACAGTTCTCTCCTGACTCTTATAACTATACTAATCATGTTTATGAGGGTTCCACCCACATGACCTCATCTATTCTGATTACTTCCCAGAGGCTTCCCAAAGCCATCTCCTAATACTATCAGGTTTTGGGGGTAGGGTTAGTCAAGTTGAGAGGAATGTTAAAGTGATTCTGGTCAATGTAATCCATGAGCAAAGAGTTCATTGATGTAGCTTATGCTGGTAATGAGAGAGTGCTGACATGTGGGTATCATCCACAAAGGAGATATCATTGCCGAATTCCAACAGCACCAGTCCAAAGAAACCTTGTTTCCATTCACCATCCTTTGATAATCCAACCCTGGAGAAGTTGGAAGCTACCTCTAGCACACAGAGATGATATGAAAAGGAGAGAGTGAAGGCTAAGGTCTTACTTCCCTTTACTTTCCTTCAACAAATGAATGAACCTGGGTCTCATCTTATTTGTGGGTAGAACTGTGTGTAAAAAACCTAGTTAAATTCAATGCAATTGAAAAAAGTTGATTTTGATTAGACTGGTCTTGGTAATAACTTTAAATGAGGTTTTTGAATACCTGAATATGTTTGGGAACCATCAGGGATGTGTCTGAGAAATCAAATGGCATTAAAGGCTATAGGCTGGGCTTCACACACACACATACATATACATATATACAGCTGTTTCCTGATGTGTCTACCATATTCAAACCATTCAATAAAAGAGGATTGATTATTTTGACTCAGTAATAATTAAAATGAATAGATGAATGTTAGTATGTCATAACACCATAAATTAAGACAAAAAAGATAAGCTGGAAAATATTGATAATGTTAACCAAAAAGCAAAGTTCCTCAATATGTCACCAATAATATGGATTAAAAAATTATCCTGAGGCACAAAATGTATGAACAAATAGCCCAAAGAAAAATGAATATCAATAATCAGTAATGCCTGCAGTAATGCTCAACCTCTCCTGTATATCACAAAATGCAAATTTTTATGTGTATATTTGAAAATATTTTTAAAGTTATCTTTTAAAAAAGGATACTATCAAGTGCTGATTAGTATGTGAAGAAAAGGTACTCTCATATAGTCTGCGGGTGAATAAATTAGTAAAAACTTTATGGAGAGTGATTTGGCAACGTCTAAAATATTGTGTCTATTTGCAAACAGTGGCTGAAATAAATGAACAAAATATGTCTAATTTTTTAATGACTCCAAACAAAAACAATTAAATATACATCTAATGGAAACATTAAATCTGGTATTTCTGCATCTATAAGAGAATACTTTGCCCTTATTAATACAAATCAAAGAGTTCTCTTTATGTTGCTATTTAAGTATCTTCAAAGAATAATTATTGAATAACAATTGAAAAAGACAGTGAATAATATGATCCATTTTGTTAAAACTCCAAAAATAATTTATTTTTAATGACTTTGTGAAATGAAAATAATTAATGTTATAGTGCTTTGAAAAAAATGTTTTCCCTTGAACTTGAGGCAGATGATATGGAGAAATAAAAGATAAAATGATGACAGTATTTTATAAGGAGATTTCAAAATTAATCCTCATAATGAATGTGTCCCTTACCAAATTACCTTGCTTCTAAAACTTATACACTTGGAAATCCTTTAATTGAAATGATAGTAAGGCATCTTTAAATATGATGTTGTTATATGGAAGATATTTTGTATTTCACTTTACAAAGGTCAGAAAAAGAGAAATATCTGATAAATATTACTTCTGTTTTGAAGCTTGTAATTGTAGACCTAAAATGGATATATTTGACAGTTGACCAGGTTGCAATTTATAATCTTCTAATTATTATCTTCATTGCTTTTTCATGTAGATAATTTCTATATTATTTCTGTTCCCTGAATTTATGACAATAGCCCAAAAATTTATAGAAAAAAATGTTTTCATTTTCTCTTATTCTATTCTATAAGAAGGAGACCTAAAAATAAAACATATGTATGTAAAAAAAAAACACCCTATATAATCACCTTTAGATATTGTAATCTAATTTGAAATGGTCAAATGCTTGAGTTGTTTAATTCAAATATAACGTTTAAGATACAGTTTGCCAATGTTTAAATATTCACAATGTTTTCTTAATCTGCTCTAATAACAATAACAATAATGCCGACTAAACAAGACTGATTGGTAATAAACATTTTATTTTGTTAAATATAGATACTTGAAGAAGTTTCCCAGTAGACTGAGAGAAATGGCATATTGGGAATCTCAGTCATCAACCTTCTGGTTCTAACCAATCTGGGGTCTATGTGCTGGTGGTAAGAATGCAGATAATTTCTTCCACCTGGTGTGAGTTTTAATACCTGCAAAACAACTCAAGGATATGGCTCAGAATATTATCTATAGCCCTCTAGAAAGAACTAAAGGTCCTTGATTTTGTTTCATGGCTAAACTATTATTTTGTCTTACTTGACTGCTTTCCTTTGTTTCCTCATTTTCTCACTTCTCTGATTAAATTTGTTCTTTGGAACTAGGGGAATGCCTAGGAGATTAAGATTTTCTACTAACAGGAGATAGGGGATATAGGGTAGGGAGTCTGCCCCCAGGAAAGACCCACAGGGCCCTGCTGTTTTTCATTGTCTTGTTTTCCTTCATCATGTACTTCAGTTAACCTTGTATAAAGTAATTCTTTGGCTCCAGGCTGAGCCAAACCTAATGTTCCTCCTAGAAACCTTGGGTGCTTTTTTAAACATATACTCCACAACTACAGATGTAGAGATTTAAGACTCCAGTGTAGTAAAATTTGATCACAGTATTAGAAGACTACCCAAAGTAAAGGGAATAAAATAGATCCAGAGAGGTGACAGAAGTCAGGTAAAACTGACAGTAGGATGTCTATATAATCCCAAAAGTTTACAGGTTTTCTAGTAAGATTGTTAGAAGTATTGCCACATCTATCAAAATAATGAGCCTGGATTTGGATCCCTCTGAGTGTAGGTTTTTTGAAATTCAAAGAATCCTAATCTGCATCTGCTTGTCAGGATTGGGGGAAATAATCAGGATGGAATACCTCTAAAGCTTTTATAATTTCATATCAAATAAAAAGATTTCCTCAACCTGTCTGAGGAATATCTTAGAAGCCATATACTATGCAGTTAATGAAGTAAATTCAGGTCCCATTTTACATGTTCAAGATTGTCTGGAAACTTTACAGAAACTTTACTCTGTGGCCTGAAATTTCTCATGGTCAATCCTATATTGTTTAGGAGTTTTCAGTCTAAGCATACTCCATCTTCAGTCTGAAACTGATAATGCAGTGCTCGTGTTGCTCAATAAATTAATATGTAGGACTCAGTCTCCAAATTCCTAGTGGTAATGAAAGTATTCCTAAAATTTGTAGAAGATTATACTCTACATGTGTAATTATGAAAGTCCCTTTCTCAAGAATGGTTCAGCAGCTTAAGAGAAATCAATGAAAGGAATGCAAATCAAATGTGATTATTAAAAGTCAAATAAAAGTGCTAACGCATTAAATATTTTCTAAAACAAATTATAATATTATATCATTATATAAGCTTTGGAAAGTGGCAAGTAGTAATAGTTGTTTGATTTTCTCTTATAAGAAGTGGGGAAAAAAAAAACCCTTAAAACTATGAGATGATAAAATTAACTTCATGATAATTCAAAAGGACCTAAATTTTAATAGCATCCAACTTTATGTGCTGTAAGAGAAAATGGATAAGACAAGAGAATGATAACCTATATCTACCTAATAAATCTAAGAAAAAGTCAGAAGTGTAGTAGCTTCCTCAAGGGAGTAAAAGCTATCCTGTTCTACTTTATCTGCCAAAAAGAAGAAAGAAAAGGGCAGAGAAAATCATGTAGCAGAAAGTGTACTCTGATTAAAACTCATAGGATGTTTTCAGAATCCAGAATTCTGCCAGTAAGTACATTCTCTTAGTTAATGAGAATCAAAGCAAATGTTTTTGGTCTGCTCTAGCTGATGTTAAAAGATCCATCATAACACATTGCCTTGGTAGTTTCCCTAACTTGGGAAGAAACTATTTTTAATTGAAAAAATAATGAAAATTTATTTCTCTTTATGTAACATCTTAAATATATTAAACATTTATATAATATATGTGATATTTATGTGACATTTCACTTAGAAGTGAAGACTAGAAAAAAATCCCATCAAAACAACTGACACGGTTATTCTATGGTGATTCAGGTTAAGCATATTTTTGCTTTTCTTAAGAGTATATCCTCTTCCTTCCATGGTTTCCAGTTAAGTAATTAAGCAAACCCCCTCACCTGATTCGTTTAAAAAAAAACAAAGAAAGAAAGAAAAGAATATGGATACTAAAATGACTCCACCTTAATGTTATATTTGCTGGTATATTTTAACTTGTTACTGGTCCTTTTTCCTCTAACCATTACTCAATTAAAAAGTTAATAAATCCAGACACTTCTGAACTATTCTCCTTTATTTAGCATAATCATACTATTATATGGCATCTTCAAGTTAAATGACATTACATAAGGTTTCTAAATGTCTTAATGCCTCATTTTTACCTCCTGCAAAAAAAGAGAAGGCATGATAATACAATTTGAATTGTAGACTAAATATGATAATATTTTAAATCCCTTTGAAGTTTAAAGCCATTTTATATTATTTTATTGTACATATCATTAGTCCTAAAATTATATTTGTTTAATAAATGTCAATTTGCAATGATCCAAATGAAGAATAAATTATCGTGGGTAAAATAGAATAAAGTATTCACATAAGACTGAAGAAAGTAGCTTCTATTTATATAGATTTCTGTCACATACTGTTATGTGGTGCATTATGCTTACTGTATGATTTCTCTAATCTTTTACTTCTTTGATATTTGAACCTAATAAAATAGTCACACTTAAAAGGAAGGGCTAACACAATTAAGTGCCACTACAGACTAAATATTAATCCAAACATTCCACCACTCTATTTTTTATAAATAGTATTTCAAAAATTCTTCTTAAATAGTCATAGTTTAGCCACTAAAAGTTCTTTTATTGCTTTCTATTTATAAAACTTTGAGAGTGGCATAAATCTTGGTCAATGAATCATCCCATCCACTCTATCACTTTTGTAAATACGATTCCTCCAGTTTGTTCTATCATTATTACTTTGTCATTCTATGTCCCTAAAAGATTGAACAATTAAGCTGAGTTAGGTCTGACCTTAAAGTAAGATTAGGGAAAAAAAGAAGAGTAGTTCAGTTAAGCTGTTATTCTACCACTTGGTTTTTAAAAAATAGGATTTATTGAGTTTATCAGTATTGTGTGTACTGAGTTTTTCTTATATAAGATCACCTTAGGGTTAAATCCCCTGGTCTGTGTTTATACATAAAGCCTAGAAAGGTCAAGCTTTTGGAGACCTTCCCAGTCAGAACCATATTATTTACACTTTTTCATTATGTTAAATGTCATTTTGTTTTCAGACAGAAAACCAACTTTATCCCTCCATTATATTAATGGAATTAATGAAATTAAAAATGCACCCTCAGATTCCTAAGCCAAAGGAAGGTAATGCCTATTGCTACTTTTAGTCACAGGGCAGTGTAACTTTAGACTCAGAAGGTCTCATGTTTGCTACTGCTGGGTTGTGTTACCCCATAAAGCGCAGAATAATGAGTTAAGACAAAGTATATATATTCAATAAAATAATGCTTTACATTTTACATCTGGCTTGTGGATTAAAGTAAACACACATTATGAAGAGTTAGCTAGTGTTATCTGGAATAAAAGTGTTGTCAAACTTACCTGTCTCTACTACTTGAATTCATTATTTAATTTTCCATTCTCTGATGCCTTGTATTTTACCATCAAAGGGTAGTGTATATTACCAGTTTAATTCCATAATCTATTGATATATAGATATCATTGATTGACTTCTTTATATTAATCATATTGAAAATAAAGTCTGGTAGGATCATATTGAAAATAAAGTCAGGAATAGTGAATTTCAAATTCTCATTTTATCACCATGCATATTGAAAATATAGAGGATCATGAGTACTTAATTGATGTGAGGAGAGTAAATGTATTACCAATGGGTTGTATTTAGAATTAAGACATCTTTTATTTTGACCAACTATGTCAAACAAAGTGTCTCTAAATATCTTGAAATGTATTGATCAATTTCCAGTTTTCCACAATCCCAGCACTCTTTTATGTCTACTCATTGGTGTGCTTCAGATGAATACATTATTAGTCTCTTCCTTGTAGGTATTTGAGTTTAACAACCTCATTTTTTTCCCCAGCAAACTTGGAGGTACATGTATTGTATGTGTGCAGTCAGATCAAAGACACAAAATTAAGTTATATAAAACATTTATGTGTTTAGGGTAAATTGAATATAGAAATATTTTCTTTAAATTAATTGAATAACAAACTTTAAAAAGAGTTTAAGATATATGTGTCCTCTAGAAAATTGATAAGAACTATTTAAAACTCCCACAGGGAACCTAGATAAATAATCCTGAGTTCCCACAGATTATTAGTGTGATTTATTTATTTTATATCTATATGACAAGGTATTAACAAGGTCAACAACATTTGAAGACAATATATGAGAGCATAAGATCTATAATATTGCTTAAAAATGGGCAATGGACTTCTTGGGAAATTGAAACCAATTGCTGGCAAGTGAATTCTCACTTGTCAACTTGGTAAAATACCAGAATTTTATATTAATTACCACTTTAAAGACCCCATAATCAAATACAGTCACATTGTGAGGTATAAGGGGTTAATATTTCAACATTTACATTTTTGAGGGAAACAATTCAACCCATACTTTTTGTAAGCATACAATAAAATAGGATAATGATTTTATAACATTGGGCTTTAATCACATGTCAAAAGCAGGTTATAGTACATCATTTATACAGTTTAGTTGCAATAATTTTGTACTTTGTAGGTGCCCTGGTTGTGTGTGTGTGTCTGTGTGAGTGTATGTGTGTACAGTGATCAGAGAGACCATACTAGATTCTCAACTTACTGTCTTATTATACAAAGTTTATTTTGTAAAAACTTGATTATTTTAAGGCTAAAATCTAATAGTATATATAATTTGGTTTTTAAGCCTAATATGTTTTATAAGCTCCCTAATAAATAAAATTTGCTTTCCTTTCTTTCAGTTCCAAACTATTTATATTCATTTAGATTATTTAAACCAAGGATAAACAAATGAACAAACCACTCCCTAAAGCGTAATTGAATTTTATTTTCTTTTTATATAGAAAAAGAAAAAACCTGAAATTTACACATTATTACTGAACACCAACACATTTTATTATTGATGATTTGAGATGTTTGTTTTGTAAATTAAGACTGAAGGTCAGGGGCTTCCCTGGTGGCACAGTGGTTAGGAATCCGCCTGCCAATGCAGGGGACATGGGTTCAAGCCCTGGTCCGGGAAGATCCCACATGCCGTGGAGCAACTAAGCCCATGCTCCACAACTACTGAGCCTGTGCTCTGGAGCCCATGAGCCACAACTACTGAGCCCACATGCTACAATTACTGAAGCCTGCATGCCTAGAACCCATGCTCCACAACAATAGAAGCCACCACAATGAGAAGCCTGCACACCGCAACAAAGAGTAGCCCCCTCTCATCGCAACTAGAGAAAGCCGGTGCACAGCAGTGAAGACCCAATGCAGCCAAAAAACAAAAAGACCAAAGGTCAACATATTGAGAATGAGCATTGTAAGCAGATATAGAGGGTGTGTGTGTGTGTGTACTATAAATATATATAATATATATAACTATTACATATTATTTATATATTATATATATACATAATCTTGTAAGAAAGGAAACAAATTGACTCCCATACTAAATATCAAATATCAGTCTTAAACTGGCCTAGTACATAGTTTTCTAGGATTTATGATTATGATTCATTAAAGTTATATGACTTACTAATGTAAAGACCTCAAGCTGTTAGACATATTCTCAAGAATGAAAACACAAATGAAAAACAAACAAAAATAACCTACAACAACAAAAAAACAGTGAACTTAGTAGAGAGCCCTGCACATAATAAAATGTTTGGTAAATATTTGTTAAATGCAAAGATCTTCAAGGGTTACTGAGAAGCTGGTAGCCAGCCAGTTTCCCAGGTATCTACCCTCTCTAATTAGCTACAACAAGGCCTGCTCTTTTCTGTCTCTTGTGGTCAGCCCTTTGGTGAGAAGGGAAGAAAGGTGCACAATAGTAAACAGCTTAAGTGGAATACTGAGAAGAGGGAAAAAGAAGCCAAATATACCAAACTACGAATCTAATTTATGTTATGCTACCCAAGTCCTCTCCAAATCTGAAAGGGCAACCACTCCCAGGCACTCAGAAATGAGAGGAAAGGATTATTGTTTGGGTGAGGTGATTGACTGGAAAAAGCCCTGAAATATGTTTTAAAATATTCTGGACTACTGTATTCTTGATTCAGGTGGTATATTAAACAACAATGTGCATGTATCTGCTCTTTGCCTTATTTGATGACATTAACAAAGCAGCCAGTCTAGCAATAAAGCTGAAGTATCTCTGGAATAGGAAGGGGAGAAGGGGAAAGGGAAAAATCTTCAAACCTTTGAATTAATTTTACTATTTTTATAACGTGCATCAGGGTTGTTTGCTAGTCTTGATTGAAAAACGTATCAGTAATCATCAAGTCATTGTTTTAATAAGTGTGTAAAGGTCATTTGTTGCTGTTTTCAGAATGTAAAATTAATGACTTTATCTTTAAAACAGTAGATGGTACTGTGAACAGATTGTTGCAGGGAATTGCCAAGATATAGATCAGTTTGGCAGTTGGTGGCAGGAAATTAGAATGAGATACAAGGCAAAGTGTCAACAGCAGCAAGTGTGCATATCTGCCTTTTTTTATTAGTTTTTTTTTTTTTTTAAGCAGTAAAGAGGAGACCTGGATGAACAAATCTCTAGAAAAAGGAGAGGAAATTCCTTGCAGAATATATGTAGAATAGTGGAATTGGATGCACAAAAGGAGACATCATCTTATGGAGTTAAGTTCAAGTCTTCCCAAAGTTGAACACATGCAAAACCTTAAGCCAACATTAGACGTTTAAAAAATGTATAAGTAACTTCACATTAATTGTATAAGGCTGTCTTAGTAATTATCATTTATGTTTTTATATATAACATGATGAATATATTAAGCAAACATTCAAAGTAGTCTATTCATTGTTCTAATATTTAAACAGATGAAGGAAATCAGAAGTCAGTTATCACTTAGAAAATGTATGTCTCCCTATGTAAAGAATCAAGATTTCAGTAGAAAACTGTATCATAGAAGACAGCCACAATCCAGTTAGTATGTAGCCAAGATTTCTGAGAAGGTGAAGTTCATGAATCAAAATTAAGGGTAAAATCAAGAAATTGAATGACTAATACCAGAGAGAGGAAAGGATCTTTGAAGGAACTAAGCAAATAAGATGTTGGATGGATTATCTCGGCACATGGCTTTCAAAGGAAAGTACCATGGTTAGAAAAATAAAAAAAGGAAGACCATGAAACAAGATGAAACTCTGAGATAATGAGGGAAATAACCTGAAGAAATGTCCATTATAAGCTCTGTTCTACAACAAGAGTTTCCACAGAATTTATTTTAGATTGTGCTGATGGTTATTATTATTAAAACAAAACTTATGCTAACTAGAACTACTTTACCACTGCTTTCTCATTCTCAAGTTCTCTATTTGATTCATTTCTGATTGATAAGTTTCGCCTTCTGTTGAATTTTCAGTTTTGTTTTGTTTTGTTTTTAACATCTTTATTGGAGTATAATTGCTTTACAATGTTGTGTTAGTTGCTGCAGTATAACAAAGTGAATCAGCTATACATATACATACATCCCCATATCTCATCCCTCTTGTGTCTCCCTCCCATCTCCACATCCCAGCAGTCTAGGTGGACACAGAGCAACAAGCTGTTCTCCCTGTGCTATGTGGCTGCTTCCCACAAGCTATCTATTTTACATTTGGTAGCGTATATATATCCATGCCATTCTCTCACTTAGTTCCAGATAACCTTTCTGCCTCCCCATGTCCTCAAGTCCATTCTCTACTTCTGTGTCTTTATCCTGTCCTGCCCATAGATTCTTCATAACATTTTTGTTTAGATTCCATACATATGTGTCAGCATACAGTATTTGTTTTTCTCTTTCTGACTTACTTCACTCTGTATAACAATCTCTATGTCCATCCCCCTCACTACAAATAACTCAATTTCATTTCTTTATATGGCTGAGTAATATTCCATTGTATATATGTGCCACATCTTTTTTATCCATTCATCTGTTGATGGACACTTAGGTTGTTTCCATCTCCGGGCTATTGTAAATAGAGCTGCAATGAACATTGTGGTACATGACTCTTTTTCAATTATGGTTTTCTCAGGGTATATGCCCAGTAGTGGGAATGCTGGGTCATATGGTAGTTCTATTTTTAGTTTTTTAAGGAACCTCCATACTATGCTCCATAGTGACTATATCAATTGACACTCCCACCAACAGTGCAAGAGGGTTTCTCTTCTCCACACCCTAATTCATGGTGCTTTATTTCATTAAAATTTAAATTAATATTAATTGTATTCCAGTAATACCATACTAAAAATAAACTATCTTTTGATATAATCTTAGAGCTCAGCTAAAAGTGACTTCTTCCAGAGGGTCTCTGATAGATTCTGTGAGGCACGTATGATTGCTGCAGTGTAGGCCCAATCTAACCTAATTTTCATGGCAATTACTACTTTAACAAAAAGTTAATTCTTAATAGATCATAGACAAATATAAAATGTAAAACTGTAAAATTTATAGAAATAAAAATAGGAAGAATTGTTTTGTCCTTGGGTTTGAGGGTGAGTTTTAAGGTATAACATTAAAAGTACAATTAATTAAAAAACTGACAAATTGTACTTTGTTAAGATTCTCTAAAAACAAATACTATTATATAAGGCAGGGATGAAAACAAAATATCTGCAAATCACATATCTGATTCAGGACTATTTTCCTTGATGCATAAAGAACTTAAAAGTTAAGTGTAAGAAAATAAACCACCCAATACAAAAATTGATAAATGTTGGGAGCAAATACTTTAACATAGATGAAAAATAGATGGCCAATATGCATATAAAATGATTCTAAACATTATTTATCACTTGGAAGGTATAAATTGATGCAACAATGAGATATCTTTGCACACCATTAAAATGGATCCAAAATTCAAAAAGACTGACAATATAAAATGTTGGCAAGTATTTTTCATTATTAGTTTGAGTGAATACATTTACATTGACTTTGAAAGGATTGTTTGGCACTTTATTATAAAATTAAATGTAGATTTGCCACACAATGTTGCAGTCATGCTCCTAGATAGTTAAGTGAAAATTATTTTCACACAAAACCTGTATGTGCATGTTTATAGAAATTTTCCTTATTCATAATAACAAAAAACTGGAAAAAACCAAGTTGTCTTTCCACAGATGAATGAATACACAAACTATTACATTCATACAATGGAACAACTATTTAGGGAATAAAAATAATTTATTGACTCATGAGATACCATGAATGCAGATTATGTGCATATTTCTAAGTGAAAGAAGCCAGACCCAAAAGGGGGTGTATACATTATTCCATTTATATGACATCCTGCAAAAGGCAAAGGTAGAAGGACAGGAAATAAATCTGTAATTGTCATGAATTGGAGGGTGAAGGAGTGTTTGAACGCAAAGGGGACACTCAGGGTAAATCTTAGTTGATGGAACTATTCATGGTGTTGTAGTGAAACATATATGAGTCTTACATTTGCCAAAGATCTTTAAGTTTACATTATAATGAGTGAAATTAAAGCATGCAAATTAAAAAAAAATCAACCAGGAGCCTGGAGGATCCCAAGATGGAATTTATACTATGAATAAACTGTCTAACTGTATTATAAATTTTTGGTATGATCTCATTGAAAGGGTGAGGAAAAAGGGAGATGACCTAATTAATTTTGGAAAATTGTGGTTTCACTGAAATCTATAAGGTTAAAGACAAAAGAAACTGAACATAAACACTATTTAATGAGTAGAGTTGCTTATCATTAGCAGTATGGTTTAACATTTCAGAATCTACTTTACATGTATATTGAGGTTGAAGAAATAAGTTAAGTGGATAGAATATAGTGGGAGGTAGAATTCTTATTGTGGGTGAAGGAAGTTATGATACGCAAGGAAAGAAGCCTAGGGCGACCCACTTGATGATGGATTAGAACCAGAGACATCAAATTAGTTTAATATTAATACAAATGGTTAGATACAGGATACAGATATAATTATAGATATGTATGAATACATAGATTAGAAGGCATACATGTATTTCCTGACTCTTTCTACTGAGAGGGTTTTAAAGCAGTGACACCCCAGTAGCAACAAGCACACCTAGAACCCATATCTTCTTTTCTAAATACCATTCTCGAATAAAGAGAACCAAGAATCCTTAGAGATAGCTAATTCTGGAGCTGAAGAAAGTAAAATGCAGCATTAATCTGGAGGATCTTTTAGTGTCACAAAGTAAAGATATGCTCTAAAAACAGAAAGATAGGGATATGTAACTTCTCTCTCAAACAATAAGAATCTGAACACCATATTTTTTATTTAGTCTCCTCTTGGCTATGACAGTTTCTGAGTTTTTCCAACCATAAAACAGAAAAAAATCAGAAAGACAAGACAAATAATGTAGCATTAGATTATAACCCATAGTATAAAGTAAATACACATGAGTCCATACTCATATAAATGAATTATTAAACAGATAAGTGAGCAAAAAAAGACAGATTTCCTTATGGAACAATTCCAAATAATTTTCGTAGATAATCTCTTACCCTAGGACACAGAACTTAATTCTCCTTCTCCATTTAAGTGCTGGCTAGACTTAGTGACTTGACTCCAAGGAATAGAAGAGGGGAAAACCCTGGCAAACACCACCTTGTCTAGGTTATCAAGGCTAACATCTCTGGTGGTAAGTCAAGTTGATAGTATCTACCCCCTGGTATAATGGATATGGAGGGCATGGTACCTCTGTAGTATGATTCAAATCAGAGGACATTGTATAAAATACCTGACCAGAATGTCTGCAAGCAGTCAAGGTCACAAAAATAAGGAAAGTCTGAGCAACTGTCACATCCAAGAGGAGGCTAGGGAGACATGAGAGCTAAAAGTAACATGGTATTCTAGATGAGATCCTGGAACAGAAAAAGCACATTAGTGGTAAAAACAGTGAAGTTTGAATAAAGTATAGCATTAAGTAATAGTAATATACCAGTTTTGGTTTTTAGGTTTGAAAATGTACATGGTAATGTAAGATATTAACAATAGAGGAAATTAGCTGAGTAGTAGATAGGAAATTTATATACAGACTTTGAAAGGTATTATATCTAAAATTAATCCAAAATAAAATGTTTATTTCAAAAATTTTCTGCATAACCATCTGCCCTTTCAACCCATGATTATCTCTCTATATAAGGACACAACATTTGGTGGTGTCACATCTGGCATTGAAACTGAGAGGGGCCCTGTGGGGCTCCCAGGCACGGAGGTCCTTTTGTCCCCCTGTTTCTTATAGAAGAGACTCCAGCCTCCATGACCTTCCCTGAGTTCCAAAGGGCTGATTTGAACAGTTGCTAATCAAGGGAGGAGCAGCCAAGAAACCACCTGAGACCAGATTAAAGGGACAAGAAGAAGCTCATCAAGATTAGGAAACCTGCCACCTTCGATGAGATTTAAGGGAGTACAGGCCCTGCTCACCCTAATGTTGTCAGAGACCCCACCTTTGAACCACTGTTATAAAACCCCTCATCAAATCCTCTTGGGTTGGAACACATAGTTTTTCAAGGCAGGAGCCTGCTGGGTCTCCCTTTGCCTGGCAAAGTGATAAAGCTATCCTTTTCTTTCTTTTTTTGGCTGTGCCACATGGCCTGCAGGATCCTAGTTCCCTGATCAGGGATCAAGCCCGTGCCCCCTGCAGAGGAAATGCAAAGTCCTAATCACTGGACCACCAGGGAGGTCCCAAACCTATCCTTTTCTACTTCACCCAAAATCTGTCTCCGACATTTGATTTGGTACCGAGCTTTCAGTAATAACATCAGACTTGGCATAGTAAACCATATTTAAATCACATAATAAACCATATTTAAAAGAGTGTATGCTGGTACTCTTCCATGGAAATAAAATATCTTCCTAAGGGTACAAGGACAGTGGAAAATAAAATAAATTTAAAGAGGCAGTTCCCAGCCCAAAATAGATAGATGTTTCATGTCTTAGATGCTGAAGCCAGGAAATTCACATCAGAAAAAAATATGTAGCTTAAAAACAGTTGAAATAAAATTATCTTTATAATAAATGAAATACTTTTTGTAACCTAATTAAATTATAGATGATATACTCAAATATTTTGGAGCTTTAAGTCTATTGCAAGTTCTGTTAAATGTCAAAATTGTTTTGATCTTTGAAGGAAAGAAAAATATTGAGAGCTTATCTTCTTTTTAAAATAAGAATATCCTTAGCTATATTTGATATATTCTTGTTCCTTTGGAAAAACAATAACAATATTTATTTATAAAAATAATATTGATCTAATACTAATAATCAGGGTGAAACCCTGTGGGGCTCTTGAGCACCTGTGTCTCTCATTTGTTGTTTGCAGGGAACAGATTCCAGCCTCCATGATCTTCCCTGAGTCTCAAAGGACAGATTCAAACAGTTGCTAATCAGGGAAGGGAGGGGATACAGAGACAAGGGAGGAGCCACCAAGAAACAATAGAGCAGCCTTGGGGCAGGGTCTTAGTTCTGCCTCAAGGGACACACATAACAATATACTTTGAGCTCTTTATAGGACTAAAATCCCCAATAAATGAAAGATGAAGCAATTCTCATTCCAGAGAGAAGGTGTGGTTTGATAGCCTCGAGAACCAGAGAAACTTATCTGGAGACCACCTGAGGCCAGTGTAGGCCCTGCACACACCCTAATTTTGTCAGCAACCCCAACCTTGAATTATTGCTATAAAACTGCTCACCAAATCCTCCCAGGATGGGAGCTCACTGTGTCCCCCTTTGCCTGACCAAGCAATAAAGCTACCTTTTTCTACTTCACCCAAAACTATGTCTCTAAGATTCGATTCAGCACAGTGCGCAGAGGTCGAGTTTTTGGCATTAAGGGTGACATTGTCTTGTTTTGTTTTATTTTTGTTCAGTATTAAACCTGAATTGTGATATTTATTCATGAGTCAGTAATGTATTGATCCTAATATGGTATGTACTGATATAGGCAACTAGGTAAAGTATCTATATCTAATATTATTCTAATCTTTATTTCTATCTGATGAAATTCCTGAATCCCATGCCAAGACTGAGCTTTCTAGGGTCACTCTAGTAACAATATCTTAATTTGAGTTTACTAAAGGCAGAGTCTAAGTCAAAGATTATGCTGTAAGTAGTTTATTTGGAAATTTGTTCAAAGTAGTACCATGAGGGAGTGGAGCAAGTAAGAGAAAAAACAGTTGAAAATTAGTATTGTATAATTATAATGTTACCATGACTAATAACAGAGCACTCACCTCATAAAGATTTTCTGAAATATTGTGTTGAATATACTTCATAATTGTCCCACAAAGAGTTGGGGAAAGGTGAGTGTTCACCATCTCCCATCCCACAATGTTTGAGAGTTAATTCTAGGGTCTTAACTGTCTGGCAGTTTAACTGTCAATTATAATAAATTCACCTCAGGAGCAGTTGTAAATATTAAATAATGCATGTTTTCAAATTACTTACTAAAATACTTACAGTATTAAAAGTTTCAATAACAATTCTTTTCTTATTAAAAATCATTTTCAAAGATCAGACATTTGGTAATAATCAGTGTTAGAGTATGAGCACATATGTATAACACTTTGCTCTTTAAACTACATTACACAGCAGCAGAGAAGTAACTACTTGATGTCTATTTGTACTGCAAAACTTATTATCAATGAATCTTTTGAAACTGGAGCTAATTTTTCAAGTTCAAACTTATAAAACACACCTGCTATCAGTAGATCTTTTAAAATTTAATGTGGGTTTCAGAGAACAAGACAGGTAAAGTATCTTTGAATCTTAAAACAGCAAATGACCTTTGTTTAACATCTTGTCTAAGATTTTTTGCCTCTAGCCATCATGCCCCATTGAGAATAATGTTGTCTTTTTATTTATTTATTTACTTATTTATACAGATTTTTTGTGGAAAGCATTTTTTGTGGTTTGTTTGAGTTAACACTCTTGTTCTCAAAGCTACAACACACAAAAACTTCAAAGCCTAACCTTTTTGACCCCAAATATTTTTTTCTTAGAGCAGTCAGAATAGAGCAATATCTACCAGTTTGAAACCCAATACTTCTAACTGGTCCATTATCCATTCTAAGTTACCTGTTAGTCTGTGCTGTATGGTCACTTTTTTCTTAATTCTTGGGGAGGGATTGATGTGGGGATTTATTAAGTGAAGATAGTATAGAAAAAAAAAAAATATATATATATATATGTAAAATGTGTTAGTATTTGAAGAGACTGTAGAAGTCCCCAAGCTATTTTTCTTTGTTTTATGGATGAAGAGATGAGGAAAAAGGAGACTAAGAACATACATAACAAAATTTTTTATCATAATATAAATTCTCACTTTTAATATATATTCATGCTAATTGCTTTACAATACTTAAATCTAAAACTTCAAGAATTGTAAGAATTTTTTTTTTTTTTGCGGTACATGGACCTCTCACTGTTGTGCCTCTCCCGTTGCGGAGCACAGGCTCCGGACGCGCAGGCTCAGCAGCCATGGCTCACAGGCCCAGCTGCTCCGCAGCATGTGGAATCTTCCTGGACCGGGGCACAAACTCGTGTTCCCTGCAGTGGCAGGCAGACTCTCAACCACTGCACCACCAGGGAAGCCCCAAGAATTGTAAGAATTTTTAAGGTAGGAAATTTAGAATAATGATACTAATAACAATATTTCTATATTGATCCAGATAATTTGAAAATCACTGTTCATTGCATTGTATCAGTGTACAATTTTGAGGAGAAATTACCTCTTCCAGTTTTCATATTTTACAGATACATATTTATTTGGATGAAGAAGAAAGAATAGATTTAGAGAAGCTTATTTTGTGGGAAAATAAAAATATGAATGAGCTGAATTATTAATTTAACTTCTCTCTTGTACCATATTCCTGTCTTTAAAGTACATTTGTTGGCATGCCCATACTTCTGATGTTCATTTTTGATAATGTCTGCAAAGTAAAATGTATATTAAAAAAATGAGAACAAGCTTTACCTTTTACTTGTGTGTGTTTTAGTCTCTTCCATTATAAACTAGGGGGGAAAAGGCAAGATGAAAAGGTATTATAATGCTGAGTGGCAGAATTTGGCACAATAGCGCTCAAGTGTGTAATACAGCCTACAGGGAGACTAAATGCATTAGGATGTATTTATGTTGACAAAGGAGTCATTCTTTGTAGTGTTTAGAAGAAGGATTCTGCCATGACTCACATAACAAATTACTGTTGTCTGACCTCATTGAAATAAGAAGCTAGTGAAGTACAACCAGTGGAGCTGATGTAGTAGAGGTTCTTTTACCACAGCACTCCTGGAGGGCCACGATTATACCACCCTTTATTTCCTAGACCTCTAAAGCACTCGATAAAGACTCTTATCACCTTGATCCCAGAGCTCTTTTACTACCAGACAGAAAAGGAGAGGTTGTGTTACCACAAAGTGGAATGTTATTTTCTGAAAAACTAAGATTACCAAATGAAAGAAAGAATTCACATAAACTGAAATAAAATTCTGTGTTCGTGTTGCAGCTCATTCAGCCAGCAGTTTTCATTAAAGAAAAGGATTTTTTTCCTTCTCACTTCTTAATCTTTTATCCTTCCCACCTTTTATAGCTAAACAACCAGTTACTAAAGGGCGTTGCCCTTCAATCATCTCACTTTCACTTAAAGCATAACTTTTATTAAAAACACATACTAAATTATTTCTTAATGAAAAGAAGACAGATATGGTTTGTTTCATAATGCATTGCTGTTTCTTATGGATTACATTTGTCTCAAAACAGCAGTGGTTTTCTTACAATATACATCTCTTCTATGGATTTATTTCCTATTAATATTCATTAGGGATTTAAATAAGTGACATTTTTATGTGATTGACTGTCCTGGAGCAGAGACATTGGAAATGACTTCAAACGTTTCCAGGGTTAGGAATAGTTTAGTTGTAATGATTTATTTTAAATATAATATAATTTTAAATTGTATTCAAACTAAATAAACTCAACTCTGAAAAATTGCAAAATAATTTTTCCAAAGTGAAAATGTAAGAACTTTTAGTCCTCATTAACTACTTCCTGCCACTGTGGATGAGCAGGTAGTTCTGTATTCCCTTAGAATAACTAAAGTCATCTTGGTTAATTTTTCTAATAGCCAATAAAGAACTGAATCTTACACACCACCAAACAGCTTAAAAGCTAAGCCCTTTAATTGTTGTTCTTAATATTCCATTTAATATTTTATTGCTGAATGCAGTCAGGAGGAAAGCACTGGTTTATAATTTCCTTTTTGAATGTATTATGTGGATTTCTTTCTTACCAAATTGATTTTGAAGGAAGTTGTTTCAGGCACTTTGTCCTGAATTCCTTAAATTAAATAACTATGTTGGAAAAAAATGCAGACTGATTAATAGACATGGAGGTTATTCAGGCTAACACTATGGTATCTGAAAGCACTTTCTCACCATTATAACACCTTTAATGAAAGGGCTGAAGATTTTACAGTTTGGGATTATGGGTAACATTTGAAAGGTGAGAAGATTTTTTAAAGCTGTATTTGTATTTCTAAAATATTTTAGAAAAAAAATTCCATTTGTCTCTAGATTTGGGATAGAGATATCCCACCCATCTTTGAACTTACAGTGTAATGTGGACTAACAAAATGAAATTTGGAATAAGAAAATAAAGCAAAAAATAACTTGGAGATGGGTAGCAACTTCAATCAACCTAGAGAAATATACCTATTATTGACTGAATTGAGTTCCCCTAAAAATCACACGTTGAGGTCCTAACCCCCAATGTGACTGTATTTGGAGATAGTATCTTAAGGAGGTAAAGTTAAATCAGGTAATAAGTGTGGGGTCCAAGTCCAATTTGACTGATGTCATTATAAGGAGAGAAGGAGAGACCAGAAAGATGTATACACAGAAAAAAGGACATGTTAGGACACAGAGAAAAAGTGGACATTTGCAAGTCAAGGAGAGAAGACTCAGGAGAAACCAACCCTTTTGACACTTTGATCTTGGACTTCCAGGCTCTAGAGCTGTGAGAAAATACATTCTGTTTTTTAAGTCACAACAGTCACCAGCAATTTGTTATGGCAACCCGAGTATACTAATACAATACCCAAGCCAAAGCAGAAAAATAGATGAATATTTTCCATAATGATTAATTTACTGAAGAATGTGCATATCAAAACATATTTCATCCTAACTGTCCCAGGTTGTGCATTTTACAACTTTTCATTAAATTTTAATAAAAACTGTAGCACTATACATGTTTACCCTACATAATTTTCCTGACATTGTAATCATAAGTGTGCTAGGTTAAAAAATAATAAAAAGCACTGACATTTAGAAAAATGTTAGGAAAAAATATGCTTCTGTCAATTTTTTGTGTGTCTCTAAAAAAAGATGCTATTACTTGCTATATACTTAACTTAGCTTTTAATTAAAACAGAAAAAGTGACTAGCAGCTTGCCTGCCTATACACGACCTTCAAACTTGATTTTATTTACTCTCCACTAAACTAAGCAAATCAGGGGAGAGCTAACTCTTAATAGCTTAAATCTTTCAAGAAAATTGCAGGATTTTTTTGCTTGTTTTTTGTTTGTTTTGTCAGTGATTGGTTTAGGAATAACTATGGGATACTGATACTGAGTTAATTAAAGTCGGCTGAGATTCCTCCAAAAGGGTTTTTTCGGCATTGCAAAAGACAAATGCATGAGGAAAATTCACTCTTTCCCCTGCCACTGGATGTGGTTGGGTAAGAACATGATTAATGAAACTGTGACAGCCATTTGTGAACATGAATGGACAAACTTGAGTTTGAAATCTCATGTGCTACTAGGAAACAGAGGAAATGTAGAGAGAGCCTGGTGCTACATGGCATCATTTAGTTGTTGAAATACCAACTCTGGAACTACTTGACCGCTGCATTCGACATGCATGAAAAAAACACATTCCTGAATTTTAAGCAGTTTGTACTCATTTTTTTCTGTCATATCCATAATATCCTACTAATAATAGCTCAAATATATTTACTTATTTACTTATTTATTTATTTTATTGGGGTATACTTGTTTTACAACATTGTGTTAGTTTCTACTGTACAGTGGAGTTCCCTGAGCTACACAGCAGGTTCTCATTAGTTATCTATTTTAGACATATTAGTTACTGTATATATGTCAATCCCAATATCCCAATTCATCCCACCCCCTCCTTTCCCCCTTGGGGTCCATACATGTGTTCTCTATGTCTGTATCTCTATTTCTGCTTGCAAACAGGTTCATCTGTACCATTTTTCTAGATTCCACATATATGCATTAATATACGATATTTGTTTTTTCTCTTTCTGACTTACTTCACTTTGTATGACAGTCTCTAGGTACATCCATGTCTCTCCAAAAACCCAATGACTGAGTAATATTCCATTGTATATATGTACCACCTCTTCTTTATCTATTCGTCTGTTGATGGACATTTATGTTGCTTCCGTGACCTGGCTATTGTAAATAGTGCTTCAATGAATATTGGGGTGCATGTGTCTTTTTGAATTATGGTGGTCTCATGGTATATGCCCAGTAGTGGGATTGCTGGATCATATGGTAATTTAATTTTTAGTTTTTTAAGGAACCTCCATACCTTTCTCCATAGTGGCTCTATCAATTTACTTTCCCACCAACAGTGCAAGAGGGTTCCCTTTTCTCCACACCCTCTCCAGCATTTATTGTTTCCAGATTTTTTGACGATGGCCATTCTGACTGGTGTGAGGTGATACCTCATTCTTGTTTTGGTTTGCATTTCTCTAATAATTAGTGATGTTGAGCATCTTTTCGTGTGCCTCTTGGCCATCTGTATGTCTTCTTTGGAGAAATGTCAGTTTAGGTCTTCTGCCCATTTTTCAATTGGGTTGTCAGTTTTTTAATTTTGAGCTGCATGAGATGTTTGTATATTTTGGAGGTTAATCCTTTGTCTGTTGATTCGTTTGCAAGTATTTTCTCCCATTCTGAGGGTTGTCTTTTCATCTTGTTTATGGTTTCCTTTGTTGTGCAAACAGTTTTAACTTTCATTAAGTCCCAGTTGTTTATTTTTGTTTTTATTTCCATTACTCTAGGAGGTGGGTCAAAAAAAATCTTGCTGTGATTTATGTCAAAGAGTGTTCTTCCTATGCTTTCCTCTAAGAGTTTTATAGTGTCCAGTCTTACATTTAAGTCTTTAATCCATTTTGAGTTTATTTTTGTGTATGGTGTTATGGAGTGTTCTAATTTCATTATTTTACATGTAGTTGTCCAGTTTCCCAGCACCACTTATTGAAGAGAATGTCTTTTCTCCATTGTATATTCTTACCTCCTTTATCAAAGATATGGTGACCATATGTGCATGGATTTATCTCTGGGCTTTCTATCCTATTCCATTGATCTATATTTCTGTTTTTGTGCCAGTACCATATTGTCTTGATTACTGTAACTTTGTAGTATTGTCTGAAGTCAGGGAGCCTGATTCCTCAAGCTCCATTTTTTCTTCTCAAGATTGCTTTGACTATTTGGGGCCTTTTGTGTCTCCATACAAATTTTAAGTTTTTTTGTTCTAGTTCTGTGAAAAATGCCATTGGTAATTCAATAGGAATTTCATTCAATGTGTAGATTGCTTTGCGTAGTACAATCATTTTCACAGTATAGACTTTTCCAATCCAAGAACATGGTACATCTCACCATCTGTTTGTGTCATCTTTGATTTCTTTCATCAATGTTTTATAGTTTTCTGAGTACAGTTTTTTAACCTGGTTAGGTAGGTTTATTCCTATGTATTTTATTATTTTTGTTGCATTGGTGAGTGGGATTGTTTTCTTAATTTCTCTTTCTGATCTTTCATTGTTAGTGTATAGGAGTGCAAGAGATTTCTGTGCATTAATTTTGTGTCCTGAAACTTTACCAAATTCATTGATTTAGCTCTAGTAATTTTATGGTGGCATCTTTAGGATTTTCTATGTATAGTATCATTTCATCTGCCAACAGTGACAGTTTTACTTCTTTTCCAGTTTGTATTCCTTTTATTTCTTTTTCTTCTCTGATTGCCATGGCTAGGATTTCCAAATATATGTTGAATAGTAGTGGTGAGAGTGGACATACTTATCTTGTTCCTGATCTTAGAGGAAATGCTTTCAGTTTTTCACCACTGAGAATGGTGTTTGCTGTGGATTTGTCATATATATCCTTTATTATGTTGAGGTACATTCCCTCTATGCCCTCTTTCTGGAGAGTTTTTATCATAAATGGGTGTTGAATTTTGTCAAAAGCTTTTTCTGCATCTACTGAGATGATCATATTGTTTTAATTCTTCAAATGTTAATGTGATGTATCACATTGATTCATTTGCATGTACTGAAGAATCCTTGCATCCCTGGGATAAATCCTACTTAATCATGGTGTATGATCATTTTAATGTGCTGTTGGATTCTGTTTTCTAGTATTTTGTTGAGGATTTTTGCATCTATATTCATCAGTAGTTTTCTGTTGTTGAGATATCTTTGTCTGGTTTTGGTGTCAGGGTGATGGTGGCCTTGTAGAATGAGTTTGGGAGTGCTCCTTCCTCTGCAATGTTTTGGAAGAGTTTGAGAAGAATGTGTGTTAGCTCTTCTCTAAATGTTTGATAGAATTCCCCTGTGAAGCCATCGGGTCCTGGACTTTCATTTGTTGGAAGATTTTTAATCACAGTTTCAATTTCATTACTTGTGATTGGTCTGTTTATATTTTCAATTTCTTCCTGGTTCAATCTTGGAAGTTTATACCTTTCTAAGAATTTGTGCATTTCTTCCAGATTGTCCATTTTATTCGCATATAGTTGCTTGTAGTAGTCTCATATGATCCTTTGTATTTCTGCATTGTCTGTTGTAACTTTTCCTTTTTCATTTCTAATTTTATTGATTTGGTCCTCCCTCTTTTTCTTGATGAGTCTTGCTAAAGGTTTATCAATTTTGTTTATCTTCTCAAAGAACCAGCTTTTAGTTTTATTGATCTTTGCTACTGTTTTCTTCATTTCTATTTCATTTATTTCCTCTCTGATCTTTACAATTTATTTTCTTCTACTAACTTTGGGGTCTCTTTGTTCTTCTTTCTGTAGTTCCTTTAGGTGCAAGCTTAGATTGTTTATTTGATTTTATTTTCTTATTTCTTGAGGTGAGATTTAATTGCTATAAACTTCCCTCTTAGAACTGCTTTTGCTGTGTCCCATAGGCTTCACGTCATTGTGTTTTTAACTGTCATTTGTTTCTATGTATTTTTTTAATTTCCTCTTTGATTTCTTCAGTGATCTCTTGGTTACTTAGCAGTGCACTGTTTAGCCTCCATGTGTTTGTGCTTTTTACAGTTATTTTTCTTGTAATTGATTTGTAATATCATAGTGTGTGGTCAGAAAAGATGCTTGATGCGTTTTCAGTTTTCTTAAATTTTCCAAGGCTTGATTTGTGACCCAAGATGTAATCTATCCTGAGAATGTTCCATATGCACTTGGGAAGAAAGTGGATTCTGCCGCTTTTGGATGGAATATCCTATAAATATCAATTAAATCTATCTGGTCTATTTTGTCATTTAAAGCTTGTGTTTCCTTATTTATTTTCTGTCTGGATGATCTGTGGATTGGTGTAAGTTGGGTATTAAGGTCCCCCACTATTTTTGTGTTACTGTTGATTTTCCCTTTTATGGCTGTTAGCATTTGCCTTATGTGTTGAAGTGCTCCTATGTGGGGTGCGTAAATATTTATAATTGTTATGTTTTCTTCTTGGATTGATCCCTTGATCATTATGTAGTGTCCTTCCTTATGTCGTGTAACAGTCCGTATTTTAAAGTCTATTTTATCTGATATGAGTATTGCTACTCCAGCTTTTTTGTGATTTCCATTTGCATGGAATATCTTTTTCCATACCCACACTTTCAGTCTGTATGTGTCCCTAGGTTTGAATTGGGTCTCTTGTAGAAAGCATATATATGGGCCTTCTTTTTGTATCCATTCAGCCAGTCTGTTTCTTTTGGTTGGAACATTTAATCCCTTCACATTAGGGTAATTATCAATATGTATGTTCCTTTTATCATTTTCTAATCTTTTGGGGGTTGTTTTTGTAGGTCTTCTTCTTCTCTTCTGTGTCCTGCTTAGGGAAGTTCCTTTAGCATTTATTGTAGAGCTGGTTTGGTGGTGCCGAATTCTCTTAGCTTTTGCTTGTCTGTAAAGCTTTTGATTTCTCCATCAAATCTGAATGAGATTCTTACTGGGTAGAGTAATCTTGGTTGTAGGTTTTTCCCTTCATCACTTTAAATATATCCTACCAGTTCCTTCTGGCTTGCAGAGTTTCTGCTGAAAGATCAGCTGTTAATCTTATGGGGATTCTCTTGTATGTTATTTGTTGCTTTTTCCTTGCTGCTTTTAATATTTTTTCTTGGTATTTAGTTTTTGATACTTTGATTAATATGTGTCTCACCATGTTTCTCCTTGGGTTTATCCAGTGTGGGACTCTCTTAGCTTCCTGGACTTGATTCACTATTTCCTTTCCTGTGTTAGAGAAGTTTTCAACTGTAATCCCTTCAAATATTTTCTCAGACACTTCCTCTTTCTCTTCTTCTGGGACCCCTATAATTCGAATGTTGGTGTGTTTAATGTTGTCCCAGAGGTCTCTGAGGCTGTCCTCAATATTTTTCATTCTTTTTTCTTTATTCTGTTTCATGGCAGTTATTTCCAGCATTCTATCTTCCAGGTCACTTATGCATTCTTCTGCATCAGTTATTCTGCTATTGATTCCTTCTAGAGTATTTTAATTTCAGTTATTGTGTTGTTCATCACTGTTTGTTTGTTTTTTAGTTCTTCTAAGTCCTTGTTAAATGTTTCTTGTATTTTCTCTATTCTATTTCTGAAATTTTGATCATCTTTACTACCATTACTCTGAATACTTTTTCAGGTAGTCTGCCCATTTCCTCTTCATTTGTTTGGTCTTGTGGGTTTTTACCTTGTTCCTTCATCTGCAGCATATTTCTCTCTCTTCTCATTTTGTTTAACTTACTGTGTTTGAGGTCTCTTTTCTTCAGGCTGCAGGGCTGTAGTTCCTTTTACTTCTGGTTTCTTCCCACAGTGGGTGAGGTTGGTCCAGTAGCTTGTGTAGGCTTCCTGGTGGGGGGTGACTGGTGCCTGCATTCTGGTGGGTGGATCTGGGTCTTGTCCCTCTGATGGGAAGGGCTACGTCCAGTGGTGTGTTTTTTGACATCTTTGAGCTTAGTATGAATTTAGGCAGCCTGTCTGCTAATGGGTGGACTTGTGTTCCTGTCTTGCTAATTGTTTAGCATGAGGCATCCAGCACTGGAACTTTCTGGCCAGTGGGTGGAGCTGGGTCTTGATGTTAAGAAGGAGACTTCTGGGAGAGCTCTTGCCAATTAATATAACTTGGGACTGAGAGTTCTCTGGTGGTGCAATGTTCTATACTCAGCTTTCCCACCCCAGAGGCTCAGGCCCAATCCCTGTCCAGAGCTACAAGACCCCACAAGCCACATGACATAGAAGAAAAGGAAAGATAGAAAACAAAAATGAACAGACACACACAAGGAAACACACAAACAAACAAAACAAAACAAAGAAAAGGAAAGATAGAAAACAAAAATGAACAGACACACACAAGGAAACACACAAACAAACAAACACAAACAAAAAGAAAATGAACAAACAAAACCCCAAGACAAATGGTAAAAGCAAAACCAAACAGACAAAAATACACAAAGATTCATACACAAACACACACACACACACACACACACAAACACACACATACACACACACACACAAAGAGACAACAAAAAAGAAGAGAGCAACCAAACAAATAAACAAACCCCAAAATGAAAACAAACACTAAAAACTAAACTAACAAAAACGAAAAACCCCAAACAAATGAAAAGCACAAAGCAAATTCTAGGTAGGTCTCTGCACCTACTGTGGACACTGTGGGGCCAACTCAGATTCTGACCTGGCCCAGCTGCTGCATGTACTTGCCCCCAGTGTTCACAGCCTCAATTGTGGGAATACACGTTGTCTATTCAGATCTTCCACAGATGCAGGGTTTACCAAGCTGATTGCAGGGACTTAATCTGCTGCTCCTGTGGCTGCACAGAGAGATTTCCCTTCTTTGGTCACACTGCCCCTGGAATTCAGCTTTGGTTTTGGCCCCGCCTCTGCATGTGGGCCACCCTCAGGCATCTATTCCCCACCCAGGCAAGAGGGAGTGAAAGCAGCAGCTGATCAGGGCTCATTTGCTTACTCAGGCCAGGGATTGGGAGGGATACAGCAGTCACAATTAGGAGGTGTGGGGAGTGCCTTCGGTGACAGAGGCCCGCGGAAAATTGCAACAGTCTGAGGTGCACCATTAGCTCTCCCAGAGAAGATGACCCTGGATCGCAGGACCCTCAGCAGTGGTGGGATGCACAGGCTCTTGGGAAGATGTGGGCAGTGACCTGTGCTTGCTTACATGACCCTTCGTGGCAATGTTGGCAGCAGTAGCTGTCACACTTCCCTCTGGGGTCTGTTATAGCAGCTGTGGCTTGTGCCCAACCCTGGAGCTCATGTAGACAGTGCCCTGCTGTCTGTGAGTGAAGGGAGAAATAAGCTTCTGTGGCAGGCCTGCTCCTCTCCTTGGGCACCCCACAGCTATGGTCCCTTGCATCTCTGGTGGCCCAGGTTTCTTCCTGGACACCCTCAGCTGTGGCACACTAGCCCCCTCAGGCTGTCTTCATGCAGCCAACCCTAGTCCTCTCCCTGGGGTCTGATCTCTGAAGCCTGAGCCTCAGCACCCCATCTGTCCCAGCAGGCAGGCAAGATCTCAGGCTGGGGAGTGCTGGTCAGCACTCAACCTCTGTGTGCGATTCCCTCTGCTTTGCCCTCCACACACCTGTTGTTGCAGTCTCCTCTGAGGCTCCAATCACCAGTGAAGGGTCTTCCTAGTGTGTGGAAACTTTTCCTCCTTCACAGCTCCCTCCCACAGGCATGGGTCCCATCCCGATTCCTTTGTCTTTTTATTTTTTTCCTTTTTTCTTTTGCCCTACCCAATTACATGGAGATTTTCTTGCTTTTTCTAAAGTCTGAGGTCTTCTGCCAGCATTCAATAGGTGTTCTGTAGGAGTTGTTCCACATGTAGATGTCTTTTTGTTGTATTTGTGGGGATGAAGGTGATCTCCACATTTTACTCCTCTGCCATCATCCCAGAACTCCAATGGCTTGAATATATTTAAAATTTACTCTGTGACAAGACTAAGCTAAATGTTTTGTATACATTACCTTAATTAGTCAACCTCAAATGCCTATAAATTATGAAGTATTTTAGTCTATTTTATAAGTAAGGAGTATGGAAAGTAAAGTTTAAAAAGTTAAAAAATATGATGTAGGTAAAAATATAATTTAAACTCAAGTGGGTTTGGCCATAGAGCTACAGATTTAAGGTTTTTATTGAACTTATTCTCCATATTTCCTTCCTTATTTGCATAGTCAGATAAGCTGTAAGTTTGGTTTCTATGCTAACCACTGATTATAAATGATCACACTTGGTTCAATCTGACAACATATTTTTCTTTTTGATAATTTACTACATGTAAGTAGTGTGGACAAGGAATAAAACCTGTCCTCATACCACAGGATATTTAAAACTGAGGTGACAGGGTAGACAAATAAAATATAGAATGATATAAGCTAATGAATATTTTTTATGAAATTGTCCAGTTATATGCAAAGTGAAACATGTGCCTAGAGTTCAGAAGGACTAATTCTGACTTTAATGGGTATAAAAGGTTATATAGAGATGGAAACATTTTATGCTAGTATTAGAGGAATATTTAAATTTTCAAAAGGTAAATTAGAATTTCACTTTCAGACTTCCCTGGTGGCACAGTGGTTGAGAATCCACCTGCCAATGCAAGGGACACGGGTTCAAGCCCTGGTCCAGGAAGATCTCACATTCTGCAGAGCAACTAAGTCTACCCCACTTGCCGCAACTAGAGAAAGCCCGCATGCAGCAACGAAGACCCAACACAGCCAAAAATAAATATAAACAAAGTAAATAAATGTATTAAAAAAAAAAGAATTTCACTTTCTGGTCAAGATAGAGTGACAAGAACCAGATTTACCCTTCAACCAAAAACAACTAAAAAAATAGGGAAAATATATGAAAAAATAATACTTAATACATTGAAAATAAGACAATGAAGGATAGCTATTCATGAGAGGCAAGAAATAAATGAAATGAGCTCCAGAGATGCCCTACCTTACTGACTAGAGAAATTTTCCAGTATGCAGAGCAAGGAATGGCAGAGCTCAGAACTCTCCCTAAGGTGATGGGACAGGGCTTGAAGCCCATGGAAAGCAAGGTAGCTAAAGTAAACAGCACCAGAGAGGAGAGAGGTACAGACTCCAGAGATCTACAAAGGGCATTTTGAATATTCTTCATATATTTAGAGAAATGTGATCAGAACATTCATTTGAGGAAACTCCACAATACACAGAAGGCTGGGAATACTGCCAACAGGTGGAATGCAAAACTTCATAATTCAGGTAGCATTGATTACAGAACTAAAAGAGGGCCTTGCCTTTGTATTGCAGAAATTTAGTCCTAAATAAAATGAAACTCTGGGCCTGACTAATAAATCTTAAAGTCAAGACTCAGAAGGGGCAAATTGTTTCCAATTAGCCTATCCAAGTCCCAGGAAAAAAATCTTAAGAGTATTTGTAGAAATGGAAAAATATCAATGCACAATAAAGTTACATTTCACAGTGTCTGCATCTAATAACAATTAGCCAGCATGCAAAGAAGCAGGAAAATATGATTGCTAATGAGGAGAAAAATCAATGAATACAAACTGATCAGTAATAACACAGATGAAAAATTAGTAGACAGAGACATTGCAAGAGGTATTACAACTTTATTCTATATATCTAAGGAGCTTAAGATGGAATGTATTAATTTAGTAGATATATAAAAGATATTAAAAAGACATGTTATACACTGCATGGGATTAAAACAGATAAACATTAATGAATAAACGATTAGTGAATTTCAAGACGTGCTAATGTTGGCAGATAATTCTCCATGGTTTATCACATCTTTGTATTTGAGGTGAATGCCTGATTTCCTTTTGTCTGGACTATCTTTTTAAGGAAGCTTCCATCATAAATAGACTTTGGAGATAGATAGTGTTTCCTCCTGGAGAAAATAGTAAGTATATTTAGTGCCCATTCTAAAAGATTCAAGTTCCCTAACCTTCTGTAATGCAATCCACTGTGTATGGAGGTACCATCTTTCCTTCTCCATGTAACCCTTACAGCACTGTGACTTGGGAAACCAGTAAATGCTGATACACTGGCACTGCTATTTCTGTGAGTAATAAAGTGTTTTGTTTTGTTTTGTTTTTGTTTTTGTTTTCTTGTCCCTGACCCAGGAGTCTTGTGTCTTTCACCAACATCATTATACTGTGACAGGTTAAATTGTAAGCTTGAAAGTGGGATAAAATCTCATATCCTTGAGAATTCTTGACAGTTTTGGTGCTGAGAATAGAAAGATAAGATGCTGAATGAAACACAACTTTCTGAAACAGGAAGAATAAGGGTCTTAGAGAGCAATTATTGCTCTTTGAGGGGAATCTATGAAAATTGACTGTAAACATGTTGATCAAATAGTATGATTAGCATACTGTATTGCCTATTAATAAGGAGGAAGAGAAGAGGTAGTTGCAGCCTGAGTACTGAGAAGGTTCAAAGACCTGACCTTCAGTCAAGTGGATTTCCTTGCCAATTTGGTGTGATGCTTCAAGCCCAAATTTTCTTAGTAACTAGTCCTACATTCATCCTGAGTAGGCAGAAGTTTCAGCCTCCTTTCAGTAGTTCAATAGTATCAGAGACACAAATTTACACTAAATGTGAGAGGAAGAAAATTTGTGATCACTGTAGGCAGAAACCAGGTGCTTCATTAGCAACTTGGCTGGTTTACTTGGTGGGTGAGTCAGGAAGTGTAATGCTTATTAAGGAATTAAGGCAATAGCTGGATTGTCTTACTGTTCAACTCCTTTCATAGTCTACTGTGTCACTACAGATCATATGGTCCAGGAGATGAAACAGTCTTAGCATTCCTTGCACTGAATATTGTCTCTTATAATGCAACTTTGTCCCTCTTGAGAAACTTCCAGTCAGTCAGACACACTTCTGTGGGAAACCACAGATAAGACATTGACTAGTATTCATATGTGTTCTCTCCCGAATTGAATTTACAGTACAGATGACAAATGACTCACTAAAGAATGAGAAGCCGACCGAAAAGTATCTAGATAAATCCTTGCGTTCATTCCTAATACTCTGAAAAATTTGCCTATCTTTTATATAAACACGAACTACTTAAATGAAGAAATTTTAAATGTATTATAAATTGTGTTACTATAAAGGTATTATAAATTTGATGAAATCCATAAACTCATATAACTAAGAAGCTCATTGAACCCAAAACACAAGAAACATGAGGACAATTACATGAAAGTATTTCATAATGAAATTACTTTAAAAGAGTGATAAAAGGAAAATCTTTAAAGTGTCTGCAGAAAAAGAGACATTGGATACAAAGAAACAAAGATATGGATAGTAACATATTTTTAATTGAAGACAATTTTAGTTAGAAGACAAATAAAAGAGCATATTTAAAGTACTGAAGTAAAAACAAACAAACAAAACTTGTCAACATCAAATGCATTATTCAGCAAAAGTCTTTCAAAACAAATGTGAATAAGTACTTTTTCAGATATAAAAAGACTGAAAGCTTTCATCACCACTGGATCTCAACTCTAAGAAATAATAAAGGAATTTCTACATTCAGAAGGAATACTATACTTGTCATACCTGATGGAAGCCTGGATCTATGCAAAAGAATGAAGAGCACAGAGAAAACTTAACACATGGATAAATATAAAGGTTTTTAAAATATATAGTCATTTTAAGAAATAATGAACAATTTAGGTAAAAAGTAAAAATATTGCATTTATACATTAAATATGTGACAAATATAGCATGAAGGCTGAGAGAGGAGAAATAGATGTGTACTGTTTTAGGATTCTTATACATACAGCTGTATATATCATTTGAACTTAGGCTGAGACAAAATAATGATGATTCTATAAACCCTAAAATATACCCAAAAATAACAAAAATAATTATAGTTAATAATCCAACAAGAAAGAAATAAAATGGAACCATAAAAAATACTCGGTTCATCCAAAGCAAAACAGAAAAAAAGCACAAAAACAGATTGGACAGATAGAAACCAAAGAGCAAGATAGTAGATTTAAACTCAACCATACCAATAATCATGTTAAATATAAATGATATATACACACATTTAAAAGGAAGAGATTGCCAGATTGGATAATAATGTAATAACAAACCCTATATTGCCTACGTAAATCTTACCATATAAAGATTAAAATACATTAAAAGATGGAAAAAGTATACTTGGCTAATGCTAATCAGAAGAACGATGTAGAGGCTATATTAATATGAGAAAAAAGTATATTTAAGAGCAAAATATTACAGACAGTAAAGTAGATCATTTCATAATAACCAAGGAGTCAATTCTCATCTGAGAACATAACAATGCTAAATGTTTATGCACATAACAACTGAGATTCAAGACAAAATTACTAAAATTGACCAATCACAAATATAGGAAAATAATTTAACATGTCTCTCTAAATAAATGATAGAACAAACAGAAAGCAATAAATATATGGAAGACCTGAACAACACCATCAACCAACTTGACGTAATTAACATTTATGGAACATTCCAACCAATGGTAGCAAAATTAACCCTTATTTTCAACGACATATGAAATATTTTCCAAGACAGACTATATTATGGACAATAAATCAAGTCTCAGTAAATCTGAGTTTCAAATTGTACAAATTGTGTTTAGACTTCACAATCACTCTTTCTATACTAATGCAGAGCAGATACTAGTGAAGCTAAATTCTTAGAATCTTCCATTCATGGATTCCTGTGTGACAAGACTTATCCCCATTCCTTGATATTTAGAAAATCAGGATGAGATTTTGTCATGAATCTATACTCTTTTTGCTCAAGGACATTTTATTTCAGGCAACTTCTTCTTCTCCTCTACTGAACTTCAGTCAGAGATACCTGAATTTCTCTAAATACTGAATATTGAAGAGAAGATGTAATACTTTAAAGGCAAATACCAACTTCTTTAATTAAATATAACTACGTAGGTCATATATGTTCTTTCCAAAACTGAGACAGCTGTAGGTCTGTGATCAATATTTAGAAATATAACACCCAATCCTATAAAATAATAAGAAAGCCTGAATTTATAAAAATAAGAAAATTAAAGTCAGTCACTTAAAACGATCAGTAGCCAGAGTTTTTATATTTACAGATACAGTAAATATCTGTATCACTGATATGACTGTTTATAATTTGTGGTCAAGTATCATTCAATAATGTTAAAAGTAAAATGAGGTTTTATTTGACAAAAGTTGTAGAGAAAAACCCTATTACTGAAAATCTGATCAAATCATTTAAATGTTTATTTTGTCCATGTCAAGGTTATGATTTCACCTTAAATAAAAAAAGTTTAGTATAGTTTTATTCTTGGAAATCAGTCTTTCTCCCAAATTACTGAATTTGTCACAGAGTAAATATATGAATTAAACACTGAGAATTTAATTTATCCTTGTTATTAGGAAAATAAAATATCCACATTCTTTGTAGCATTTGTCCTGGTATAGATTTGACACATTTTATAATATATAATAAATACTAAAAAATGTGCAATTAGCAGTAATCAACAGTGGTGTACATGGTTGCTTTTATTTTTTTTTCTAATACATATTTCATGACCATGATATAATTTACTTGAATAGGTAGGGGATATTCTGGAATTTAAGGCAAGACTAAACTACCCTACTGAGGATTATTTTAGTTAGCTTTTATTAAGCTACACAGTATAAAAATAATCTCAAAACTCCAGTGCTTACATCACCAAATATTTCTTTCTTCCTCATTTTGCAAGAGGTTTTTTGTTAACCTTGCCTCTTCTAAGTTCTGCGGGACTCACCTGAGGTAGGCTTGATTTGGCTCAACATATCTACTCTTTCCATAATACAGAATAAAGGAAAGCCACCACTTCAGACATCTTGCTTTTATGGTGGGGAGCAAGAGCAAGGACAAGTTGAAATACATGATACCTTTTAAGCTTTGTCCAGAAGTGACCCTTCGCCACTTTGACTCACAATCCATTGGTCAAACAAATCATATGTGATGAGTATAACTCTAACTAGGAGAGAGTGAATAGTTAGAGAATTATTCCAGTGAGCCATGAGAATATTATAGACTTGTGTACATATGAGTACATTTTAAGGAAATTAGTTAAACATTGCCTTCTGATGATTCAAGAGATAATTGTTGATCCTTAGTTTGCATATTTATTTAATATTGCAGATATATGTATATCCTGTGCATTCTCTTTGTTGAAAATACTAGTTGAATTGTGTTTGGGGTTTTCAGTAACATAGATGAGAAGGTAAAAGTGAGTACTGACAATATTGGAAAAGTTAAAAGGTAGTCTAGGGGCTTCCCTGGTGGTGCAGTGGTTGAGAGTCCGCCTGCCGATGCATCGGACACGGGTTCGTGCCCCGGTCTGGGAAGATCCCACATGCCGCGGAGTAGCTGGGCCCATGAGCCATGGCTGCTGAGCCTGTGCGTCCGGAGCCTGTGCTCTGCAATGGGAGAGGCCACAACAGTGAGAGGCCTGCGTACCACAAAAAAAAAAAAAAAAAAAAAAAAAAAGAAAGGCAGTCTAATGGCAACAGAAGTCTAGACAAAAATAACTTAGAGTGTGACGAGACTGATAGGAGAGCCAATACAAGGCAACTGAATGTACAGGGTGTAGTCCATGAGTAAAAGAATGGATGGAAGAGAAACCCATTAAATTGCTTTTTTAGGATGTTCAGGTGAACTTTCTTGCATAGTTTTGAGTGCCAGGTATACTTTAAGTGGGAAGAATTAGGTAACATAAAGTAAAATTGTAAGGCAGGCAAAATTTACCCCCTACAACAAAACAAATTGATTCTACAACTATTTATTGAGCCATCATTGTGTGTTAGAATTTTACTAGATGCTGTGAGTAGAAAGATTAAAATAAAGTATCTGCTTCATTTACAAAGGTATGATTCACATATGTTTACATAATCTACGGGTCTCTTACATTAGGTGGAAAATACAGGAAAATAAATTATAATCTATAGAAAATTTCAAAAAGTTATCTTTTAAATTAGTAATTTATTCTCATTTTCTGTAGATTCAGATTATATGGAATTGATTTTCCTTCCCAATGTGCCAATGCATCATGTAGCGTATACAGCCATTAGCTATTAGATAATCAGTTGCCTTTAAACTCTTTTGCTTATATAGGCAATAATTGAGGCCATTTTAATTTTCATATTTACTTATAAAAATACCTGAAAATGTTAGTTCAACTGGGGCTTTATAATAATCTACTAAACTGCCAGGTAAATTAATTATGCATTTAACAGTATGATTGATACAAATAAAATCTCCAAATAATAACCATTATATTATATTTAGGTATAAGAATAGCCTCCTCATTGTAAGAATGTAAGGAAAAAATTTGGAAATTAATTTTCTTCTGCCTTCTGCATCAGATCTCATTTTGTGTCTTTTGAAAATGCAAGCTGGAATGCTATTTCTTTAGATCAGGGTAACAAGAAATAAGTTCTGAGAATTCTTAGTCTCAACATTATTGCTCAGATATCACTAACTAATTCCATAGTTATTCTCAATTGCAGAAAACATTGATACATTCATTATAACCCACTACAGTGGTTCTCCACTGAGTATGTGTGTTGAGGGGGAAAGGGATGTTTTTGCCAAGCCCCCAGGGGATATTTAGCAATTCCTAGAAATATTTTTCGTTGCCACAATTTGTGGGTGGAGGATATTACTGTCATCTAGTAGTTAGAGTCCAGGGATATGGCTAAATATCCTACAATGCACAGGGCTGGCCCCACAACAAAGAATTATCTGGCCTCAAATGCCACCAGTGGCCAGGTTGAAAAATCCTGATAAAGTAACATTCCCCATGTGATCCTTTAAATAAAAAGGTATAATTAGGTTTCATTGTAATGTAATTCTTTAGCAAAGGCGTGAAGTTACCCCCATCTTTGCAGGCAGAGAGCAGCCTTTGTAAAGGCCCTAAGGTGAACAGGGTGTTTGATGTAACAAAGCACAAAACATAGCATTGTTATGTTTTCAAGTATTGGGGTGAAGAAACTTCATGAAAATGAACAAAATAATATATACATTTTCTCTGAACAGTTTATTCTTTAACATAATAGGCTGCTCAAATTCTGCTCTGATATTATCCAGCAAAATGAACTGAAAAAGGGAATGAAGTAAATACACATGGTATTAGAATTTTGAGTGTTAATTATAGAGGACTCACATTATAAGTTAAATGTGCATGCAGATAATGTGAAAATGAAATCCTTCATGTAGAACATGTATTATATGAATTATATGTTCTATAATAAACATACTTCTAATATAATATTTATCTATAACAATGTTTAGTTTGAATATGCTTATTAATGATATATAAATATAATATGTGTCTATGTGTATGAGTCTATTCAAAAGTTACAATACATGTGAAAATTTCGATGCATAATTCTTCCTTTGTTTAAGTAAAATGATACAACAAATAGATGCATAATTTCTTCAAAATATTCAAAAAAATAACTATATAGTATGAACTATATAAAAACATAAATTTTGGAAATTATATCACAAAATAAAAAGTTAAGAAAAAGTTAAGAAGAGACACAATAAATTGAAAATATAATCTTCGAAATAATATAGATTTTTTATGGTTCAGTATTGCCAATCCTAAATAAACAAAAAGCCCTAACCAAAGAACATACAACATTTTATGTTAAACTAGTAGAACATGATGGAAATGATATGATAGTTATGAATGCAGGCCTCAAGAGCCTTATACACTTCCAATCTCTATTTAGACTCCTGTCTCCACCCTGAGTAAAAGCCCATACTAGCTTGCTGGAGATGAGAGATAACATAAGATAGAGCTAAATTGACCTGATTATCACAGCAAAACTCCACACATGTGAGAAGTTTCATCCCACATAAGTAATGTCACCTATTTGACCCACTGGTAAGCATAGTCACACAAATTTAAACTTAACGGGGCCCAGGGCAAAAGAGAGCCCAGCTAACACACAGACTTATGGGCAGTAAACGTAAATGGCTGTGATAGCTAATTTATGGGGTTTTTTTTTCTGTTTTTGTTATGGTGAAATATACATAGCATAAAATTAACCATTTTAAACATTTAGTTAAAGTGTACAGTTCTGTGGCCTTACATACATTCACATTGTTGTGCAATCATCATCACTATTCATTTCCAAAACATTGTTATCATCCAAAACTGAATCTCTGTAATGATTAAACAATACTTTCCTAGCACCTCTTCTTCCCAGTAACCTGTATTCTACTGTCTAAAGAATTTGACTTTTCTAGGTATCTCATATAAGTTGAATTAATACACTAGTTGTCCTTATTTACCTGGTTTATTTAATTTAGCTTAATATTTTCAAAGTTCACCTGTTTTGTAGAATGTATAAGAATTTCACTCCTTGTTAAGTCTGAATAATATTCCACAGGATGTATATGTCACATTTTGATTTTCTGTTCACCTATGAGTGGATCCTTGGGTTATTTCCACTTTTTGCTATTATGAATAATGCCACCATGAACACTGGTATACAAATATCTATTTGAGCCCCTGCTTTCTTTCAGGTATACACCTAGAAGTGGAATTGCTGGATCATTTGGTAATTCTATAGTGATGTTTTTGAGGAAATGCCATACCATATTCCACAGTGGCAAACTAATCACTAGTAGTGTACAAAATTTCCGATTTCTCCACATCCTTTAAAACACTGTTTTGTTTTCATGTTTCCCTTTTTTTGAAAATAGCCATCCAAATTGGTGTTTTGAAATTTGTTAACACTTGTTTTGTGGCCTAACATATGCTCTGTCCCAGAGCATCTTCCATGTGCACTGGAGAAAAATGTGTACTCTGCTCTTGTTGGGTGGACTGTTCCATATATGGCTATTAGGTACAATTGCTTTACAATGCTATTGAAGTCTTCTATTTCCTTATTGCTTTTTTAATCTGCTTGTTTTATCCATTATTGGATAATTATTGAAGTCAATTATATGAAGTTTCCAACGCTTATTGTAAAACTGTTTCTCCCTTGAATTATGTCAAAATTTGCTTCATATACTTTAGAACTCTGATGTTATGTATATATGTTTATAAATGTTATATCTTCTTGGTGAATACTACAAACATTCCCATTTAGAGCAAAAAAAATAAGTAAGATACACCTTTTCAGTTTATCTATTCAATATTATAGCAGATATCTTAGTCAAAGCAATGAGACATACAAAAATAAGAAATAAAAATGAAGAAACAAAAAAAGCTAAAGTTTACAGAAAATAAGAGTACTAATACAGATCCTTGTCAAGGTTACTGGACACTAATAATGTAAATTTCTTGAACAGTAAGAAGAGTGTGATCCAAATTTCTACAAAAGTCAGCTTATTTTTTGTAATAGTAGTGACAGGAATAAAATGAGTACAGCTATAGTGGGATTTGTGTGATTGGAAATAAAGAGTTTTGCAAGTTTTCTTTTTTGAAGTTTTCTATTTTTTTTTATGTGGTCATATGTTATGAATAAGAGTAGAAATCTAAGAACTAGAAGTTAGATAAAAATAAAGGGCATTTGAAAGTTGCCATAGAAAGTGAAAAGAAAATGGCCTAACCAGATAAAGATAGGAAGAATGATTATCAAAATCATAGAATAATTTAAATATGCCTATTCTGATTCATAGCATAAAGTGTTAAAAATGTTGTATGACTTTTTACGTCAATATTAAATCATTTGAATATAAGCACAAGTAAAGAGTTGACAATTTGGAATCATCCAGACTCAAAATTTTGCAGGCAGTATTTAAGAAAAAGAGAGGGAAGGGGTAAGAATTTTGTGTATCATTTAAAGAAAAATACTAAAATGATAGACAGGAAATACTGAAATATATTAGAAAAAATAAAGACAAGTAATGTGGGTTATGAATTGGAATAAAGTAGAAATGCCAACAAACTGGAATATCTCTTTAGGTCTACGGGCCATCACTGTTTTTAGCTGAATATACATGATGAAATTTAGAAAAGGCAAAGCTTCACTTAGTGATGTTTTATGTCAAACAGTTGCATGAACTGTGATAAGTATGGGTGTGGGTGGCTGTAGTATATGATCCTAAAACATTACCAATATTCCTCTTAAAAATAGGAAAAATCACAATACCAACTCTTGGAAATCCATTGGATATTCTATTGGATGTCTTAAGAGATCAATATAATAAAATAAGTAATAAATAAATTATGCATACATATATATAAAGTAACACACAAAACTCTCATTATACTTGTGATTACTTGTCTCCATAAAAACTATGGGCATGTTTTTAAGAAATAATAATAGAGTTCAGCCAAGAGTTCAGATATTTGAGTAATGTATCAAGAACAGTTAAAATTTCCCATCTGACCCAGGAGTGGACTGTGTGCTTTTAGAGAGTTCTGTTTACTTCCAAGTCAAAATAAGCATATATTTCCATGTCTCTGTCTTCTAGATATTTGCACCAATTTCATGTTATTGCTAAATCAAAATACATCCTTATTCATACTGAAAAGATTACTTGTTTTATTTGTGACTTTCAAAAAGTTTTAGAATAAATAACGTATCATTATAGTATCTTTATTTTAAGACAATAACTTAAATGCAGTGATGTGCAGGGGACATGTTAAAAAACAGCATTTTACTATTTATTAGGGTACTTCTCAATCCTTTTAATTTCACTTATATTAATTACCTTAATATGTCTTATGATTTATGATTATCTATAAAGTACCTGATGTAAATGATGGTTAGCTATTGAATTGACTGATTCAAATCTATAGACAGTTCTGTAAGTCAGTAATGATGTTTAGTAACTATGAAAATATTTGTACAATGAGTAAATATCAAGGTAAAACCACTTATTTTGAAACGATGAGAATGATTTTGGCAGAACGTTCTGGAAAATAATTGAGACATATTGAAATATTACACTTTTCATTTTTCTCTGTTGTATTAAAATGCAACTTGCCACAAAGGAAACATCTGTTTAGAAAATCAAAATGATATAAGTAATCAACTTTCTTTTGTGTTCAGCTTCCATCCAGCTGTATCATATTATGAAAGCATTTTCATAAGGACATAATGACTATATCTTGAATTAGTATACCTAAACCTTTAAGGCAGATTTGTCTTTTTTTTTTTTTTTTTGCTGTTATTTTGAAAGATATTTAAACTAGGCATATTATTTGGAGAGGATTTACTACAGTAAGCTAAGAATTCTAATTTTACATATTATAAAGAAGACACTTCTGGATTACAGCAACTCATAGGACTGTTACAGTTGCTTCTAAGTTTTAGGCTTGAAAAAATTTGCTGAAACTTCAAGGAAAAAAATTTCAGAAGTGAAAATAAAGTCAAGCTTGATATATTCCACTAAAAAGCAATATACCTATGTTCCCAGGCTGTTCCCAGGAAGTTTTATTAACCACTATCAGTTTCCATTCACCAAGAATTAATAAAAGACACTCCATAATCTGCTTTAAGTAGGACATTTTGTTACTGTGGAGTGTTGAACTGAAAAGAATTTACCCATATTTTAATTCCCTTTTTCAGTTTTGATGACAGCACAGTAACTGATTAATTTGGTGTTATTGTTGACAGCTCCCTCTAAAGATTGATTTAATTATTAACCCATGACAACCAGGCAGACTCTTTCCAAATATATTAGCCCATTGAATAGACAACAGTTTTTTAAACTAAGATTTTTCTTATTCCTCTGTGAAATGACAGTTCCTAAGTTCCTATCACTTGAAGATTATTGTTAAAAATAGGCTGTCCTTTTCTATTGAACTCTTAGTGTTCTTCATGAGCATGGAAACTGTTCTTTTATATGAATATGCATGTGTAAATATATCTAGCACTTTCTTCTAATCAGAAACAAATTTTTAAAATATTGCTCATTTGTGTTTTATCATGTAAAACATTTTAGTATTGGTTTTGTTTGTTGTAGTGCTCTGAAAAGGGTATTTTATTTTAAATCTAGGGTTTTATATCTTATTCTAAGGAGTCACCTTTAATTAATTTTATTATATTTTTGTATTTCATACTTTATTATTTTATTTTAAAATATGGAATGCTATTGATTCTAATTTTTTCTGCCTTAATCAGTAGTTCTTTGAAGATTAACTAAATATGTCTTTTCAACTAGTTAACAAAAGCATAACTTGCTAGGCTATTACCATAACCTAAATGACCTGGGGAAGGATAATACTCAAATCCAGCCCTGTCTCATCATTCTGTTCCAGATAGGGGGATGAGAAAAAAACTGAGAAACTGTTGTGATGTTCATGTACAGAGGCATAGACTCTTTCAGTGACTCTTTTACTTCTAATCATAGAACTATAGAATGCTTCCTCTCCCCTCACAACACACAACCACATCCCTCTCTAACTATCATGCTCATCCCAAACCTTCTACCTATTAAAATCCTATGCCTCCATAAATGCAGAACAGTAAGGGATGTATCACAACTTCCTTTTCAACTTTTTTACTATTTCATTTTTGTGTGGATTAAACGTACTAAAAATATCCATCTCCCCTATTACAGGCAGACCTCAGAGGTATTGTGGGTTTGGTTCCAGACTGCTGTAATAAAGCAAATATCCCAATAAACTGAGTCACAAGATTTTTTTTTTGGTTTCCCAGTGCATATAAAAATTATGGTTACACTACATAACTGTGCCATAACATCATGTCTAAAAATCTATGTACATACCTTATTTTAAAAATACCTTTTTGCTAAAAAGTGTTAACCATCACCTGAGCCTTCAGTGGGCCGTAATCTTTTTGCAATAGTAACACAAAGATCACTGATCACAGATCACCATAAAAAATATAATAATGAAAATGAAATAAAAATGTTTGAAATATCGTGAGAATGACCAAAATGTAACACAGGCACAAAGTGAGCAAATGCTGTTGGAAAAAATGACACCAATAGACTTGCTTGATGTAAGGTTACCACAAACCTTCAATTTGTAAAAAATACAATATCTGTGAAGTGCAATGAAGTGAAGTGCAGTAAAATAAGGTATGCCTGTAGACTTACAAATTTTGAGATTTGAAACCAAACATTTATTTGCTTTATTTTATTCTTATTGTCTGACACTAGTTCCTAATTAATTATTTATTTAAGATATATAAATTTAAAAGCAATGGATGAGATGTGGTGTCTACCCAGAGGAGTTAACAATTTTGTTGCACACACACACCTATAAGTAATTTTGATAAGATGTGGAGACTATTAGGATAGAAAAAATATATATATCAGAGACTGAGAAGATTAAGGACAGGGTTAAATGTTGTTCCACAGTGGTGCTCTATTAATTTTGGTGAGCTAGAGAGCTCATGCCCCAACATTTGTGTCTGTGTTTTGCTAATAGAGTTACCTGTCTTGATTCCACAGACTTTATCAAAAGTCTTGGCCTTGTCCTAAATATAGTCAAACTAAAGCTAGCTCATATTGCTTCCATATTTTATGGATGCAAAAGTTCACATAGGTAGCTTTTCCAAAGGCTTTCAAAAGTTTAGTATCACAATCATTACTCAGTTATCAATCCAAATTGGATCAGATTCAAACTCTTTACTCCAGATGAATGAATAAGATAAATACATAGTTAATTTAATAAGTTCAGTGTATTCCTCTTATAAGTATTGGCTTTCCTGATAAATTCACTAAATGAAAGTCAAAATATTAAAATTTATAAAAATGTTTCATTTAAATAATTATTTAAATAAGTAATGAATATTTTCTTTGTGTTTATCTTGGAAGTGCTGATATGCTTTATCTATTAGTGTTGCCAAATCTAAATGTGGCTTCCAAGGAAAGAATGATTATTTTCAACCTAAACAAGTATTACTTTGATAATTGATTAAATATCAGGGGTAATTACCCTAATAACGAAACCAACATAATGACCTCAAATAATGTACAATTTCTTTTTAACTTCTAGAAAGGTCATAGCAAAGAAAATAGAAAAGAAAGAACCTCAGTATCCGAACTCCTCTTTTGAAAACTTTGACAAATTTTCACACTATATATTTTTGAGACTGCTTCAAGATAAAAATTGTGAAAATGACCTTTACTTTTATGCTTTTATTTTCTTGATATGCTAGCTTGGACCATCATTTTATGCACTATTTATACCCTTTTTTTATGGGAAAGCTGACCTTTACTGGAATTTAGATATGAACAGAATACAAATATGCAAACATGCTTCTTATGAGTTGGAAAAAAATCAAAAGAATGATAAACAGATGAGGAGAATATTGTGAAAGATGCCATATAACGTGGGTCTTTCAGACTAGGGTTTATAAAAGCCAATTACAGTTCCATAGCTCTCTACATTGTTTTGTCAGTACTTTAAAATTAAAGAAGATGAGGTGAGTACCAGCATGAAATATCCTTGATCAAGTAACTTTAAGTTGTGTTATACATGTGAACACAATATAGTAATTATGTAAGTTCTTTTTAAACTGTGGTATATTTGAAATGTACAAACAAAGCTTTAACGTTCCCTTTTTTGTAATGTATCATTATACTTAATTGTTAATAATGATATCTGAGTTGGCTTTTGTACCGGTAACATAAAAGTTAGAGAACTTTAATTCTTGTTGAAGTAAAATGATGAAGCACAATAATGACAAAATAAAGTTGATTTGTTGCATATTAAAATTGTTCCCCAGGGCTTCCCTGGTGGCGCAGTGGTTTAGAGTCCTCCTGCCGATGCAGGGGACGCGGGTTCGTGCCCCGGTCCGGGAATATCCCACATGCCGCGGAGCGGCTAGGCCCGTGAGCTATGGCCGCTGAGCCTGCGCGTCCGGAGCCTGTGCTTCACAACCGGAGAGGCCAGAACAGTGAGAGGCCTGAGTACCGCAAAAAAAAAAAAAAAAAAATGTGTTCCCCAAATTAAGTATTATTCTGACTGTAAGATGTTTAAATTAGCAGAGATCTTAGATTGGCCCCAAAATAAATTTAAATGGTAGGCGTAATATTGATCCTCTGAAACTGCATTATTTCTATTGAAAAGTGGAATGTTTAATTGATTGATAATAAAATTTGAATGAGTTTACTGGGCTGATTAAGGGATGCTTGAAAATCCTATCTAGGATTATCTTTGTAAAAAGATACCATTTACTATTTAAGCATAAACAAACAGATTAAATGAAGTCATCAATTAATTAAATTTCCTCACTTCAGTTTTTCAGCATGGCAAAGAATGCTGTGTATCAAAATACTTGCTGCTTCTCTTTGTCTAATAGCATTCCACAGCTAAAGTGAGACATGTCCGTGTGAATAAATTCACACCAGTGAAATGTGTGGAGAATAACGTATGGCTGTTGTAGGCCTGTGAACTAGGAAAATAGTGACTAGAATGACCTTGACAGTGATATGTTAAAACTGCCTGAGAAACAAGCAGAGGGTACAGCTCCTGTGGAGTACCAACTCAGGTTTGCTATGGGAGAAACAAATAAATATTTATTGTGTTTAGTGATTATACTTCTTGGTCTGTTTGCTACAGCTGTTCAGATTACCCTAATACAAGACTAATTAGCATAACAAGTCCCCAACCTACATAATCAGGGAAAATGAAAAATAACTTTTATTTACCCAGTTTCTAGAATCTCTCAAGGAAGAGTACAGCTTAAATAATTTTCCCCCCACAGAATTAGAGATTTACATTCATTAAGACAAAGATGACATTGTATTGTTGAACAAAAGATGTGAGATCTTGGTGAAATCAAATGTCCTGAAAATGGCTCATTATGTTTGGTGATAGTAACAAAGAAGTAAATTTGAATTAATGTCACTATCAAATCATGTTTTCATTTTGGAATCATTAATGTTTCTTTTTTTAAAAAAAATCTTCTTTTTCACCAAGTTAGTAATAAATGGAGAACTATAGTGAATAAAATGTGAATGAGTTCTTTTAGCCATTTTCTCTAATCCTATTTTATTTTATTTTCAAGTGACTACCATTAATTTTGTTGGCATCTCTCCAGTGAACTTGATTGATAGACAAATATTGTCTTAGTAGTTACCTATGATTAGAACGATTACATAGTATTCACACACCTAATTCATATATACTACTTGTCCTTTTAAGAATCCTCTATTGTTTTAAACATCTGACCATTCTCATCAATACATTAATGAACACTAATGTAAACTGAATTGATATACATATACATACATATAGTCTAAACATACATGCATAGCTCATACATATATAGTATATACATATATATATAGAGTACAATATATGTGTATTTAATTTCATGATCTATATTTTATCATTTAATCAATGTGTTCAATAGGTGCATCTCTCTCAAGGACTGGTTCTCATTCAAAGTTCTGGTTCTGTTTGATCTAGCGTGTCATATACTTATACTTTCTACAATTTGATGAATTTTTTGCATTTGTAACAATATTAGTTTTACTCGGTTGTTATCTGCATATCTTTCCATTTGATAATTCTTCACAAGCATTATTGGCTGAGCAACTAGAAAAAGTATTTGCTGTTTACAAAGATAGGAAGGTTATTGGAAGAGCAGATACAGAGGAAAAAAACCCGCCCAAAACCAAAAAACATCAGACTCTATTCTCTCCACAGTAACTTAAATCACCCTTTTAAAATGGCACTCAGGTTATGTTGCTTTTCTGCTCAAAACTCTGTGACTTCCATTATCACTCAGAGTAAAATTAAAGGTTATTTTAATAATGTATCTGCTTCTACACGATCTTGCACTAGGCCAATCTTTGCTCCATTTGCTACCTCTTTCCCTCTTGGTCAGTGTGCTTCAACCATAATCCATGTGCTACCTCTAAGCTTTTGCATTTTCTAGTCCTTCTGTTTGGAATGCCCGTCTCCAGATAGTTATAACTAGTCCCTCACTTCTTTCAGGTATTTGGTAATTATGTTCTTGTTGGTAAGGGCTTCCTGGTCCTTCATTACAGAAAGACCATTGCTCATCTACTTTCTTTTCTTCTTACCCTGTTTTATTTTATCTTCATTGCATATATCACCACCAAACATCTCCCACTCTTTATGTATATGTTTAATAAAAACCAAGACTTCATTTAATGGTGTATCACAACTGTTACACCTAAATAATGTATATAGGCTTAATAAATATTTTGTTGAAACTGTGAAAGAAGGTAAGAGAAATATCAAGTATACAGTTGAGTATGTGTATCTGGCACCATAGTGAAAAATTCAGGTTTGAAGCTTGAGAACCATAAGAATATAGAACTCTGAAACTACCAGGTCTTTTGGCCATGCTGTCCCCCTAGAACAGGACAAAAGAAGCCTGCAAGTTTATTAAACATGCCATGCTAAAGAAATGTTTTTGTATAATAGATAAGGTTATGTTATGTTCTTAGCAGACAAACATTTGCAAAGTTGATATCTTATGAAAGTTACTCCTGCTTATGGCAGCTTAAAAATTAAATGTGTATTTGCAATGCTTTTCTCTGTTACATAGACAATAAAAATGAAATAGATCTTGCAGCTTATTATTTAATTTAATTGTGGTGTGAATTCAATTAAAAAAGTCTTGGAAAATGGCACAAGCTAACTTTATCAGTCATTGCCAGCTAAAAGTGCTCTGACATCATTTACTTCTAGGGCCGGGGTTCTAGGCAAAAAGGTTGACGATTAAGTTTAGGAATCCGAAAGTCAATTTCTTCCTCCTTCCTCTACTAGAGTTGTGATTGGGGGAAAAATATCTTAAACTATATGAGATTTATTCTCTTATAACATGTTTGTACTGTCTTTACCAAGCATAAGTCAACCAAACATATATTTTCTTTAGCATTGGCTTTACTGTCATGGATATAACTTCATTAAGCACTATTCTTTTCTATCTAAATTATTATATAATCTATCTTATTTAGTGAGGTCAGTGGTCTAAAACCTTACAATTTACCCATATTTCATCTTTAGAGCATGGAAATATTATTTGATTCCAGTATAATTTGGTTGACAAATATTAAGTATGGAAAGTTAAAATTAAATGTTGTAAAAGAAAAATAATAAAATATGGCTGAAAAAAAGTTGAATTTTTATTCATTGAAGTTAAATTCCCATTCCTTTTATAAACCTGCATGATAGACATAAACGCCATTTATATTGAATTTAAGCTCTACATGAATTCAAGTCTTTGCATTTATCCAATGTAAACCATATGGCATTTTTGAGAAGTGGCTTTAAGCATTTTTTGAAATTAAAAGGAAGCTGGAATATTTAGTTTGCAATTATATGTGGAGACTTCTCTCAGTTTCAATCAACAATTACTATGTACGCATATGAATTTATCTCTGAGTTCAGTTGACAGTTTGATAAAAACTCTCACATTTAGAAAAGAAAATTATCTTTACTTTTCAGTTTGTTTTTAGTGCTCAAGTTCTACTTGAACATTGGTCCTTTTTTTTTCTTTTATTACCTGCACAATGACATTTATCTTTCTAAATATTTTCCTGAAAATTATTTATTTAAAAGTCCATTACTTTCTTAAAAATCCTTTAAACCTCAAGACAATTAAGGAATTATTGACACTGATAATTCACTACCTGAATTGAGTTCTTTCAAATTGAGTTAATCAAACAACCCTTGTCTAGAATCTTCCTTAAAGCATACTGAGTCACAAAAAAAGCACTGAGTAAGCATACAGCTTATGTGTGGATGGTTGTTGCTGTTGTCTCTATATTCCTAAATAGGTTTTAAGGTTGGAGAGATTAAGTATTTAAGAACAGTGTGATAGTTTAATGAGTGTATAATTTTAACAAAATTAAGGCATGGATGACACTATAAAAGAATCTATAGAATAAAATTTGGAGAGAGAAGGAAATACGTGCTTCTTAAGGGAGAAGGGGGGTGGAATAGAACATAGAGCTGAATAAAAATTGTTATTGAGGGTCAACAATGCTGCTTGTGTGTAACTGACAGAAAACAAAACCCCAAAAACTCTAATAATTGAAATTGTGCTTTACTAAACTATAAATATTGCCATTAAGTTAAAAAATATTAAAAGGAATCTTGAACTTTCAACACTACTCTTTTAAGCCCTCTTTTTTTTTCTAATAAAACTTCATTTAATATATAGAGGTTTCTGGTAATACATTCTTAAAGTACCCAACATTTTTGAACATTATTTCTCCTGACTTTAAAATACTTAAAAGTATGTAAATATTTCATATGTTGCTCAATCTTTCATTAGGTTAAATTGTTCCTTGTGCAAAGACTGGTAGGCTTGTCACCAGACCTTAATATTTTGAGTGATTTGGGTTAATCTGCATTGATTTGATAAAAAAAATGCCAACACTTGAGAGTTAGTCATTTCTCATTGAAAATGTGTAGCTACAGTTAAGGATTTTTAGAGTGCTAAAGATGGTGGTTTAGTGTAAGTACAGACTGATCCAAAGTAAACACTTAATCTAAATGGGTGTCTACATAGTTAGCTGTGGATATATATGTTAGATGGACATGGAAACATCATCTTAAAGCAATAATGAAAGTGAATGAATAGACAGAATCATAAAGACCAAAATATAATGTTGGCATTCTTTAAAAGAAAACTATTAAAATGTGTTTTAGGGTCATATTGAAATATTGTAGAAGGGTATACTTATTTAGTCAGAAAGAACCTTTGATTAAAACCATAGTATTCATTCCTTGGGCTATGATTAAATTGTGAAGCATCTGGCATAATTTAAAATGAAGGTCTTGGTGCTCAACAGCAGCAGAGAATTATTAATTGCAAAGCCTTTGCATTTCTGCCCTGTCAGTCAGCACAAGTCACAAGTCAGTCAGCTGGTTAGATAGGAATCAAGGCCAGAGAGGAAAAATAATTTCTGCTTAGCTATAATAAAGCATATATATTTTTTAGTAAAAAGTAACTATCGAATGGTTCTTATCATGACTGAAATGCAATTTGAATGTGAATGCCTACCATCAGTTTAGTGATCCAGCATTTTGTTAGTTTATCAACTGTTTATTCTGTGAATATGCTTCCTTTTAATCATGTTCAACATCCTCTGTGTCTTATAGCATTCTACCTTACTAAATACCTTTCTAGTTTTCCTAAGTGGCAAAAATAAAAATGATACATATACATTGCCTAAATTAAAAATTTGGAAAAACTATCTTGTTCTTATTAATAAGATACAGTTCAAAATCTAGACAAAATTTTCTCATGAATATTTCTATCTTTTTGTCATAGTTATTTCTGTGTTGAAAGAACAAATGCATACACAATATTATTGAGTAAAATAATTGAATTTTATTAGCTACATTTCATGTGATTTAAATTTTACCAAAATATTTTCATGCTTAGTAAAGAAGACATCATCTGATTTTTAGATCAGTTTATACAGATATTAATGCCTTAAGCCTGCTCTATTCATCAATGTATATTTTAAACAGGTTACAATTGTTTTATATAAAATGTGAGATATATTTAATTGTGCAACTGAATATAGTTTTAATTCTCATTTTAGTTTGGCATTAGTTTAATGAAAAAGCTCTTAAATGAAGTGAACACATTACTGCTAAAATCTTTAAGTTGAAAATTTTAAAATATAGTGAAGGGAAATACTTCCTTTCAAACTTATGTTCATTTTATTTATCTTATATCTGATTTTAAAAAGCTGCAAATGACAAAATAAAATATTTTAAAATTCTACTGTCCTTTGACCTCCTTTCTCATTTAATAACTTTCCTGTGCATATAATACACTAAACTATTTTTTAAATAGCTTCAAAGTAGATTTGTTGAAAATTAGAAAATTAAGATGCATATGATAGAGTTCAAAATTCTGTATCTATCGAGTATAATTCATGGCCATTTAACAAAAATATGATAAAATAGGTGATCAAATATCAGTAGGTTAATTGCATAATAAAAGTAAAAAAGTGGCTAACGTATGCAATGTCTTTAACAATCACATCAAACTAACTTATCATAAATATATGTAGTTCATGAACTGAATATGGATGTACTCTTTCTGATAGCAGTTCTGATATAAGCCTCTATTATGAACTTTTTTGTGTCTGCTCTTTTGCCACTTTCAACATGATACATAAAGTTTATTGAATCACTACACATCTCTCTAAATACAGACTATGAAATGCCTTTCTAATATATTCAGATAATAATAATAATGCCTCATATATGTGGTATTATACTAATGCCTGCTAATGTCATAGTGCACATTGTCAAACTACTTTAAACAAGCTAAACAGATATGTACAAATCCTTTATGCACACTCTAATATAAACATCATAGAAGGATGTAGGTTTATTTATTTGTCATGCTGAGTGCATGACTATAAAGTAAGTGATATACTTTTGTACTAAAAATAAATTTAGGTAAAAATAATTGGTTTCATTACTTTTTTTTCACAATAATAACATAGAACCCAAGGGGAAAAAAACCTATAAGATTTATAGTTTCAAGCGAACTGTTTAAATGGAATATGTTAAAATATATGATTGACACAGGATTTAGAAATCCTAAATTCTGAACCTTTGATTTTGGTAGAATAAATTGCTTTGCAGGAGATTAAATACTAAGTGATAATTTTCCTAAAATATCATAGGATGTTCTAATGGTTAAATATAAAGAAACAGTTACCAGTTTACTATTCAACTAAAGGAGCATAAATTATACATTTAATTTTAAAATGTTGCTATTTTAAAATTAAGTCTTTATATTTTAGAGCAGATTTAGTTTTATAGGAAAATTGAACAGAAAATTTAGTGTTCCTTCTCATATACTCCCTACCCCCTTGCTCTTAGTTTGTCCTATTAACATATCACATTGGTATGGTATGTTTGTTGCAATTGATGAGCCAGTATTGATATATTAGTATTAACAAAAGTCCACTGTTACATTTGGATACACTCTGTGTTCCACAGTTCTGTGAGTTTTGCCAAATGCATGGTATCTTATAAGTACATTATAGAATCATGCAGAATATTTTGAGTGCCCTAAAAATCCCCGTGTTCCACCTATCTCCTTGCTATCTCCACCACAACTCCTAGCAACCACTGATCGTTTTATTGTCTCTATAGTTTTGCCTTTTCCAAAATGTCATATAATTGTAAGCATACAGTGTGTAGTCGTTTCAGACTGGCTTCTTTCACCTAGCAACAAGTGTTTAAGTTTCCTCCAGGTCTTTTTGTAGTTTGATAGTTAATTTCTTTTTTAATAATATGTATTTCATACACCATAGTTTATCTGTTCACCAATTGAAAGACATCTTGGTTGTGTCCAGTTTTGGCAAATACCAATAAATTTATGTGCAGGTTTATGTGGACATAAGTGTTTAACTCATTTGAGTAAATAACTAGTAGTGGATTACTGGATCATACATGAGCATGTTTATTTTTGCAAGAAACTGCCAAAGTGACTACCACTTTATATTCCCACCAGCAAAGAATGAGAGTTCCTATTGCTCTACACCTCATCATTATTTGATATTGTCTGTGTTTTGGACTTTGGCTATTTTATAGGTATGTAGTAGTATCTCATTGTTGTATACATTTAATTTTTACCACTTTAAAATCTTATGTGTTCAACTGATGTCTTGCTCTTCATACTATAAATTGTGCTACCTCTACCTGGGGTCATGTGCTTATGAAAACTAAGGATCATTAGTCCTAATTTTTTGCAGTATAAGGAATCTGAGTCTGGATTATTTTGGGTACAGTATAATCTTTTTTTTCTACACAGCATTTGTCATATGCTTTATGAATATTCAGTCATCATTTCAACCAATACATATGCCAAATATGTTACAGACACTGTGCTAGGTACTGAAGAAACAAAGAAAAATAGAATAGTACAAAAACAAAGTGACAAAAATAAGTCTTTCTGACAGACCTATTCTCAACTGCACAGCTGCAAAAAACAAAAAAAAAGAAAAAGAAAATTAATTTTTCTCTAGAGGAGTTTATCTAACATATATGTGATCATGGGAAAGAAGTCATGAAATTGTAAAATTGCCTCTCTCTCATAAAAAATCCAACTAGATAGACCTAAATAAATCTAAATGAATCAATAGGTACTCTCAATTCAATAGAATTATTTTTCTTTTTCACAAACTTAGGTGCTACACATAACTAGATATTTATAAAAATCAATATTTATTTTTAATGGATCTGAACATAATAGTATCAGTATATCACTTTAAAAGAATCCCAATATAAAAAGTACTGACAACTTAGAAAATTGACAAAGCTTTATAAAAAGAACTAAATGATAAATAACTGAAGTTTCTGTAATGAATTCAGTGGGATGCCAAATAAAAAATTGTCTTTGAAACAATTAAAATAGAAGATGTCATTTCTTCTTAACCTCAAATTTTCTAAATTAAGTCAAAACTTTTCAATTTTCTGGAAATCCTAATATCTTAATTTAAAAAATAGAAACACATGGCATGTAACTAAAATGTGTAATAGGGAGTATGTGAAAAAAGTCTTCACTACTAAACTTTATATCATTTTATGCCCTAAGACTGGGATTTTCAAACCAGATTACATTTAACTTATCAATCAAGTATCAGTTTAATTTGTCATGTCCTGAATTTAAAAAATGGAATAAAATAGTCAACATTAGAACAGTGATAAATAGAATAAATATATCAGACTGCTCCATTTTGTATAGTATATCTCTCTTTATGAATTTATGATATGCAATATACTTTTAACCATAGGCATAAACAAAAATGGAAACCGTTACTTAGCAGTTACGTACATAACTTGATGAAGAGCTATTAGCACTGTAAGGAAACCATCTTTATTTCTCTTTTGAGCATATTTAAGGATATAGTTCACAGTTTTATTGGCTCCATTTAATTATGAATTATTTCCCTATTAAGTTTGCTGAGATATTTTAGAGAATTATTAGGGAATTCTCACAGAATTGGTTGATTCACTAAATAATAAATAAAATAAGCAAAAATATACAATCACCAAGTAGGAGAGAGTAATACAAAACTAAAATAATAATAAATAAAAAAATATATAGAACGTTAATAATTAAAAAGTATAAAGCATGATTAATCATATGTTGAATATCACTGATAAATAAAATTAGCATTAGAAATTAGAGTAAGACATGTTTATTTCACAGTTCTTTCTGGAATGCTTTATATAATGCTGCACTGCCAATAAACAACTACTAGATGGAGGCCATGAAGGTATATTATAATACACATTCACATATAAATGTGTTATATTATCTCCCTGTCACTATAGATTACTATATGAGTTTATAAAATGTAGCTCACAACTGAAGTCTCATTTTCTTCCTAACTTGCTCTTGGGCTCACATTTTTGTTAAACCATTTCAGTTCTATCAATATGAATTAATACATATTAATTCGATGTGAAAACCATTTGCCTATCAACTAATCCAATCACATACTTCTGTGTCCAGAATATGTGAGGGGTTGTTTTAGGACAGGCCTTAGGCAAACTATGACCTGTTGGCCTAATCTGTGCCCTGGCTGTTTTTATTTGAACACATCCAAACCCATTCCTTATGTATTGTCTATTGTTACTTCCAGGCTACAATATCAGAATTGAGTAGTTGCAACACAGACTATATGGAGTTAGGAAAACATAAATATTTATTACCTGACCCTTTGTAGAATAAATTTGCAGCCCCACGGTCTGCAATAAAGAGAAGCATAAGGTAAGAAATAAAGAGAAGCATAAGGTAAGTTAGATCCCTTCAGGATGTCTCTGTTTAGATAAAGATTCAGTAAGAAAAAAATTTATATATAATGAAATGGAATGTGTGTGTGTAATAAAAGGCATAGGTAGGTGGCAAACACAAGTTACCTGGGAATGATTCCTGAAAGTCTTCCAAGTAAAAGTGATACCCGAACTTTGTCTTAAAACATATTAATGTGAATTATTTACTATCAATTTTTTTTCTTTTATAAACATGCTTTCCCTTTAAAAAAGAATGATTAGGGTCTTTTTCACCTTGTAAGATTAAATCTGTTATAATATGCAACAACAACTGACTTCCCCAAGAACTTTCTTTTGACTTTTTAGCAGTTATATAGTTCGTTCATTTTGGCTGAAATATAATATTCATTGTTTGAATAATCACATTTTATTCATTTGGCTGAGATATAATATTCATTATGTGAGTAACCTATGGTTTGATGGGTGTTCTGTTCCAAGTTTTGCTCTCATGATCTGTTACATGTCTCCCTTAGTACACATGCAATCATTTATTTTAGATGTAAACTAGTGGTGCAATTTATGCATCTGATTTACCTTTGTACATCTTTACAAACTCTTTTCTCAGAACTATAGTGGATATATTGTTGAGAAAGAAGTAAACTTGTTCTTTTGTTAAGCTATTAAGATCATGTGGTTATTTGTTATCACACAATTCCTACCATCCTAATAAAATGGTTTTATGACTTGACACTTGGTCAGCAGTAAATAAAAGAGACTATAGACTACCATCTTCTTGTTATTGGACATTGTGATAGACAGAACAATGACCCCTCTAAGTTGTCCTTATTCGAATCCCCAAAATTTGTGCATGTGTTATATTTCATAGCAAAAGGGAGGCATACGGTTGCAGATAGAATTAAAGTGGTTAATCAACAGACCTTAACATAAGGAGATTATCCTGAACTATCTACAATATGCCTTCAGTTATCTGCAATTCAATGTAATCACAAGGGCCCTTTATATGTGGAAAAAGTAGGCAAGAGAGTCAGAGTGGGAGTAATGGGACACAAGAAAGACCTGATGGGGCATTGTTGTCCTTGAAGATGGAAGGAAGTCATGAGCCAAGGAATGGAGATAACTTCTAGAAACTGTAAAGGAAAAAGAATTCTTTTTTTTCTCCTCTAGCACCTCCAGAAAGAAATGTAACTCTGCAGCCCCTTAATTTATCCCTGCGAGACCCATTTCATACTTACGACCTCCGGAACTGTAAAATAATAAACATGTGTTGTTTAAGCCATTAAGTTTGTGGTAATTTTTTAAACAGCAGCAGTAGGAAACTAATATATATATGCCTTTTTGATTTTTACCAATTAAATGTGTATAAAATTTTATTTGATAAGTGTACTGTTTTGAATTTCTCTGGTCTTTAGACATATTGAACATCTCTTCAAATATGTATTGGCCTTATGTGATTCTTTCTTGTGGGAAATGTCGGTCAATGCTTCTTGCCCATTTTCTCTTCACTTTTTTATTGCTTCTGACTTTCTTATGAAGTGGTAAATGTTCTTTACATAATCAATAATAGTTTTTCTTGGTTTTGAAAATTGCAAATATCTTTACCAAGTTTATAGCTTCCTTTTTGCAATTTCCTTAGGGTGTCTTTATTATTAAAAGAAATCTTGATTTAAGTGTAATTAAATTTCCATATTTTCTCTGTTTAATTAGTAATTTAAAATAATCCCCCCAATATTTACCATATTTTTGACTTAGATATTTGAAAGTGTTTTTTAATCAACATTAAAGTTTTAATGCATTTAATATTATATATATACATATATATGACATGTATTTAATATACGTTTTTATTTTTCATTCACATAATCTTTTTTTCCCTGATTTCCCACTGATATGGCATGTAGCATGTACATAAGATTAAGTTCCAGAGAAGCTGGGTCTTTTATGTGCTCTCTATACTACTCTGCTAGACATGTATTTATTCCTGTAATATAAAAGTGTCTTAATTATTATAACTTCACAATAAATTCTAATATCCAGAATAGCAAATCACCACCTCCAGTTCTTCCTGTTTAGAAATGCCCTAATTATTTTTGCCTCTTTTCTCTTTTATATAATATACTTAGAATCGGAATATCAATTTCTGTTTAAAATTTTATTGGGATTTTGGATTGAAATTTCATTAAATCTATAGGTCAGTTATGAGATAATTAGCCTCTTTATGGTGTTTATTCATTAACATTTTGCAGTTCTTTAATGTTTCTTAATATTATAGTTTACTTTGTAAAATTATTGTGTGCATATGGTTATAATGGTTTCTATGTTCTTGAAATAATTTAAAGTTTCATAAAGGATCATAACATCTGTAAGTAATGACAGTTTTCACTTTTATCATTATTTTATTAGCACGCTTTTGTTATCAAGCTTCTTAGTCCATAATTTGTAGACTAAAACCCTCTCCCCTCCTGTATGAAACACTCAAATTAGCTATCACTAGTTGCCTCGTATATCTATGTAATTAAGTAATACAGATAAATCTTGACGCCCCTTAAACCATGCAACTACTCAGTTCCTGACAACATTTTTTCTGGGTTTTTTTTGGGGGGGGTTTGCGGTACACGGGCCTCTCACTGTTGTGGCCTCTCCCGTTGCGGAGCACAGGCTCCAGACGCGCAGGCTCAGTCGTCATGGCTCACAGGCCTAGCCGCTCCGCGGCAGGTGATATCTTCCTGGACCGGGGCACGAACCAGTGTCCCCTGCACCGCCAGGGGAACTCTCAACCACTGCGCCACCAGGGAAGCCCCCTGACAACATTTTTTTAAATGAATGCTGTCTCCATTCCAATCCAGATACCAATAACAATATCTACAACCAAAAATTTGGTGATAATTGAAAAAATGGGCACAAGCGTTCATTGAAGTATCATTAGTTTCAATTAAAATGTTTCAAAATAAATTAATTTAAAAAATATAAAGCAGGTTACCATAACTTTTCTTCACAATGCTGACCAGGTCCATGTATGCTTCTTAAAAAAAAAACAAACAAACAAAACAAAACAAAAAAACAACAGAAAACCTCTCCATCTTTAACTGCCACAACTTCAATAGCCCATAACTGTTCCATCAGGTTTACCATGGTTCATAATGCATTTCCTTTCACCTTGATATCAACTGATTTAATTAATATTGGATGTCTAAGCCACTGGCAGTCTGTAATGTGAGTGAACACCCATGAATTGATCTAACATGAAGCGATTAGATAGGGACTTAACATTGGATATTAGGGAAATCATTTAGATTTGGATCAGTTGTCCCACCTATTATGACAATACCAATGATAATATTAGGAGAAAATATTGCATGGCATTTCATTCAACCACTCAGTGGAGATAAGAAGTGGCAAAAGAAAATATAAGCTATTGAAATCCATGAGGACATATGAGAAACTCCAGTAACTCCCCTTGCATTAACCAGAGGTTGAAATATGAATGTTATGTTGACAAGATGGTGCTGATGGGAGCAGAGTCATTTCTTTATTTCTTTATAAACATCATAACAGTGGCATCCCTCTGGATGAGTGAATCTGGAGAAATTTGTGGTATAAAAGTATTTATTAACTTGGAATTTAAAGAAAAATTAAAGCAAGGAATAATGACTTATAATCCTTTGCTTTATTTAGTTATTGTTTAGTTATTAGCGTTCACCATTGACCTTTAAAAAATTCTGTACCCACAGTCTTCATCCCTCTAACTATGATTCCATAATTGGTTTCCTAACAAAACTGAATAAGGAATTCAGAAGAAAACAATTTGCAACCAACCCTTAAATATTCAGATACACTTCATCTATTCTCCTGATTTGGGAAGAGACCCACAGACTCTCTTTATGAAGAGCAACATTGGAGGGACCAATTCCAGGAGCTACAGCTCCTTTCACATCTAAACACATTGAAAGAAGTGTAGGTAATCTGATTGCTTGGACCAGGACAATGATTGGACCACATTTTATTTGTGCAAGGGTAACTGCAGGAACCAGGTAATTTTTTTTTTTTTTTTAATTCCTGGGCTTCTGCGTACACTTACTAATGGTACGGTGTTTTCCATTCCATCTTGAACAACAATGGGATAGCCTCATATAACCTCACGTGAAAGATAAGTCCATTGGAATAGGCGCTGTCATTTAATTTTGTCTTAATGAATGAGAATATGAGATAAGAGTATGCTCTTTATAGGTGAAACTGGTGAAATAGAACTGGTGGTGTTGGCAGGTCTGTTCACATCTTTATACATATACCTAGGGGGAAAAAATGTGTTAACACATTAATGCATTTGGCATGAAATCTGCATTGGCTATTTTTCTTGAGCCTATTATTTCTCTTTTTATTTATCTTCACTTAAAATTTTTCAAAAAGTATTGCTTAGTAATCTATTCAAAATGCTGGATATTGAAGCCATGATTAGTTTAGAAATCAGGTAAATTCACTACATATCCTATGAAAAATTTAAGCCTAAAACAAAGTTTATATTTTTATATTTATCTTTTATATTTCATAAAGAAATCACAGTAAAAGCCACCCAATTAGAATCTTTTAAAATATCCCATTTGTCAGGATAATTTGAAAAATTAATGATGGAATGGTAGCTGTAGCTTTAGGAAACTTAGGTATGTTTTTCAGTCTATCAACAATAATAAAATTAATGCCTTAATATATATTCAATGACTTAAATAAACAGAGTAGAAATATTCCACTTCTACATAGACTAATTCCTGCTTTAGCTAGGGTCTTTCATTCAGGAATAAAGACACTATTTTCTACCATTTATCTGTGGCCATGTCATTTAATCTTACTAAAATAAATTTACAAGAAATAAAATCCGTATGACCTGAAGGCAACTTAGAAATAATTAATCTTATTTTATAGGTGAGAAAATTTATTCTATTTGCAACCTTGTGGTTATGAAACATAGTGGTTTAATAATGAATTTATTATAGAACTGGCCCAAAGAAATCACCCCAAAAAGAACAATTTACAAAAGTATTACTCTTTTTCTACTGTTTGATTGTTTAAACACAACTTCTTCATAGATTAAGCATTAAATTGATCTCACATGAAAGCATATGTTCATTCCAAATATCACTAACTTTACTGTGAAGAGAACATTCAAAACCACATATTGAGGCTTCCCTGGTGATGCAGTGGTTAAGAATCCGGCTGCCAATGCAGGGGACATGTGTTTGAGCCCTGGTCCTAGAAGATCGCACATGCCGTGGAGCAACTAAGCCCGTGCTCCACAACTACTGAGCCTTCATGCCACAACTACTGAAGCCCATGCGCCTAAAGCCCGTGCTCCACAACAAAAGAAGCTACTGCAATGAGAAGACCACGCACCGGTAGCACCCACTCCCTGCAACTAGAGAAAGCCTGCATGCAGCAATGAAGATGCAACACAGCCAAAAATAAAATAAATAAATTTATCAAAAAACAAAACAAAACAAAATCACATATTGAACCATCTACTTCCATGAAAGTATCGAAACTCGAGCTGTACTGCCTCACCTTTCTATTTATTTTATTTAACAGAAACAAAGTTTTTCAGGTCATCTGTTTCTCTGAAACTGTCTCTTTTAGAGTGCAAGATAAGTGATTCCCAAATGCCTCTATATTCGAATCTTATTTTCTGAGTCTTATGTCACCCAAATGAAAACTATATGCCATCCAGTAGTGCTGCAGTCCTTTCCAGTGGGATTTGTTTTTATCATTTTCACATGCTTGAGGGCAGGAGGTGGATTACTTATCTTAATGAGTAATATATATATTTGTAGAATCTGTGAATAGAAATTCTTGAGTTTGGTTACAAAGCAACAGGATAGAAAAACAACCAATAGAGACTTTTAAGTGTCCAATCAGATTCCTTATAAAAATGTCTAAGTTAACACTCTTATCTTAATATGTTCAGCCTGTGATGCTCAACATGGTCTATATGTGTTATTTATCACTTATTGTTGCACCTCTATAAATGATCATGTACAAACCAAAATGAGACCAGTGGAGTGTGTATGTGCATGATCAAGAACAATCTTTCAAGATTATATATGGTTACAAAAGGGGCAGATGAGCTGTTAAGAAAAAATTTCCAAAACTTTGAAATAAAAAACCAGAAATGCGCAGAAGTATATCTAGTAGTAATACAAACCATTAACTTCTACATAACAACTTTTTACTAATTATCTTTGGTTGATATATTTTCTTTTACAGTTTTTAAGGAAAAAATATTATTGAAAACTTGGGTGTACAGAGGAAGCATGTTCTTACATATCTTACTGAGAAACTTATTAACAAGTAGACTTCATGATTACTGAATTTTTAGGAGGATATATATATCTATGTTTGAATTTGCTATTTACTGTTTGACTAGAGCCCACACACTATCAAATTACATATAAATTTGTAGATTTCTGTTCAGCTGAAAAATTAATCTCAAAGACTAAAATTTATTGCCTTGTATTTTTATTTATTAGCAAACTCATTTCACCATTCCTTTGACAGATTATTTAAAACTCTGTACCTTAGGTTCCTTGTTTCTTTTAAATAACTTTTTTGAGGTATAATTCATGTACATACAAATCATTCATTTAAAATGTATAGTTCAATGTTTTATAGCACATCCACAGAGTTTTACAATCATTGCAAACAACTTTAGAAATTTTCATCATATTACTCCCAATAGAAAACACTGTACACATTAGCATTAACTTCCCTTTACATCCCATCCATCCCTGCCCCAGTCCTAGGAAAAGTCCACTTTCTTTCCCTATAGATTTACCTATTCTAGACATTTCAAATGAATGGAGTCATAAAATATGTGTTTTTTTAAACTCACTTCTTTCACTTAACACAATATTTTCAAGATTCATCTCCTAATGTAGCATGTATCAGTACTTCATTCCTTTTTATTGCTGAATTTGAACCAGATACACCATTTTATTGATTCCACTGTTACTTAGCAGAACAAATATTTTATGTGTGTTTATTCTCTTATTTTTAAAAGTCATGTTCTTTATTTTGTAATTGTATGTAAATACAGTATTAAGCATTTTCATCGTTTTCAATTTTTGGATTTTTTTTATTATTCTGTGTTTAAAGAATGGAAATAGATGCAAAATGTCAAAGAAAGCTTGTGTTCAAAAGTATTGACACAAAATGAAAAGCAAAAAATACATATTATTTTTTTACAAAGTATAAATATAAGAAAAAATCAAGAATATTCTGTTTATATCAGGAAAATAGCATTTTGAAAGTTTAGTGTATGGCCAGATAATTGATCGAAACATACTTGCTATAGTTTTGACTTGGTGAAACAAGTAAGAAATGTCAAATTCACATTTAGATACATTTTAATTTTATGCATTTCGTTCATTAGAAACATCTGAAAGCCATTTGACATTATTTGTATTTTTGTAGCTGTTTTCATTAATTTGTACCAAACTGTGAAATGTGTTGATTTTGCCATGACCAGCCCATGAAATCCATTATCTAACTGCTTGATATAGTGGCTTCTTACCAAAAAAGGCTCTCAATGAAAGATCTGCTATGAAATGACATTTTTCTTATATATGTATCATATTATAAAACTTTTTCTCATGAATATTAGATCACTAGAAATAGACGTATGGGTGTTTTAGTTCTATGTGAATAAAAAATGTTATGACATTTTGACTTGGGTATGGAATTAGAATTGCAGTAAACTTCACTCTACCTGTATTTGTTTTGTTTTGTTTTGCCTTGTTTACCAGTCATAGGGTTTCATTATCACTAAGTAAATGTGTTGGACTTTTAAAAACTTTTATTCTTTCTACAATTTCTTTATATCTCCTTTTTACTAATATCTATAAATATCTGATTATAAAATATATGATGTTTCTAATAATAAAGTTATTCCTTAAAAGTGATGACAGTTAAGAGTAAATGTATGTTACTGATTTTTGTCTCCTGATCTGAATTATTTACTCAGCATATTAATATTTAGTTTGCTTAGTTAATGTTGAGTTAGTTATTATTCAGATTTGTCAAAGTGTTCTTATCATTTGTGTATTTATTCAACCTGATTCTAAAAATAGTAGAAGTCAGACTTATTCAAATTATTTGCTAATGTGTCTGCATAGTTTATGTGGAAACATATCAATAATTGTCTCATATTTCCACATTTGTTTTAAGAGTTGCATGCTTTAAGGTAATTAGAATTCTTGCCATGAAACTTTCTAACAATTTTCCTTATTAAGTTTTACATTAGACATGCTTTTATGAGGCAAGTGTTTTGAAATTATTGAAGTCTTGTTTATTAGAAATATATATTTTTTCTCACACAAAGTGTGTTACTGAAAAGACAAGTGAGACACTGGATTTGGGTTGAGTCATGGTAATTAATGATGTTTATCAGTTTTATTAGCTAACATATCAGGTTGAATTGTGTTATTTTTGCTACTAGAAATGATAAATGTTCCAGGAACATATTCTTAAATTTAATTTGAAAATCCTTCCCTTTTAGGTGTAACTGACACTAGATATCAAAGCTTCTTTTTCACTAAGTGGTGAGTCTTCCATTTTTGGGAAATGAAATAAATGTTTAAACTAAATGACCTCCTTGTGTTCAACTATTTATTTAAAGTTTTCCAACAGCCAGCATAGATATTAATAACACTAGTCCTTTAAAATAAAACTTTAGAGAAAGGCAATTAAAAATGAATTATAGAAACATAAAGCCAAGAGTTCCTCTTGGCTACTAAATATCTTGAGACTTGGTAGTTGAAAGAATCTTATATTCCCCAAACCTTTTAGGTCATTGATTACATCTGCTCTAGCAAAAAAAAAATAACACTTACAGAAATGTATTAATTTCTCCAAAATGTACTGCAGTATTGCATATTGATAATTGACTGTCAAATTATCTTAACCATGTGATGTAAAATTTCTGCATACACACACACATATTTAGGGTGTGTGTGTGTGTATAGTCAACCCTTATTATTTTGCAGATTCTATATTTGTGATTTCTCCTACTCACAAAAATGCATTTATTTGTAGTTCTAAAATCAATATTTGGGGTGCTTTCATGGTCATTCATTTGTGTACATATGCAGTGAGGTGAAAACTTTGAGTCATTCATGGACATGTGTGTTCCCAGTTGAGACAATGCTCTGTATTCTTGTTTCTGATCTCATACAAGTGCCCTGTTCATGGTCTATGTAGTGCTACATTTTTTTTTTTGCATCTTTTTAGGGTTTTTGATGTTGTTAGTAATTTCGCTGTTTAAAATGGTGACTGCACATAGTTCTGAAGTGTTGTATAGTGTTCTTAAACACAGGAAGGGTGTGATTAGCCTTACTGAGAAAATATGTGTGTTAGATGTTTCATTCAGGCAAAAGTTAATGTGCTGTTGGCTATTAGTTTGGTGTTAGTGAATGAACAATATATGGTGTCTTTAAACAGAAACACAAAATAAGTTTACGTATTGATCAGTTGACAAAATGTTGGGATCAGAGGTCCCAACATTCAAAACCTGTATTTTCATTTTCCCTGGAAACAGTGGTTCAGTATTTTCTAGACCAGTGTTTGTGTTGATATCATAGAACATGACTACTGCAAATATCAGCATTTGACTATGTAGGTATATATATATGTATATACACATGCACACACAAATGTATACACATATACAATTATTTATTATTTAAAATTTATTTTGCTAAGTGTAGATATTTAAAGATTAACTATTCTTTTAAATTTAGGAAATTTTACAAAACAAAACAAAAAAGGCCAACACTAAACAGTAATTTTCACATAGAAATAATGCATCATCAATATTGAAAATATATTTGCAGAAGAATTCAGTGTATTCATTTTTCATTATTTAAATTGATGCTGCAATCATTATTTAAAGCACAATTATTTTATTTTACTTTCAAATTTACCAAATATGGGAAAATTACATATCTTGTAATAATTCATACTTTATATATACATATTTTGAGTTAATATGTAACATTTTTTTGAGTATTCACAATTGTATTGTCAAACATTATATTGTTTTTCTTCTTAATTATTGGCTAATGCGTATGTTCCTTATATCACCAAAATAGAGATATTAAACAAAATTGCAATAGTGTGCAAAAAGCTTTTGAGTATTCACATTTCTTACAGAACATTCTTCAGAAGACAGATGTTTAAATTGGTAGACATAGTATTGTAGAGCATATAATTTTGATGACAGTCTTCTAGTGTGATTCTATAATATGTTACCATTAAAGATAAGTAGAGCACAATGGTCTTATGGATTTTTATGGGCATATCATAGAACAAAAGTATATATAGATACACTTCAACATACCTTTGGAACTTAAGTGTTGTTGTTGTGTGTATGTAGTCTTCTTGACTAATACTCTAGTACCTAGGGCCATGATATATTGAATATTTTATATCAGTGTGTTTTTTATAGGTTCCTGACACAGGCTAGCATTGCTCAGGGACTTTCTATAATCCTGGACCTTTTCTAATTTTATGACTGTGTGATGGGTCCTTGTGAAGAATAATCCTTAGACCATCACTTGAAGGTTACAGCAGTTCCTGATTCTCATAGAAATGATTGTTTAATTACTGGAAAATAAAAATAAAAATTACAGAGCATATTATAAAATTATAGAGTTAACAAATTCTGGATGATAGGAATTAGAGTTGTAAGTTTAGCGTTTCAAATTGTCTCATATATGATCCTCACTATGAACTAAGAACTTTTCTATATCATCTAATTCTCAGGCTGAGTTAGAAATTCACATAAAGCTCACTTCAGAGTTGAAACAAATATCAGAAAGATTAAGTTACTTGACTGAGTTTATTAGACAATCAATTGTGAAGCAAGGATTTAAGCCTTGCTAATCTGGTGTCAGAGCTCACATTTTAACCATTAAGCTACTTGGTTCATTTTCATAGTAGGTAAGATGTTTATGTTTTATTGTGCTGAAATATACATAACTAGATTTATTATTTTAACCGCTTTGAGCATATCATTCAGTGACATTAAGTACATTCACACTGTTGTGCAACTCTCACCACTATTTATTTCCAGAAACTATTCATCAAAATAAATAAATAAAAGGAATTGTTTTGCTAGTGTTCAAAATCCACAGTTCCATTGCATTTCCAACATGCTATCATGTCTTTAAAAACACGTAGAACAAATTAGAGTAATAAAAACTAGAAAGTTTGAAATCATATATAATGAACACTACCAAATGTATACAACGTTTGATAATATATTACCATTTCTATTTCTTTCTATTGTTTTAATTGTATAATTCTAGTTAAGCCACAATACCTAAAAAAGATTCAGTGTTGTTATCACGGTAGTGCTAAATCTATTCTTTAGCTTTTCCAAAAACTTGTCATTTCTGTTTCCTTGCAAATTGTGTTTATATAGTGAAAATGAATATCATTAGACTGTGAAATAGGTAGCTATACTATATTTATTAAGAAAAGAAACACCTACTTTATTATATAAAGACATAACAAATCTTAGGAAACGTAATTGAAACAGGTATATTTGTCAAAGTATTTTAGACATTCGCATTTGAATGTTGATCAACTTCTTTCCTAGAGACTGTGACAAGAGCAATGGGATTTATTTAACTTATGTGAAATAATTATTTCTGAATCAAGTTTCTCCTGCTCAAGTAATTGTCTCTGTCAAAACATTTTAACTGGAAAGAAATCAATCATGTTTTTTGAAATAGTTTTTTCTTTTTAATTTTAATCACGTAGAAATCTATTAACTTGAAAAGAATACCACTGAATATAAAACTTGAGTAAGTTTCAGAAATATATCTTTAAAAATAGGATTTAATTCACATAAATGCATTTACAGTTTTGATTTCCAAGGTTGATACCACAAAAAAAATAGAAAATAGAAAAATACATTTTACTGCTGAAATATGTGTACTGAGTCACCTCTTCAGAGAGATCTTTCTTAACAAATTATGTTAAACTGATCCTCCCCTTTTTTTTCATCGAGTACTTGGTTAATTTCCATCAATTTTTTGTTCACAAATTTCACAACAAATATAATTGTAATCATTATATTTAATTATTTGCTTTCTTGTCTGTTGTCATTAGACTCTATGTCAGATATCACATCTCACAATTGAACTTAGTTGACATGCAGTTAATTGGCCTTAGCTTTTGGTATAAGTACTGTGATACAAAATCACATAATGAGATATGTGTGTGTGTGTGCGTGTGCGTGTGTGTGTGTGTGTGTGTGTGTACCAAAGATCTCCAAACCATAAAGTCACATCATGGACAACCAGTTCCAGTGAAATTTACCAGTTCTCAGTCTAAAAGAAATTGAACTAACATTGCGACTGAGGAGCATAAACATAACTCAAACACTAGCTGACAAAGGGCAGCATTAGCAATGGCAAGAAGTACAGAGAATCAAATTTAGTTGTGTAGAATGTAATTGTATGCATGGAGGAGCTCTATGAGTTATTTTATGCTGTGAAGTAGAGATGATTTAATGTAAGCATATCACCAGCTCCCTTCTACTATGTTCATTTTGCCATTCCTCTAAGAATAGTGATTTGTAGGCAGATAAAGACAGCTTGGAAGATTTTGATCAATATCTGTTTTTTCTTTGGTTTTTAAATATAGGAGACCAGCCAGAGTATTTGGATTTTTAATTATAAATTTCAACCATAGTTTATCACATGGTAACAACAAATACAGGGTACAGGTTGAAACAGCATTGGTGGATATGGTAAAGTTTATCATGTAGATTTCTTTTAGCCATCAGCACCAGGGGAGCATCCTGGGACTGTGGAAGGATGTTCCTTCATTTTGACTTTAAGATAGCCAGCATAAGAGAGTACATTTTCCTTGGAATGGCTTAAGATAAGTTTTTCAGGATTTATTCAATGATTCAAGTGGAATTTTGTGGCAGGCCAGAATAAAGACATCCACCGGTTCAGAGAAGCTTTCTGGGCAATCTGCATCATCTCCCTATGTTTACCACTTTACTTCCTCATCAAATGTTTCAGGAACCCTTGGAAACACTGCTGTGGTTAAATTTTCTTTTTCTACTACTTCCAGATTCCATTGATCAATCAGCAGATTGGAATAAAGGCATTTCCAATATACAGCCTTATTTTGAATTAGGATTTAAGGATCAAGCTTTCACACAGTATTTCTGGGTAGACGGTTGATAATAAAATGATAAACACAGAAATCGTCCAATAGTCACATGCTCCCTCTGTTTCAAACTGAGTACTGTGGTGTTGCAAATGATCCAAGTGGGAAACTTGAAATATTGTCTCCAAACTGTAAAATATAGACATAAGGACAATAGATTCCTGTTTCCATCAACATTTTTAACCTAAATTATAAACTACTTTAAATCAAAAAATTGTCACAGAGAAAGATAGCCTCAAAACTTGGGTCAATCTGCAAGGGAGCCACAATTTCCCAGCTAATTGTGTATATGGCTTTATTCAGGAGGTCAGGTCAAAAGGAAACTTATCAGTCATTTTAACATCACAAGAAGGATCATTTATACTTGCATACCAAACTCTCATTACCCTCAGAAATCATTTTTCAGGGGATGCAAGATAAAATATTGAGGAATAAAACATTGATGACTTATGGGAAATCACTAAAATGGTTGCATTTCTTTATTGACTTGAGTTGTAATATTCTAAAAGAATTAATACCTTGTTGTCATAATATTAACTCTTTTCTTGGAAAGAAAGTAACTTGATAGCTTCAACTCAGAGTTATGAAATACATACTTATCATGGTTGCTATAGAAGTGACCAAAAACTACTGAAACCAGGGACTTAGGTGATATCAAATAATAGCAATATCTCAGGATACCAGTTAAGCAGACTAGAAAATATTAGTATAAAAGTTCATGGAAGTTTATTTTTATAGGCAAAATAGTATCAAAATATATTTAAAGCCTTTAGAATATCATCTTCATTAAATATCTTATAGAAAAACAAAATCACACACAATTTAATGCTGTCATTGTTCAAAGCTCCTTAAATATACAATTGTTATATAGGCTTGAAATGAACTAATAGAAAGGATTTGCAATAGTTTGATACAAGAAAATATTCCCTGATATTATATCTTCTTAAATAATATGTTAACCCTCTTGACAGGGGATGGAGGAATTTATATAACTCTGCAGTAATGCTTTTTGATGTATTTAGAAATTGATGTAGAACAAACTACTTGCCACGAGCACAGACTTTGAACATAGATGAAAAACTTAGTCATATGTAAAAGAGCACATTGGCTCCTTAGCATCCTCATCTCAGAGAACTTTTCCATGGATGAAGTAATTGCAAAAAAAAAAAAAAAAACTTTAAAAAAATTGCAAAAAAAAGAAAACTCTGTTCATGGAGCAGTGAGCAGAAGGAATGTAGGTAAAATTAGAGACAGAAGTTGAAGTGCAAGGCAGTGGAAGGCCATGGATCTTCAGGTTAGAGAATATAAACACCACAGTCCTCCATGAGGTCATATCTTTGACAATGTCCAAAACCAAGTGAGCAATTCAGGATTGCAGGGCCTAACAGTTAAACAATTTGTGGGGACCACTATAAGAAAAGTGATATAACACACAAACATAAAATTAGGTAATAAGCAACACTTTTATACAGTGAGAATTCTAATTACCAGATTTTAAAAGTTGGCAATTAACATAAACAAAAAAATGCAGAAAAATAACAGATTTAAAACTATTACTTAACTCTTTGACGAAACCTTATGATCTTTCTTTTTCCTTCACATTTTTCAGCTTCATACTCTGATCATCTGTCCAAATAACAGAAATGAAAACAGAAAAGACAGGTAACAATTACGAAACTGATGCTTTGTATTTCTCAGAACAATCAGCTTTCTTATGATTTTATTCATTGTTCAATTAACAATATGCTTATAGAAAAAAATTTGAGGCATCCTAATGGAATATATGTGGTAAAGCAAGTGGACAGAAATTGGCCTGTAGATGATAATATGCAAAATTTAGAAGGGAAAAATAAAAACATTAAAACAATGGTCAATGCTTATTTGGACATCATCTAAGTATTATGCACATACATGTAAATATGGAAGTATCTTTGATATGTGCAACTCACTTCTCTTATTTTATTTGTAACAATATTGGGAATGTGGTATATACTTAAGGGAGTGCTTAAAATAATAGCAATATTAAGAATGACAAAATCTAACATAAGGCATATTCTTTGACTGTCAGAATTTATTCTGATATTCACCAATTAAGATTCATCCATTAGGAATTTCCTCACCAAGATGGTGTTACATTGTCCCTGATATCACCCACCTCCCCCTCACAAAAAGAACAACTAACAGCCATTCAAGAACAAGACACCATGGAGAGAAACCACTGAGAGAACACAAGCATGAAGCCGAAGCACTCCCCTGCACCACAGATGCCAAGACAGACTTCATTAGAAGGGTAAGAGAAGCAGCTACCACATTAGCCCTTCCTCCAGGCAGATGCAGCACCACTCCAGAGGTCTCCCCTGAGACTCTGGTTCCTCCAGCGGTAAAAGAGAACCCAGGAAAGGCAACCAACTCCCCCCAGCGTTGTTAGTCACTTTGTGGGAGCCTCTACTTTGATCCTGCACCATGGGAACAGCAGGAGAACCTGCAGTGGCTCAACTGTTGGGAATCTATCTGACTGTGATAGAGAAGGGGGAAGGGACTTGCAACAACCAGCAAATGGATTTTGGCAGGTCAAGTTCACACCTGCAATACCAAGTAATAATCCCAAATAGTGGCTTTACTCATCTGCAGAACTAAATTGGAAGCACACTCAGACCAGGGAACTCAGCAGGATGTAGATATGCCTGATACGAATCCTCAAACAAAGAGTTTTGCAAGCCCTGGTTTGCCCATGCTCAGACAAGGAGCTGAATTACAGCACCACCCACTGTGGAGAGTGTCTTCCAGGCTTATTTGATCAGAAGGGCTGGCAACAATTCCTGGAAACAGTGCAGCCCAGTGGAGCTCAAGCTGAAAGATCAGAAGGCAGAGCTGATCACCCCAGAGCAAAGCTAGTACTGGGCATAGAGTGTTCCCTTGCTACACATAGGCAGGAGGATAAATTGATAGCCAAGGCTAAGGATAGCTCCTGGCCCATCACAATCAGAGAGCCTGTTTGGGGAGTTGAGAGCAGCCTGGAGTGGCCCCTCTTCCTCTCACCCAGGCAAGGGAGCTGTGACATAGACCTATCCACTGTGAAGAGTGTCTTTCAACCCTAACTCTTGCCAGAAGGGCTGGCAACAACTCCTGGAAGGTGTGAGGCCCAGTGTCACTTGAACCAAGAAGCAGCAGGAAGGGACTTCCCTGGCGGTCCAGCAGTTAAGACTCCACACTTCCTCTGCAGGGGGTGTGGGTTTGATCCCTGGTGGAGAACTAAGATTCCACATGCCATGTGGTGCAGCCAAAAAAACCCCCCCAAAAAACAAAAAAAAACAAGCAGAATAGATAGTTTGCCGAACAAAGCCAGTGGCCCTCTTCAGTGAAGGAACAGGGGTGTTGGTGCTGCTTTTCCTGTGCCCGAGCAGGGAATCTAATCTGTGGCCCTGCTTGCCTCTGAAGAGAGCCTTCTAACTCTCCAACCAGGAAATGTAACCAGAGCACACAAGAAGCTGCATAGCCCATTCAACAGTCCTATGTGCAGAGACATTTGAACAGAGAGAACAACCCATGGCTTCCTTCCTCTGTACTACAAACTGGTGGCCTCACCTAACCAGAGAATTCAGTGCAGACTGGCCTGATTCAGGTCAATAAAAATATACCGTAACAGCAGGACCCACCTGCCCAGGGACGTTACCAGAAGACACAACTGGAAATCCAAACTGAGCTCACTGGTGAAGAACTGTCTCAACCAAAACAAACTGTAAAGTCTGGAAGAGGAGCTTGATTACTCAAATGTGCAGTTACCAATGTAAGAAATCAAGAATCATGAAAAATCAGGTAAATATAATAACATCAAAGGAAACCAATAAAGTTCTAATAAATTAGCCTAAAGAAATGAAGATCTATAAGCTGTCAAACAAAGAATTCAGAATAATCCTCTTAAGGAAGCTTAGTGAAATACAAGAATATACAGACAGACAGCTAAACAAAATTAGGAGAACAATGCATGACCAAAACAAGAAGTTTGTCAAAGAAATAACAACCATAAAAATATCTTAGAGTTGAAAAAAACAATAACTGAGCTGAAGAATTCAATAGAGAGTTTCAAAAGAACTCTTGATCATGAAGAAGAATCAGTGACCTGGAAGATACGACATTTGAAATTATCTAGGTAGGAGCAAAAAAAAAAATGAAAAAGAGTGAAGAAAGCCTATGGGAATTATAGGACACAATGAAAAGAAACAATATTTGCATTATGGGAATTTCAGAAGAGAAAGATGAAGGGACAGAAAGTATATTTAAAGCAATAATGGCTGAAAACTTTTCAAACCTGGGGAGAGGAATGTACATCCAGATCCATGGGGTCCAAAAGATCCCAAATAGGTTGAACCTGAATAGGACTACACCAAGACACAATATAATTAAATTGTCAAAACTCAAAGACAAAAAGAATTTTAAAATCAGCAAGAGAAATAAGAGAAGATGCATATAAGGGAAACCCACAAGCCTATGGGAGGATTTCTCAGCAGAAGCTTCTGGCCAGAAGAGAATGGGATGACAGGGTCAAAGAACTTAAAGTAAATAACTGCCAACCAAGAATTCCAAACCCAGTAAAGGTGTCCTTCAGAAATGAAGAGAGGATAAAGACTTTCCTGAACAAAGAAAAGTTGAGGGAGTTCATTACAACCAGACTTGCCTTACAAGAAATGCTGAAGAGAACTCTCTGAATGGAAGTAAAAGACCACTAATTCACATTATAAAAATAAAAAGGTAGTATAAATCTCACTGGTAATGGTACTATAGTCATAGTTATATTCTGCAATATGATAATAGTATACAGGAATCACTAACAGTATTCTGGATGAATATAGATACAAAAATTTTCAATAAAATACTAGCAAATCAAATTCAGCAGCACGTTAAAAGGCTTATTCACCATGATCAAGTGATATTTATCCCTGGGATGCAAAGATGATTCAACATATTCAAATCAATCAATGTGATACATCACATTAACAAATGAGAAAAAAAGAATCATATGACCATTTCAATAGATGCAGAAAAGGCATTTGACAAAATTCAACAGTTTTTTTTTTGTGATAAAAATTCTTAACAAATTAGGCATAGAAAGGACATTTCAACATAATAAAGGTCATATAGACAAGTCCACACCTAATATCATACTGGGTGGTAAAAGGTTGAAAACTTTTCCTCTTGGATCAGGAACAAGACAAGAGTACCCAGTCTCATCACTCCTATTCAACATAGTACTAAAAGTTCTAGCTAGACAAATCAGGCAAGAAAACAGAAATAAAAGGGGTCAGAACTGGAAAGAAAGATGTATTTGCAGATGACATAATTTTATTTGCAGATGACATAATTTTATATATAGAAAACCCTAAAGATTTAACCAAAAGCTGTTAGACCTAATCAATAAATTCAGTAAAGTTGTAGGATACAAAATTAATATACAAAATCAGTAGCATTTCTATAAACTAAAAACAAATTTTCTGAAAAAGAAATAAAGAAATTGATCTAATTTACCATACCATCAAAAACAATAAAACAGGAATAAATTTAACTAAGAAGGTGAAAGATCTCTACTCTGAGAACTGTAAAACATTGCTGAAAGAAATCAAAGTAGATACAAATAAATGGAAAGGTATTCCATATTCATGAGTTGAAAGAATTAATATTGTTAAAATGTCAATAATATGAAAAGCCATCTGTAGATTTAATCCAATCCCTATCAAGATTCCAGTGACATTTTTAATAGAAGAAACAACACTCCTAAAATTTATATTACCACAAAAGACCCCCAGTAGCCAAATAAATCCTCAGAAAGGAGAACAAAGCTAGAGAACTCAAACTTCCTGATTTCAAGCTATATTATAAAGTTGTAGTCATCAAAACAGTATGGTACTGGTATAAAAACAGACAAATAGACAAATGAAACAGAATTCCAAGCCCAGAAATAAACTCAGTCATCAACAATCAACTAATATTTGATAAAGGAGCCAAGAACACTCAATGGAGAAAATACAGTCTTTTCAATAAATGGTGCTGGGATAATTGGATATTCACATGTACAATGAAAGTGGCCCCATATTTTATAGCACTCACAAAAATTAACTCAAAATAGATTAATGACCGAACTGTCAGGCCTAAAACCATCAAACGCCTAGAAGAAAACATAGGAATAAAGCTTCTTGACATGGGTCTTGGTAATGATCTTTTGGATAAGGCATCTAAAGCACAAGTAACAAAATAAGAAACAAACAAGTGGAGTACATAGAACTAAAATTATTCTGCACAGCAAAAGAAACCACCCATAAAATGAAAAGAAAACCTGTGGAATGGGAAAAATATTTGCAAACCATATATCTGATAAGGGGTTAAAGTCCAAAATATATAAAAAACTTATATTACAACTCAATAGCAAAAAAACCCCAGATAACCCAATTGAAAAATGGACAAGAAACTGAATAGACATTTCTCTAAAGAATATGTGTAGGGATTCCCTGGTGGCGCAGTGGTTGAGAGTCCACCTGCCAACGTAGGGGACACGAGTTCGTGCTCTGGTCTGGGAAGATCCCACATGCCGTGGAGCGGCTGAGCCCGTGGGCCATGGCTGCTGAGCCTGCACATCCGGAGCCTGTTGCTCCTCAATGGGAGAGGCCACAACAGTGAGAGGCCCGTGTACCGCAAAACAAACAAACAAAAAAAGAATATGTGTAAAGGCCAACAGGTACATGAAAAGGTGTTCAACATCACTAGTCATTAGGGAAATTCAAATTAAAACTGCAGTGAGCTATCACTTCATGCCTGTTAGAATGGCCATTAAAAAGACAAGAGATAACAAATTCTGGTATGGATATGGAGTAAAGGAAATTCTTGTGCACTGTTGGTGGGATTGTGCATTGATACAGCCACTATGGAAAACAGTATGAAGGATCCTCAAAAATTAACAATAGAATTACCACATAGTTCAGCAATTTCACTTCTGGGAGTATATCCAAAGGAAACAAAAACACTAACTCAAAAAGATATCTGCACCTGCATGTTCATAGCAGCATTATTTACAATAGCCAAGACATGGACACAACCTAAGTGTTCATTGATGAATAAATGGTTAAAGAAGTTTTGGCATATAATATACGTGTGTGTGTGTGTGTGTGTGTGTGTGTGTGTGTGTACATACATGCAATGAAATATTATTCAGCCATAAATAAATGAGGAAGTCCTACCATTTGCCGCAACATAGATGGACCTTGAAGGCATTACGCTAAATGAAATGTCAGTCAGAGAAAGATAAATACTGCACAATCTCATTTATATCTTGTATGTAGAATCTAAACTAACAAGCAAAACAAACAAACCCCCAAACCAAAAAACTCACAGGAAAAGAGATGACACTCAGACTTGTGGTTACCAGAATCTGAGGGTGGGGGAAGAGGAAATTGGAGGAAGATGGTCAAAACATACAAATTTCCAGTTATAAGATAAATAAGTGCTACTAGGTAGGTAATGTACAGCATGATGACTAGTGCTAACACGGCTGTATGATATATAAGAAAATTGTTAAGAGAGTAAATCCTAAGAGTCTTCATCACAAGGAAAATTTTATTTTTCTTTTCTTTTTATTGTATCTGTATGAGAAGATGGAGGTTAGTTGAATTTATTGTGGTAATCATGTCACAATTAAGTAAATCAAACCATCCTTCTATATGCCTTAAACTTATATAGTGATGTATATGAATTAATTCTCAATAAAACTGGAAAAAATATTTGTCCATTAATACTCATCCATGCTGATATTTACAAATTTTCCATTTCACACAAAGAAAAAAAGCTGCAGCCTGTCTATACATAATAGGAAATAGATTGGCAGAATAAATTTGACCTTTTAGAAAAAAATTGAATTGTTATATTTTAAATGAGGAAGGCTATAATATCTCACTTGTACATTCTTATTCAAAACTCCAGTACAATTTTTTTTTAATTGGACATTTTGATGTTAGAGGTGAGAGAAATCTGTACTTTATCAAACTAGTTATTTCTATTTGCCTAATTACTACGTGGAAGTAGTGGGACTATTTTAACCTGCAGCATTTCTACTTTGAAAATACATATTTTGATAATTTGTTATGTTACATTAACTTTTCTAACAATATTGACATTCTTAATCAAGATGTAATTTTTCTGGTCTCTAACTTGGAAAATTTGTAAATATTTTATACTATTGCCAAATGTCTACACTACAGTGAGAGGGATAAAAACAATCAGCAAGCAATCATAAATTTATTTAGCAAAGTAGATTCATGTTACCCAGTTTTATATTCCAAGAGCAGAATTGCTCTGTTCAGTTGATACTGTCAGCATTAACATTTATTTTTTCAGAGTTGTTACACTGAGCAAAATGAATGTTGCCTAGGAGTTTATTGGAGAATGAATGACTTGATTTGAGAAAATGTCATCTATGTGAACTGACAACTTTTGGAAATATTGACTTCCTGATCACCTCCACAAATATCATCCAATTAGATCATATTATTCCAATAAATGCCATATTATCCTCTTTTCAAAATCCAATATGCTTGGGCTCATGTTTGTGTACATGCATGAACTTTTGTGTATGTGTATACATCCATATAGACACGTTAGTTATGTCAATGACCTATGAGCAGGCAGTCATTGTCTTGGAATAGGAGGGTAACAAGATTTATATTCTTTGTATTACCTACGAAATATTGCTAGTCACTTTAGTACCCAGCACAAATCACTGAGGAATAGGTGAAATAATTTACATACTAGTTTCATTTAAAGATAGGAACTGAGATCTCCAATCTCTAATCCACAGAATTCTTGATTAAGAAGTGTTATTGTAGAGCTGGATTGCGCTGATCAAAACTCAGGGGCAAGAAAGGATATGTAATTCCCAATACCTTGACATAAGGGAGAATATTATCTGACATCTCAGGCCTCAAACGAAGAATAGACAGTAAGGTCTGGTTCTGAAACTGCTTGGATGAGGTTGAAAACCCATTGCACTCACACAATCCAAGAAGATGTTATCTGGGATAACAACAGGTTAAACAGGAGCATACAATTAGAAACTGAGATACACAGCCAACTTTATGGGCTGTTTAGCAACCTGGACATTGCTGAAAATTGAAAGTGTCCATGAGATAATTTACATGTAGCAGGTGTAACAACAGGTGTAGTCACAAGCAACTTTTGTCAACACCTCCTTATTTTTTTATCAAAACAAGGCTAATATATTTGTTTTCTTGTTTTGTTTTGTTTTGTTTTTTGCAGTATGCGGGCCTCTCACTGTTGTGGCCTCTCCTTTTGCGGAGCACAGGCTCCGGATGCGCAGGCTCAGCGGCCATGGCTCACGGGCCCAGCCGCTCCGCGGCATGTGTGATCTTCCTGGACCGGGACACGAACCCGTGTCCCCTGCATCGGCAGGCGGACGCTCAACCACTGTGCCACCAGGGAAGCCCCAAGGCTAATATATTTGTAATGCAGGAATACAACTGAGATGATAGAAGACAAATTGATGATAGATAGATAGATAGATAAATAGATAAAGATAGATAGGCAGATAGATAGATAATTAATTTCTCAGGGCTAATGTAACAAAGTACCACAACCTGGATGGTTTAAAATAACAGAACATTATTTTCCTACAGTTATAGAGACTGGGATTTCTGAAATCAAAATTTGGCAGAATTCGTTCTTTTGAAGTATCTGAAGGAGAATGTGTTCCATGCCACTCTCTTAGTTTCTGGTGGTTTTATCAATAAACATTTGTGTTCCTTGGCTTGTAGACGTATCATTCCAATCTTCCACTTTTACATGGTGTTCTCTCCCTGTATCTCTTCAAGTTATCTCCCTCTGTGATGTCTGTCTGTGTCCATATTTTCCTATTTTTAATAAGGACACAGGTCAAGTTGGATTAGGGCCCACCTTAATGACTTCATTTTAACTTATTACCTCTGTATAAACCTCCACTTAAAAAGGGCACATTCTGAGGTACTGAAGGTTAGGACTTCAACATATCTTTCTTGAGGGACAAAGTTCAACCAATAATACATAGATGGATAGATAGATAATATTAAAAGGGGCATGTAAAAATTTATTTTATATTATATTCTTTCTATATTTTTTACAAATGGCAGTGGTATCAGCCTCATCAACTATGTATGTAAGATGTTCAGATATTATTCCTCAAAATAAAAGAGGAGACTAGAATTTCTCTTTATTATATATGCAACATACTTTTTCACATTTGATGAATTAAAATAACAAACCATAGTGTCCATAGTTTGCCAGGTGGAGGAAGATGTTATAGAAGGAAATTTCTGTAATTGTTTCACATATTAAACCATATGATAAAGTTAATAATAACTTGTTTATATTAACTTAGATTGAGTTAAAAACCTGTGAAAATATATATCATTCCAGTCATGTAAAGAAATGCTCTAAATATAAAGAATAAGAAATAATCACTATCCTCAAGAAAAAAAAAGATATTCAGTGAAAATCTTAGAAGGAAATGCTAAGGACTTTGCAATTTATTTATTTATTTATTTTAAATACATTTATTTATTTGTTTTTGGCTGTGTTGGGTCTTCGTTTCTGTGCGCAGGCTTTCTCTAGTTACGGTGAGCGGGGGCTACTCTTCATCGCGGTGCGCGGGCTTCTCATTGTGGCTTCTTCTGTTGTGGAGCACAGGCTCTAGACGCACAGGCTCAGTAGTTGTGGCTCATGGGCTTAGTTGCTCCATGGCATGTGGGATCTTCCCAGACCAGGGCTCGAACCCATGTCCCCTGCTTTGGCAGGCAGATTCTTAACCACTGCGCCACCAGGGAAGCCCCGCAATTTATTGCATAAGTTATCAAAGCTAATAGGAGATTTTTAATGGGAAACAAAATTTTAGAAAATCAAATCTCCATTTAAGGTAGTTGAATGATTATAGAAAATAGAGTTTTCCCTAGAAATAACCTAGAGATAAGAAGAACAAGCTAACAGTGTTTTTAGATGATGCCTTCTTTTCCAAGAAGCAATTACAGTGGAGTTGATATTTACAGACTTTGGTAACTGAACACATGTGGGAAATGGAGAAGGAATATGAAACAAAAATGCATAGACCCCACCCTATTCCAAAGCTTAATCCTTGAGTGTAGCTACCCTGGTGACTCAGTGCTCTTCCATTTTGAAAAACTAAAGATAAAAGCTAAAATTCTGGTATTCAAAAGGATTTAGTTCCTAAAATTCTGTTGAGAGTTTTTATTTTTTGTTTTTTTTCTCCTCTTTCCCTTCTTCCTTCCTTCCTTCCTTCCTGCCTGCCTGCCTGCCTGCCTCCTTTCCTTCTTTTTTTTTCTTCTTCCTCTCCTTTTCCTTCTCTTCCTCCTCATTTTCTTAATTCTGAAGGAAAGAACAACATTTTAAAACTAAAACTAAAAACAAAAAAACTGGAAGTTGGGGGAAAATGAAAAGATATAGGTAGTTTTAACATATCGCATGAGAAGTAAGAAAAATGTTTTATGTGGTTCAGGGTGCCTGGAAGAGAGTATAAACCAGACACTGAGAGCCAGTATGACAAACACTAAAGAAGGAAGAAGAAAGATCTACCTACACAAGGATTATATTTTATAAAACACCCAAGGTGAAAGGTATGAAGAGGAAAAGGAAAAGGCTTTGTGACCAACTGCTCCATAGATACGATTTTAGAAAGCAAGTACAACAATTTAAAAAAGCAAGTACAGTAATTTTAAAAAGCAAGGGAACTTAGTTTAGGTATGGAGGGTCGTTTTGACTTTAACTTATATTACATTATGATTTTTTTCTGAGAGGTTTCTTTTACTGAAAATATATTTTTAAAATCTCTTTTTAATTCCTTCTCAAAAAAATAATAAAACAATAAACCCTCACATGTTTAGAAACATTTCAGGTTGACTAGTTTGCTATTCTTTTCTTGGATTGGCATATCCTCATTCAGTACCTAATCCCCATGACCAAAGAGAAAGGAAAGTTAAATTCAAACGCATGAGATAAATTTTAAACCCTAATCAAAGTCATGTAAAGAATTCTGACTCCTGGGCTTCCCCGGTGGCGCAGTGGTTGAGAGTCTGCCTGCTGATGCAGGGGACACGGGTTCGTGCCCCGGTCCGGGAAGATCCCACATGCCGCAGAGCGGCAGAGCCTGCACCTCCGGAGCCTGTGCTCGGCAACGGGAGAGGGCACAACAGTGAGAGGCCCGCGTACTGCAAAAAAAAAAAAAAAAAAAAAAAAAAAAAAAAAAAATAAGGAATTCTGACTCCTTATTTTGTGAAGGAACACTACCTATGTTTTTTGTAAGCAGTATTTTAACATTTTAATCATTATTACAAACATTAAAAGCATATAGATTTTTTTCTAGACCCAGCCAATGTTGACAATATAAATCTTTCTAAGCATTGTTATAAGGTTACCACACAACTTCCTCTTCATTGTCTTTTACATTGATGTCTTTTTTTCCTCATTAATTTTATTTTGCGTTAGAATCCTCTGTTAAGTATTGTCTACAAGTGAGTTGCATCCCCACACAGACTTTGCATTCTTGCATTCTACAAAATTTTTTTTCCACACTGAGAAGGTGAAATATCTCTTAAAAAGTAATACTATCTTAACTTGATATATGATTCCTGGGTAGAAGATTATTTTCATATATTCTTTTAGCTTCCAGTGTTAGAGAGGAGAAGTTTAATACGTTTGAATATTTTACTTTTTAAGTGACTTGTCAGTCAGGAAGCTTAAAAGATTTTCTTTCCTTTCCTTTAAGTTCTGAGAATACAGAAATTTTACTAAGATATGTATAGATGAATAGCTTTTTTTTTGCCTCAAGTTTGCCTGTAGCTCAGTAAACGTTTATAATTTTTAGACTCAAATGTTTCTTCAACCAAGGGTAGCTTTCTCTATTATTTCTTAAAATCGTGTTTCTGTATATTTGCTTCTAATTTTCTTTTTTGAATCTGCTATTACATGAATCATAGGTCATGTAGTTTTGTTTCCCAGTTACTGTGTAATGGAATAATTTATGAAAACAAAATATTTTTTATTCTGTGAATCATCAATTATTGACAGTAGAATAATGCACATACTGGCTTTTTTGTGATTTGTAAAATTTTATCCCCATATTTACAGAGAAAAATATCTAGAAGATAAAATAAGTTATATATTCTTGACAATTTGTATCATTAATTATTTGCTGAAGTGGAGACAGTATTCAGTAAACATTAAAAATGCTAAATAAAATGCAGTCATTATTATAATGGAATATTACGTTAAAACGTGCTTCTAATTGATGCATATTTTCCTCTTCACTTCTGTCCATGGATGACTATTTAAAACATGAAATAGCATGGTTTTAAGATTATCAAGGTATGATCTAATCTTTACTATGAATTAATCAATATATACTTTTTATCATCAGTACTGGGCACTCAAATACTTTATTTATTTATTTATTTATTTTTTTAACATCTTTATTGGGGTATAATTGCTTTACAATGGTGTGTTAGTTTCTGCCCTACAACAAAGTGAATCAGCTATACATATACATATGTTCCCATATGTCTTCCCTAAGTAGTTAAAAAATAGTGATAAATTCAGGTAAGTAAAAACTAATTCCATACCACTGATTTATGCAAGTGTGCTCTCACAGACATTTAAATAGAAAGTTAATATGTTAATAGATTAGTATATAAAAATATAAAATTAACTTTAATTTACTGTTTAATAGTGTTTTATTATTTTTGAGTATCAAACCAAAGTATAAAAATTAAATTAATGTCTGTTAATGTTTCTTCCCTGTCTAACCATAGTATTTTCTATGTTTACATCTATTAGATAACTATACATTTCTCTTACTCTTTGAAATTTAATAAACAAGTTAAAAATATTCCTTTGATTTCCATATGTTCAATATGATTAATATGTTTTGAGTGGAATTGGTGGGGGTCTCTCATCACAGTTATTAATGGATATACACTTCCTTATCCCTGAAGATGTGAGGAAAATAACGTCTCAAATAGCTTACTGGCTCTTAAGGTTTTCCACCATATATCACATGCACCTTCCATTTACATTTCAAAGGGGAAATAAGTCATATTTGCAACCTAACTCCAAAGGGGAAAGTGAAGTGTAATTCTACCACTTGTCCAAGATGAAAGTTGAAAATATATGAGAAACGGTAGTGAGGTTTTCAGCAATATGTAGTATTTTTCTCTGTAGAGTTTCTATTTCTTTCCCATGTAACTGTCCATTGCCAAATTTCTTTTACTTATTTATTTTAATTTTTTTAACTTTAATTGGAGTATAGTTGCTTTACAATGGTTAGTTTCTGCTGTATAACAAAGTGAATCAGCTATAGATATACATATATCCCCATATGTCATCCCTCTTGCATCTCCCTCCCACCCTCCCTACCCCACCCCTCTAGGTGGACACAAAGCACCGAGCTGATCTCCCTGTGCTATGCGGCTGCTTCCCACTAGCTATTTTATATTTGATAGTGTATATATGTCCATGTCATGCTCTCACTTCGTCCCAGCTTACACTTCCTAGTCCCCGTGTCCTCAAGTCTATTCTCTACATCTGCATCTTTATACCTGTCTTGCCCCTAGGTTTTTCAGAGCCTTTTTTTTTTTTTTGATTCCATATATATGTGTTAGCATATGGTATTTGTTTTTCTCTTTCTGACCTCACTCTGTGTGACAGTCTCTAGGTCCATCCACGACACTACAGATAACTCAATTTCATTTCTTTTTATGGCTGGGTAATATTCTGTTGTATATATGTGCCTCATCTTCTTTATCTATTCCTCTGTCGTTGGACACGTAGGTTGCTTCCATGTCCCGGCTATTGTAAATAGTACTGCAATAAACGTTATGATATATGACTCTTTTTGAATTATGGTTTTCTCAATGCCCAGTAGTGGGATTGCTGGGTCAAATGGTAGTTCTATTTTTAGTTTTTTAAGGAACCTCCATACTGTCCTCCACAGAGGCTGTATCAATTTACATTCCCACCAACAGTGAGAGAGGGTTCCTTTTCCCCACACCCTCTCCAGCATTTATTATTTGTAGATTTTTTAATGACGGACATTCTGAACAGTGTGAGGGATACCTCACTGTAGTTTTGATTTGCATTTCTCTAATGATTAGTGATGTTGAGCACCCTTTCATGTGTTTGTTGACAATCTGGATATCTTCTTTGGAGAAATGTCTATTTACCTCTTCTGCCCATTTTTGGATTGGATTGTTTGTTTTTTTCATATTGAGCTGCATGAGTTGCTTGTGTATTTTGGAGATTAATCCTTTGTCAGTTTCTTCATTTGCAAATATTTTCTCCCATTCTTTTTGTCTTTTTAGGGTTTCCTTTGCTATGCAAAAGCTTTTAAGTTTCATTAGCTCATTTGTTTTTTTTTTGTTTTTATTTCCATTTCTCTAGGAGGTGGGTCAAAAAGGATCTTGCTGTGATTTATGTCATAGAGTGTTCTGCTTATATTTTCCTCTAAAAATTTTATAGTGTCTGGCCTTACATTTAGGTCTTTAATCCATTTTGAGTTTATTTTTGTGTATGGTGTTAGGGAGTGTTCTAATTTCATTCTTTTACATGAAGCTGTCCAGTTTTCCCACCACTTATGGAAGAGGCTGTCTTTTCTCCATTGTATATTCTTGCTTTCTTTATCAAAGATAAGGTGACCATAGGTACATGGGTTTATCTCTGGGCTTTCTATCCTGTTCCATTAATCTATATTTCTGTTTTTGTGCCAGTACCATACTGTCTTGATTACTGTAGCTTTGTAGTATAGTCTGAAGTCAGGGAGCCTGATTCCTCTGGCTCCATTTTTCTTTCTCAAGATTGCTTCAGCTATTTGGGGTCGTTTGTGTTTCCATACAAATTGTGAAATTTTTTGTTCTAGTTCTGTGAAAAATGCCATTGGTAGTTTGATAGGGATTGCATTGAATCTGTAGATTGCTTTGGGTAGTGTAGTCATTTTCACAATGTTGATTCTTCCAATCCAAGAACATCATATATCTATCCATCTGTTTGTATCATCTTTAATTTCTTTCATCAGTGTCTGATAGTTTTCTGCATACAGGTTTTTGTCTCCTTAGGTAGGTTTATTTCCAGGTATTTTCTTCTTTTTGTTGCAGTGGTAATTGGGAGTGTTTCCTTAATTTCTCTTTCAGATTTTTCATCATTAATGTTTAGGAATGCAAGAGATTTCTGTGCATTAATTTTGTATCCTGTTACTTTATCAAATTCATTGATTAGCTCTAGTAGTTTTCTGGTAACATCTTTAGGATTCTCTACGTATAGTATCATATCATCTGCAAACAGTGACAGCTTTACTTCTTCTTTTCCGATCTGGATTCCCTTTATTTCTTTTTCTTCTCTGAGTGCTGTGGTTAAAACTTCCAAAACTGTGTTGAATAATAGTGGTGGGAGTGGGCAACCTTGTCTTGTTCCTGATCTTAGTGGAAATGGTTTCAGTTTTTCACCATTGAGAATCATGTTGCTTGTGAGGTGTCATATTTGGCCTTTATTATGTTGAAATAAGTTCCCTGTATGCCTACTTTCTGGAGGGTTTTTTTTTTTTTTTTTTTTTTGGCGGTACTTGGGCCTCTCACTGTTGTGGCCTCTCTCATTGCGGAGCACAGGCTCTGGACGCACAGTCTCAGCAGCCATGACTCACGGGCCTAGCTGCTCCACGGCATGTGGGATCTTCCTGGACCGGGGCATGAACCCATGTCCCCTGCATCGGCAGGTGGAGTCTCAACCACTGTGCCACCAGGGAAGCCCTCTGGAGGGTATTTTATTGTAAATTGGTGTTGAATTTTTTTGAAAGCTTTTTCTGCATCTATTGAGATGATCGTTTGGTTATTCTCCTTCAATTTGTTAATATGGTTTATCACATTGATTTGTCTGTATTGAAGAATCCTTGCATTCCTGGGATAAACCCCACTTGATCAAGTTGTATGATTCTTTTAATGTGCTGTTGGATTCTGTTTGCTAGTATTTTGTTGTGGATTTTTGCACCTATGTTCATCAGTGATATTGGCCTGTATTTTTCTTTTTCTGTGACATCTTCACCTGGTTTTGGTATCAGGGTGATGGTGGCCTCATAGAATGAGTTTGGGAATGTCCTTCCCTCTGCTATATTTTGGAAGATTTTGAGAAGGATAGATTTTGGCTCTTCTCTAGATGTTTCATAGAATTCGCCTGTGAAGCCATCTGGTCCTGGGCTTTTGTTTGTTGGAAGATTTTAAATCACAGTCTCAATTTCAGTGCATGTGATTGGTCTTTTTATATATTCTATTTCTTCCTGTTACAGTCTCAGAAGGTTGTGCTTTTCTAAGAATTTGTCCATTTCCTCCAGGTTGTCCATTTTATTGACATATAGTTGCTTGTAGTAATCTCTCATGATTCTTTTTATTTCTGCATTGTCAGTTATTACTTCTCCTTTTTCATGTCTAATTGTATTGATTTGAGTCTTCTCCCTTTTTTTCTTGATGAGTCTGGCTAATGTTTTATCCATTTTGTTTATCTTCTGAAAGAACCAGCTTTTAGTTTTATTGATCTTTGCTATCATTTGCTTCATTTCTTTTTTATTTATTTCTGATCTGATCTTTATGATTTCTTTCCTTCTAACCTTGGGTTTTTTTTTTTTGTTGTTGTTCTTCTTTCTCTAATGGTTTTAGGTATAAGGTTAGGTTGTTTGTTTCAGACATTTCTTGTTTCTTGAGGTAGGATCATATTGCTATAAACTTCCCTCTTAGGACTGCTTTTGCTGCAGCCCAGAGGTTTTGGGTCATCGTGTTTTCATTGTCATTTGTCTCTAGGTATTTTTTGATTTCCCCTATGAATTCTTCAGTGATCTCTTGGTTATTTTGTAGTGTACTGTTTAGCCTCCATGTGTCTGTATTTTTTACAGATTTTTTCTGTAGTTAATATCTAGCCTCATACCCTTGTGGTCGGAAAAGATACTTGATATGATTTCAATTTTCTTAAATTTACCAAGGCTTGACTTGTGACCCAAGATATGATCTATCCTGGAGAATGTTGCATGAGCACTTGAGAAGAAAGTGTATTCTGTTGTTTTTGAATGGAATGTCCTATAACTATCAGTTACGTCCATCTTGTTTAATGTATCATTTAAAGCTTGTGTTTCCTTTATTTTCATTTTGGATGATATGTGCATTGGTGAAAGTGAGGTGTTAAAGTCCCTGGCTATTATTGTGTTACTGTCGATTTTCCCTTTTATGACTGTTAGCATTTGCCTTATGTATTGAGGTGCTCCTATGTTGGGTACATAAATATTTACAATTGCTATATCTTCTTCTTGGATTGATCCCTTGATCATTATGTAGTATCCTTCTTTGTCTCTTGTAATAGTCTTTCTTTTAAAGTCTATTTTCTCTGATATGAGAATTGATACTCCAGCTTTGTTTTGATTTCCATTTGCATGGAATATCTTTTTCCATCCCCTCACTTTTAGTCTGTATGTGTCCCTAGGTCTGAAGTGGGTCTCTTGGAGACAGCATATATACTTGTCTTGTTTTAGTATGCATTCAGCCAGTCTGTGTCTTTTGGTTGGAGCATTTAATCCATTTACAATTAAGGTAGTTATCAATATGTATGTTCCTATTACCATTTTCTTAATTGTTTTGGATTTTGTTATTGTACGTCTTTTCCTTCTCTTGTGTTTTCTGCCTAGAGAAGTTCTTTTAGCGTTTGTTGTAAAGCTGGTTTTGTGGTGCTGAATTCTCTTAACTTTTGCTTGCCTGTAAAAGTTTTAACTTCGCCATAGAATTGTAATGAGATCCTTGCTGGGTAGAGTAATCTTGGTTTGAAGTTTTTCCCTTTCATCACTTTAAATATGTCATGCCACTCCCTTCTGGCTTGCAGAGTTTCTGCTGAAAGATTAGCTGTTAACCTTATATGGATTCCCTTGTGTGTTATTTGTTACTTTTCCCTTGTTGCTTTTAATATTTGTTCTTTGTATTTCATTTTTGATAGTTTCATTAATATGTGTCTTGGCATGTTTCTCCTTGGAGTTATCCTGTGTGGGACTCTCTGCCTTTCCTGGACTTGATTGACTATTTCCTTCCCTGTATTAGGGAAGTTTTCAACTATAATCTCTTCAAATATTTTCTCAGACCCTTTCTTTTCCTCTTCTTCTTCTTGGACCCCTATAATTCGAATGTTGGTATGTTTAATGTTGTCCCAGAGGTCTCTGAGACTATCCTCCATTCTTTTCATCCTGTTTTCTTTATTCTGCTCTGTGGTATTTCTTTCCACTATTTTATCTTCCAGGTCACTTATCCATTCTTCTGCCTCAGTTATTCTCAGTTATTCTAGATTCCTTCTAGAGAATTTTTAATTTCATTTTATTGTGTTTTTCATCATTGTTTATTTGCTCTTTAGTCCTTCTAGGTCCTTGTTACACGTTTCTTATACTTTCTTCATTCTATTTCCAATTTTTTGATCATCTTTACTAGCACTACTCTGAATTCTTTTTCAGGTAAACTGCCTATTTCCTCTTCATTTGTTTGGTCTGGTGTGTTTTTACCTTGCTCCTTCATCTGCTGTGTATTTCTCTGTCTTCTCATTTTGCTTAACTTACTGTGTTTGGGGTCTCCTTTTCACAGGCTGCAGGTCCGTAGTTCCTGTTGTTTTTGGTGTCTGCCCCCAGGAGCTAAGGTTGATTCAGTGGGTTGTGTAGGCTTCCTTGTGGAGGGGACTGGTGCATGTGTTCTGGTGGATGAGGCTGCATCTTGTCTTTCTGGTGGCAGGACTGCATCCAGTGGTGTGTTTTGGTGTGTCTCTGACCTTATTATGACTTTAGGCAGCCTCTTTGCTAATGAGGGGGGGTTGTGTTCCTGTCTTCCTAGTTGTTTGGCATAGGGTGTCCAGTAGTGGAGCTTGCTGGTCGTTAAGTGAAGCTGGGCCTTAGCATTGAGATGGAGATCTCTGCAAGAGCTTTGGCCATTTGATATTATGTGGGGCCAGGAGGTCTCTGGTGGACCAATGTCCTGAAGTCGGCTCTCCCACCTCAGAGGCTCAGTCCTGACACCCGGCCAGATCATCAAGACCCTGTTAGCCATAAGGCCAGGTACGTGGGGGAGTTTCTTGCCTTTTGGGAAGTCTGAGTTCCTCTGCCATCTTTCAGTAGGTGTTCTGTAGGATTTGTTCCACATGTAGATGTATTTTTGATGTATTTGTGGGGAGGACAGTGATCTCCATATCTTACTCCTCCACTGTCTTGAAGTTACCCCCAGGAAGCCCCAATTTTCTTTTTGATATATATTCTATTAACCATTTGACTCTACATTTTTGATCACCTGTAATATGCTATTCTGTGTTCTATTATCTACATAAGCAACATCTCCTGTCTCAGAATACAAATGTCTCCTGATACAATGTAATACAGAGGGCCAGGGGAATATATAATAGAGTGATTAAAGCACAAACATATACACAAACTCTTATTGGCATAACACCATGGCCATTCTTTAATTGTAGCTCAACCAGTCCATTTTCATCATGCTTTGTCTAATTATTTAATTAGTCTGGCTTCAGTCTTGTCCATAAATGAGGAAAATAATTGCAACTCACTTAGCTCAACAAATATAAATTGTCATTGTCACTATTAATACATTAAAACACATATAATGAGCTTTTTGATGATATATTTTCAAATTTTTAAATGAATTGAGATAAAATATTACAATGTATTATTTTAAAAATCAACTTTATCTGTGTATTATTGATTTCTTATTCCTGTAATGCTGATTCCTTGTTCTTATAATGCTTCTCAAGTGTTAGCATATTGAATATTCAGATGGGAAGAATTTTTCAATAATTCAAATTCTCTAGTTCTAGCCTCAGCAATTATGATTCAGTAGACTGAGTGGGCTCCAAATAGTAAGATATTTTGCAATTTCTCTGGTGAATTCTGACCTATCCAGGGACAATGTTTTGAAAAAAGAAAAACCAGAAAACTAAAACTGAAAAATGTAATGGCCCTTTTATTTGGGTAGATCATTTCTATTTCTTCATATTGTACAAACTTATTTTGTTTCCAAAGATTTCCTTGCATTTTTAAAGCACATATGACTCATAATACGTGTTATAAACTTGTTTTGCTATTTATGGTGTAGAAAACATTAGGAAAAGCTATAGAGTACATAAGATCAATAACAAATTATGAGAATCTTTTGAGCCAAGAAATAGTCCAGAGAGCACAGAGCAATATTAATTAACACTAAAAGGAAATACAATTTTAGATGAATGTTTTAATTTAATCCAAATGTAAGAATTTGCAAATGTAGATAAGAGATGGAGGTGGAAAGCTATAACATGATTGAAACTACTAGAAGCTACTTAATTTGAACTGGGTTTGTTACATTAGAGGACCTGAATTGATTGTTTCATTTACTTTTATTAAAGATGTTTCAAATTACTTCATTCTTTATTAACAATAAGTTGCAATACAATTTCCTAAATACATGAAATTTTATCTCATATCAAAAGCATGTTAAAAGTCTTAGTGAAACACCATTTTTTCTATAGTGATCCATTTACTCTTGCCTTTTTCGAAACTTTTTTTTTTTAAGTTTATACTACCACTGTTTACAGAAAGTAATTTAAATCAATTACATGTCTACACATATATCTTCAGCACTTGTCATATCCCAACAGCTATTTCTGTTAAGATGCAAAATCAAGTTCAGATGCTCAAATGAGAAATCAAATAAAAGCTCCAAAATTCACACAGAAAGTGAGTTTCAGCACAAAGCTTTAACATAGGTATATTTTACTCTAAAGTCTATTGTCTAATCTAAATGTAATATCTAAAATGATGGCTGTCATGTATTGAGGACTTGTATGCATTATTTTAAAGACTAATGAAGGAGGATTAAAGAGACAGACATTAAAGCTTAGAAATGTTAAGTATCAGTTGAAGGCAAACACACTGGAGAGCCCCACTGCTGTGCACTATCCAACTGCTCTCAACTGTTCCATTCTTCTTCCAGGCAGTATCAGGTTCTTTCTTAGATACATTTTTAAGGTCATATCTCCCAGAACTAACATAGCTTATCATTAAGTGCCAGCATGTAAATTACCTACCTATTCTAACCTGTGTCAGAAGCCAAAGGAGAAATAAGTAAAATTAAAAGTCACTGAGGTTTAAACACTCTTTGTATTATGAAAGTAAAAAGACAAAGGGAAAGGAATGTAACGGGAACCAGTAATATGACAAGTGCTGCATTAGATATTTATATTCTATAAATCCTCTAATGTTAATATTCATCTTATCAAAAACAATGAAGTGTCTCAGAGAGGTTAGGAGATAAGATAGTGTTCACAGTAGACTCACTTAAGTCTTTTGTCACCCAAAGTTCACACTTTTCCTAGTTCCTTCATGCTACAAATCACTATGTGAAAATAAAACATTCTTTTTCCACTGTTTCTTGTTAAGTACCTGAGTATTAGTAATATTTAAGCTTAAGGGGAAAGGAAACTTTAGAAATCTTTATATATATATATATATATATATATATAGAGAGAGAGAGAGAGAGAGAGAGAGAGAGAGAGAGAGAGAGAGAAAGAAAGAGAGAGAGAGAGAGAGAGGAGTTCCCTCTTACACACTGTTTTCCTACTCAACAGATTTATTTCCAAGAAAATACTAGGTAATATTAAGATGTAAGACAAAAGAGGATTGATCTGAGTTAAAAGAGTATCCTTATTTTTCTTCAGTAATATTAATACATTGCACTTAATTCTTTAAAATGCATAATATCAATACTAAAAGAATAAAAGTTTAGTTCCAGATGGTAGAGGAAAAGTAACACAATAAACTTTAATAAATAAAAAAGACAAAAAATAAAAAAGTGGACATAGATAATTAGAAAGTACACAAAAGTCTTCCCTGGGGGTGCAGTGGTTGAGTCTGCCCGCCGATGCAGGGGACACGTGTTTGTGCCCCGGTCCGGGAGGATCCCACATGCCATGGAGCAGCTGGGCCCGTGAGCCATGGCCGCTGAGCCTGCGTGTCCGGAGCCTGTGCTCTGCAACGGGAGAGGCCACAACAGTGAGAGGCCCGTGTACCGTACCGCAAAAAAAATAAAAATAAAAAGTACACAAAGATGCTAAAATACATCAAGATATATCTGTATTCAAAATACTGATTATTGGCCTAAAATTATCAACTGAATTGGAGATTGTTTTGATGAAAAAATTTTAATATACATTATAAGGAGACTCTCAAAAACATAAGAGTACAGGGATTTAAAATGAGAGAAAATGAGAATGGATATGTCTAGAAAATACACCTGAAATAGATCTGATATGTTTATCTGAATAATTTATATTTATATGTAATAAATACAAACTTTAAGATTGTGATCAGGCCAAGTGGAGGAGGGTTATATAATCAGGAGGTATTCACAGAATTCTTCAGTTGAATTGCCAATGTTTTAATTTCTAATTTTGCACAAAGATCTCGCGTTATAATATGAGGAATACAAACTCTACAGGATTACTATGTATCATCTATCTGATTGTCAAAAAACAACAGATTAGTGGCATACTGCTTTGCTCTCTCTTACATTACTGGTTACAGTAAAATCTAGTATCATTCTCCTTATTAACACAATATCTATTAAAATTTAAAACACATGCATTTATATCCGTTATCTACTGCCATAATAATGTTGTATAACAGACCATCCCAAATGGCTTAAATACAATTAGTTTTGAACTCTCACAAAACTGTGAATCAGTGATTTAGGCAGGTTGGTTTTGTCTGGCCTCCATTGCATTTCTGGGAGTTACTTGTCTCTTTCATGCGTCTCCCATATGACTCACTCCAACAGGCTAGTGTGGTGAAGGCAGCGGTACCAAGGCAAAGCAAGCCCAGTCTTAAAAGTGTCTTTCAAACCTCCGTTTGCATCCTGCTCTCCAGCATTGCACTGGTCCACAAACCTGTTATAAGCCTGAACTCAGAATCAAGGGGGAGGGAAATAAACTCCATTCCTTTATCAGCATTAACTTGAAAGCCACCTGTCAAAGGGCATGGAGGCAAGAGAAGGTGAAGTATTAAAGCAATTAATCTACCACACCCCTGATGCAGCCATTCATACATAGAATTTTTCCTACTGATATACTTGCACATGGGTGACATGATCTAGGTATAATAATATTTAGTGAAATATTCTTTAAAGCAGAAAACTAAGGTATGTCTAGCATGAAAAATATCAAGCATGCATCAGTAAGGGACATGTTAACTAACTACAAACATTCCAAAGGAATATTCTGTAGCTACTAAGAATTATTTACATTAAACACTTTTAAGTGAAAAAGCAATAAGCAAAATGGAGCATTAATGCTACTCTGTTTTAAATAAATAAAATGTGCTTAGATATCTCTGGAAGAACAGTAATTAAGTGCTAAAGGTGATTGGTGGACATTGGAGAGAAGAACAGGAGGACTGAGCAACTGAAGTGTTCATAATCTTACTATGCATAGTGTACCTTTCTATCTTTCCGAAGTTCTGTTCCATAGGCATATATTACCTATTTTACTTATTACCTATTTGTTCCCACAATAACTTGAGTATTTTGTTTTGTACCTCACATTAGATAATAGAGAAGGCAACTATATAAGAACTAATTCCAAGTAGGAACATATTTCCGATATGTTTTCCAGTCTTCAAATTATTTCAGTCTGAATTAAGATAAATTGTATAATCTAGAACAGAAAGATTGCTCAAACTATGTACATTTCATATAATTTATACAAATTGCCAACAGTTTGGTGAGTCTAACACTTAAATTAATGAATATAACTTGTGCACCTTCTCAATTACTTATTTAGGCAATTTTTCCTGCATTTACTTTTGCTAATAAGATGACAACTCTCCTTAAAGAAAGAGGTAATGTTTTGTCTTCTGTCCTCTGGGTTGCTGCTGAGAGTGAGAAGCAATATAACACAGCAGAAGTGTAGCAAGATTCATCAAGAACGGTCACAAATTTCCAGGACTTAGAGCCATTTGATCCCGAGTAAAGTGTTTGCGTATTTATTTATTTATTTTTCCTGAGTGTCAATCTCCATTCCTGGGGGAAAAATAAATGGGGAACGAGTTGTCTACAGGCAATGGCAGTTTAAGTATTTCTAGTCCTTATTTGTATTCTACACTACAAGTTGTTGATTTGGAATTATTCTGACTTTTTACAGTTTGATGTTAGTAAGTACATACAGTATTTCTTAAACTCTCCTCCATAAACATGGCTTCTTTTTATGGTTAAAACAAAGATGGTAAAGGGGCAGGTGATATAGTTTTATATTTCCAATTGGTTTGGTCACTTTATAAATATTACTTTATATTTTAATATACAAACAATAAAATTTCATAAAAATGAGTCGCATTAGAGATATTTTAGGCTAGTCTTTTGCTGTTTGTAAGACAGATGGCAACATTTTAATGTTATAAATTTAAATTATAGCATATGTGCCATTGGGTATTCATATGCATAATTTCAGGGATATCTACTTATTTTTCATAAATATGTAAATATTTTGTTTCATCTTTGGGGATGAAATCAGTGTATTATATCCAATAATAAAATAATAATCCAAAGGGAATAAATATCTATTGAACTTGGTTCCAGAATTTGTAATGAATATAATTTGCCAACATAAATGACTTTCAGGATCTGACTTTTCAAAGTGAATAAAAGGAATTGTTATAACTGGTGTTAAAAGTTAAAGATGTTTCATATTGGCTTTAAAATGGAAAAATAATGAATTATAAATATAGGAAAATGATATAAAGGACTGACATGAAAAAAACTTAAAATAAATAAAAACAAACATAGGATTGAAAAAGTTGTATTGACTTCCAAAATAGGCATTATATATTTTTTCTCATTTATCATTTTTTCCCTAAGAATTTAACTTAAAATTTATTTTAGTTAAAGCTGCAACTGAAAATGACCTTTTCAACATTACTTACTTTATATGGAAGGGGAGTTTACAAGCAGAAAAAATCAAAGATCCTATTAGAAATTAATGATGGACTACTTTCTGTGCGTCTATATGTGTCCCTGTAAATCAATTATATTATAGAACGTCTGAGCTCAACAAAAGTTGACCTTTAGTGACCTTTATCTAGTGTCATGTACACAATGTCCTCACAGTCCTACCCAGAAGATAATAGATATTATCAGATCTTAATGAAAATCAAATTTCTCTGTATTCAGTAATTAGCTAGTAAAACTAATTAGTTGAGGACCTACAAAACTAATGTTAAAGGTGATTAAGCCAAGTTAATGATTACAAAAATAATTATACTTCCACAGTGAACTTCTAATTGGACTGTCTATCCCAGTTAATTAGATAATTAGCACACCAAGATTGTTGGAAAACTTTGAGCAGTTGGAAAAGTGCATTCTCTTGAAATCTCACATTTAGATGTGCTCTTCAGGGTAATTTGATGTCACAAATCTTCCAAAGTTAAGAGAAGACAATGTAATTTTCATTTTTCACAGTAATTAGTAGTTATCCAATTAATGTTATTGCTATTAGTTTCCTTCCCTTCCAAACCAAATTTGATCAAAAGGGCAATAAACTTCAACCAAAAGTCCAAATTAACATTAGGTGAATTTATTGGTCGATTACCCCTAACAATAGAGTAAATTGTGAAAGATTACACTTTATTCAGTTTTTTAAGTGCTCCAAATACAAAATAGAACATTTATGCTCAGCAATTTAATTATAGTATCTATGAAAAACTGTCTTTATTCTGATAAAGTTTTGACTGTTTTACAACTCTTTTTATTTCAAGAGCATATATATATATAGGATTATTGTCCTATAAATAGAATTGTTTACATGTTGCTACTTTAAAAGGCTGAAAAATATACACCTCATCAACTCACTATTCTTTCGATCAAGTTAGGGTCAGAGTGTGAAAGAGCACACTAGGGTGGCCTGGTATGGTGAGCATGACTCATATTGTTTTCTGGTGAATGACTCATACGGGTACACACATACGCACACAAATAATTAATTAAAAATAAAACTTCTACTCTAATAAGGCTTGGATTTTTGTATTATAATTATTCACAAATTACTTCACTAAATAACTGATTATCTTAAAGAGTAGAATCAAAATCAATAATATATATATATATAGTGTGTGTGTGTGTGTGTGTGTGTGCGCGTGTGTGTGTGTGTGGTACGCAGGCCTCTCACTGTTGTAGCCTCTCCTGTTGCAGAGCACAGGCTCCAGACGCGCAGGCTCAGCGGCCATGGCTCATGGGCCCAGCCACTCCGCGGCATGTGGGATCTTCCCAGACTGGGGCATGAACCCGTGTCCCCTGCATCGGCAGGTGGACTCTCAACCACTGCACCACCAGGGAAGCACCCAATAATATATTTTTATATTCATAGTATTTTGTTGCAATACTAGCCCCCCAGCCCAACACACATACAAAACTCAATAAATATGTGTTAAATAAAAGCTCTCTGTTTAGAAGAAAATCAGAATTTTGTTCCAGTTAGAATCCCATAGAGTTTGATATTTAAAAGTTATTCACAGTTTATAATTTAATAAAGGACTAATATTTTTGATAAATACCTGTTCACAGATGTTCATATCCAGTGGGTGGTAATATATGACAGAGAACATATTTAAAATTTATTTAAATGTCTTTGATGGAGTTGTTATTAATTAGGTATCCAGGTCTTTGAGGAGGAAAAGCACACAAACCTCTGTCAATTAGATTACCAACAGAAATCCAAACTTTGCCAAACAATCAGAACACTTGGAATAAAGAGGATTCAAGTTCACTCACAAACAGAGGCACCATGAACATATGGTCATTCTGGGTCTGGTCAGGAAAACAGAGCCACTGCAAGCATGAGGGGACACATGGTACAGATTAAGAATGAGGGCATCTGTGGATGTGGAGGAGCTGGGAGAATGGAGGCGGCAGGTGAATCTGAGCACTGGAGCAGGAAGAGGAAACGAACTTGGCGAAGTGCATCCAGACTTTTCAGAGAAGTTTAGGGAGAAGTCTGTAAAGTCTCTTCAAAGTAGAAAAGGACTGCAAAGTGGAAAATTGTAAGCATGATGCCATTGCCTTTTAACACAACAGTCTCCAGAGACAAATGCTTTCCTCTTCCCTTCAGCCTTCCAAATTTGCCTCTCATGGCAAATTCTAATCCTGGACCATAGAAGAAAATCCTGGACCATAGAAGAAAATTCTAACCCCGATCATATTAGAAAGTGATTTTTACAAATACAGTTTCCTGTGTTGGAAAGAAACGAAGGCAGTATTTAGTTAATTACAGACAATCCAGCACAATATATAAGCCCCAAAATACATAGTCATAAAAACATATACGACTCAGCAGTTAGTCAAGATAAATAGATGCGTATTAACTTCCTACTATAATCACAGAACTGTTCAAGGAATTTAGTGATTACAAATTGGAACAAGCAAGCTGTTACTTGAAATGCCACATGACAGTATACCCATGACACTTTTTTTTTTTTTAATTTTGCATGACTTTCTACTAGCAGAAAATTCCATGCAAGTGTATGAAATTGGAGACGTTAGATGGGAACAAAACAGAGCATTGTCTTGTAGGGGTAAAGTTCATATGTCAATATGATGTTATTCAAATAAAACTGCTGGGTATATGGAAAAAAAAACCAAAAACTCGGCCGAATATAAGGACTGAATACAGGATGTCCAGTGCACATGGGCTTAGGTCTCCCTGGAGGTACTAGAAATCCAAGTCCCCATGTCTAGAGAGCTGACATAAATTCAAATCAACAATGCTCAGCAGCATTGGATAGCCAAAATGTTTGATCCTGGAGATTAGAACATGCTGAAGTTTGCAGGAAACCATTTGGGTCGTGCTATTTTTTGATACCAGATGAATAAAGCTTTTATCCCCAGAAAGAGATATTAGACCTTTGGAGTGAAATAAAACAAGAATGGTAAGAAATAAATATAAGAGTCCAGGTATATGGTTAGATCTACTTAAATCCAAGGCAAAAAATTATAAATCCAAAGAGAAGACTCTTTAGGGAGAATGAACAAACACATTGAGACCTACAAAAGGAAAGTAAATATGATTTCATTATTGAAACCCAGACTGTTAAATTCATACCTGCTTCTCCAGACCCAATGCAATGCTTTCACAGAACCCTCCATGACCTTTCACTTAGTGTGAATGAATGACATAATTGCTGAGGCTTCTCTCTCTTCCTCAGTGCTTCAGGCTGGGGTCTTAGAGACTGTTCACTAAACCCAAGGCAAGGGGAGCAGAAAGTGTTCAGAGACCCTGTGTTCTAGGTGAGGTTTCTTCCAGTATGTGTTGTAGTCTTGGGTTTATAAGAGACTGCTTGTCTAGGACTCACATGGCTTGGGGACAGCTAGAGCAAACATTTCAACAAAGCTCAAAACTCAACATTGTTATGTCTGAAGAGAGAAACTGGGAAAGAGAGACAGAGAGCTAGAAAGAATATAGAAGTGGTTCAGAACATTATCTCAATTGAAAAATCATGGTCCAAATAGAAGATTCAGTTTAAAGTATAGATATTTTCAAATACAGTAATCATAAAATTCAACTTTGAAGCAGACCACAAAATTTTTGTGAAAAAACTTAAAAGATCATGTTGAGAAAAAAGGATTTTATTCAGAAGAGTATCAGTGACATGGCCTTAGAAACAATTACAGTTAAGAAATTGATTAAAATATGGAAATATGTATGAGAATAACATTTCTATATATTATTTCTTGATGTCCAGATATCAATATATTTTTATTTTAGTTTATATGGATATACATTTTCAGAAATAATTTGATATTTTAAACTAATTTTTGAAAGGGTCTAAATTAACCGATATAAAAATCTTTTTTTGGCTGATAAATAAATATTTCAAAAATTATATAATTTTCATTAATTTTAGTGTCCCCTTTTAGATGATAAAATTACATATTTATCCAATCGATTGATTTCTTGTTGAGTATATTTTTTAATAGAATATCAATGCTGGTATTTATCTGAGAATCTCAGAGAAAGGTCTGGACACCAAAGGGTGACCTCTTTTATTCTTGTTTGTGAACAAGGCCGGTATTACACATTCCATTATAGAATTTCTTCTGGAGTTTAGAGTGCCTTACTCATAGGAAATACTAAAAAACTTCTTGGCCACATTCATATAACTTTAAACACAGCAGAGAATTTGTTATAGGATTTTTAAAAATATCTCTTATTTTATTTACCTTGGTGAAGTATAGTTATAGTGAAAGCAGGGCAGTCCACTTATAACACCACCTTCTGCTCATTGAGATGCAAACCAGAACAAGCAGCTTATTGTGAAGCAGTCTGGAGCAGCTTTGGCCATCTAAGGATATCCTTATCATCATCCTAACACCATTCATTGTTCATTCATCAGTGATGACCTAGACTTCTGTGGGAGCTAAAAATAAATTGAAATTATAATTTGTCATCAAGAAACTTGCTATAGCAAACACTTGTAGCCTGGAATTTATTTCATTTATGAATGTCTTCTTTATTGTTCAGAACAACTTGTGTAGAATCATATTTAATGGTCCCTGACCTTGGGATTAAAATACCATGATCTAAAAGGCTTTCTTAATTCAGAAAATATTTGAGGAACAGGTATGAGCCAGGAAATGTTAAGATATTATTGATGATACAGACAAAAATCCCCACCCTGAGGAGCATAAGTTTTAATGAGAATACCCATTTAATTCCATTCCAGCATAGATCACAGAAACTTAAGGGAAACAGAAAATCCCAACATTCTATGGCATCTGCATAACTTAACATTAATGTTGCCGGGCTCACCCTACAAAGAACAGTTACACTGAGCCCACAGGATACAGCTGCAATAAGGAAAATAGTATTGATCACTAATTTCCTCCAGGAACTGTCCAAAATTAGTTTTTAAAAGTGCACTTTATTATGCTCATCCCAAACGTAGAAAATAATAGTGTAAGATACTTAAGTTAAAAGAAATCTTAATTTTTCAATATTTGCTTCAATTTTTTTCAAGACATAAAGTATCAAAATATACTTCAATTTCCCATCACTTTCTTGATACCATTGTTATACCCCTTGACAGATCAAAGACTCTGCAATATCTGGGTAATCCCTCACTCATGAATTAATTTTTTATATATATATATATATGTATATATATACACATACATACATATATAAAGTCTCCCAAAGTCATTTACCAAAGTTACACACACACAAACACTCCTACATGTATGTAAAATATATCTATTTTGACACATGTAACTATTGCTCATTTATTTGATTATTTAATTCATTTGTATGAATATATCAAAATATATCTCTAATACCTTATTTTATAAGGACTTAGGTTATTTCCAGATTTTCTCTATTACAATTAATGCTGGAACACATATTCTTATATTGAACACCTTGGGCGAAACTGTTAAATATTTCTACAGGGTATTTTTCCAGAAATAGAATCAGTCTTTTTTATGGCATTCACATATTTAAATTAATATAATTTATCAAAATTTCCACCAATTTTTTTAACAATTTATATTCTAACTAGCATTATAGGTGTATTTACTTTTCCCATACTCTTACCATGACATAGTTAAACTCTCAAAAATTTGCCAGGTCTATGAAAATGAAATATTTTAATGTAAAATGTCATTGGCTTGATTATCAGTGAGATTGATCGTCTTTTAATAATTTTATTGGACACTTTTTTTTCAGTTCTGAATAGTCTGTCATATTCATCATCCAATGTTCTATTACACTGCATTTCTTTTCTAGTTGATTAATTGAGTTCTTTATTTATTCTAGAAAAAAGTTACCACTTTACCACCGAGTAATCAGTCTTTAGGAGCATCGTATTTAATGCATGGATAGAGGTGAATTTCTTAACTACAACTCCTGAGAATTTTTGGTTTTGGTTCACTTTCTTAATCAATTGGATCAGTAGTTTTTAATCCTGCTGTATATGAGAGTCATCTGGGGAGCTTTTAAAAATAACAGTGTCCTCTTCTGAGACTTTGATTCAATTGATCTGCATAGGGCAGGGTCATTAATGCTGCTTAGATGTTTTCCCAGGTGATTTCAATGTGAAGTCTTAGTTGATAATCACTGTATTAGCTGTAGACGAGTCTTTTACTTATTATTCTGAAAGAGTGCATAAAAATCAGCTGTGTGCAATAACTTCAGCCCCCAGCTAAGGTATTATCCAAGATATCATTCTATTTCACAATTTTCCCTGTTCTACTACCCTCTTCCCCCCGGAATCTGTGACATCCCCTAGCTCTTCAGGATCATTGCTTCCCAGCCAGCTTTTGCCCCTGATATTTTCTAGTCATTCTTTGAGAAACTATTCTTTAATGAGGAATTAAACTCATAACCTTGTTCAACTTTTTCCTTTGCCCCTTTCAGCATATATAGCATTATGTTCCATATACACTGCACCATTTTAAATCCTGCACACTCTTTTGAATCAAGTGGGCTCTGACACCATGTCACTCTCTGTACTAGACCCAGCCCTAAAAAGACCACCTGCTCCATCTTTTACCCTGTTGAGGATGATTAGAATCAGACTCACCAAAATCCCATATTTCCATGTTCATCACTGCAACCAACAAAATGGAAACAACTGGCATTGCTACATCTCCTAACATGACAGAGTGATGCTATAGTATAAAAGACACTACCAATAATAAGCCCTTCTTGTGGTTGAATGAATATACTATTAAGCAAATAAGGGCTGTTTTATATGAAATGTCAATCTTCAGTTCAAACTCAGTTCTGCCTGGTATTTTCAAATTCGTGTGGTTGTGGATATTATAATTACATGGAAAATATCAGAATAAAACTTTAATAATAATTGTCATTCAGGAATCATGGTCAGTGTAATAGTTCTGACTTTCTTTTGTTTATTACTAACCCAAGCAAGATACATTTTTCATCTTTTCAGAAGACATACTGATATTGTCTCTATGTGCCATTGTTTGTGCTTCCAAATGTATTTTCTGGGTACCTCTCCCACTTTGAGTTCCACCATGCTACTGGTCTAAAATACTCCCTGCACTACATTTCCTTACTTTTGGTCTTGCTTACTGTTATGTACTGAATGTTTCTGTCCCCCAAAGACTCATATGTTGAAATCCTAACCCCAATCTAATGTATGTGGAGGTGGGAAGTAATTAGATAATGAGGGTGGAACCTCACCAGTACCTGGCCATGCTGGCACTCTGATTTCATACTTCCAGTGTCTAGAACTATGAGTAATAAATTTTCTTATTTAATTTTAAAGGTCCAGATCAAATGCACAAATTTCATCTTGAAGACTCGACAAATGTAATGAATGAAATCATGTTAATTATCTGTGCTTCTGCATCACTTTCTTCTGCTGTTACACTGCTTATACAGAATGCTATGCACTGTAGCTAGCACTGAGAGGTCAATTGCCTCCATAAGATTCTAATGTGAATAACATCATGAACTGTAATTCACCATATGGTCCCCAGAGCATAATACGTAATGCATTAGCGATAAAATATTGTGCAGTAAATATTTGCTTAATTAAGGGGACTTCCCTGGTGGTCCAGTGGTTAAGACTTTGCCTTACAATGCAGGGGATGTGGGTTGGATCCCTGGTTGGGAAGCTAAGATCCCATATGCCTCACAGCCAAAAAACCAAAACATAAAACAGAAGCAATATTGTAACAAATTCAATAAAGACTATAAAAATGGTCCACATCAAAAAATTCTTTTTAAAAATGTGCTTAATTAAATAGAATTGAATATAATCCCACCAAACAAATAAGACAAAAGAAAAGATATTGGATCAAGCAGTATATAATTTAACACTTATTTGTGGATAATTTAATGCATATTTTATTCGACTTAAGAAAATTATTCAATATTATCACTAATTATATTTACTAGAAATTCTGTATAGATAAATTGTTATATGAATGTACATAAGAAAAACAACTGTTATATACAGATTGATTCATAACTACACATATACAGATATTTTGAAATGTGGGATTATATATTAAATCACTTCCATGTATAATTTATCTTGAGGGCTATTTCTGTGTTGCATAATAATGAAATATATTTTGAAAATTCATTAAATTAAATTGGTTATAATTAAAATTGTGATAAGTGGCTATAACAAATATAAAAATGAAACCAAATCACTAAAAGTGGCATATTAATTCAAAGTGATGAATGAGTTGCAATTGTTTAAAAATGCAGTGACTGCTTTATTATTTAATGCAATCCACCATGAACAAATACATTTTCCCTTTAGATAAAAAGCACATACTAATGAATTAATCAAAGAAGAAGTATTTATTTGGAAACTTCATTGAATCAAGCAGACATTCTTGAAGTTAATAAAAAGTTTTAAAATTCTGCATGATTTCTCCCCTTAAGCAGTTCACAGATCATTTGGAGAGTGAGTGATAATATGAATCCTGCATCCGTCCTGGCAGTTTGAGATTAGTCTTCTGACCACTAAGCTTAATACTCACCTTTCTCAAAGAAAAGACGCAACTATCCTCTTCATTCCTGCTTTTTTTCTCCACTGTGTAAGCCTATGAGTCATTTGGCCAATAGCCTTGCTCCCAAAATCATTTTCCACAAACCAGCAGCACTGGCATCATGTGAGGGATTTATAGGAAATACAAAATCTTGGAGCTGCTCCCGACCTCCAGAGCTAGAATGTGCACTTCAGCAAACTTCCCAGGTGACTGCATGCTGCTTAAAATTTGAGAATCACTTGTTCCGCAGCTGCCATGTTCCCTACCTTGTATTTAATTTCTAACCTAGATGTCTAACCCAAATATCCAACTCTCCACTCACGAAACCTTTCACTGATGAAAGTACTGATTCTCTACAAGAATTTTTTTTTTCTGTTGGTTACAGCTTAAATCATTTTCTCAATCTCTTTATCTCTCTGCCTTAATGTCAGTTGTCCTTTGAGAACAATACTTCCTTTGCACTTCTCCAATTAGCTGCTGGTTTTTTTTCTCCCACTAACCACATGGACCTTTTGTGCTCAGTAATGGAGAGTACAATTTAGTGTCTTTCTTCTACTTTGTTGCCACCTCCAAACTATTGCTGTTCTTCTCTCTCATCAACATAGTTTTGCTTCTTGGTAGCACACAACATAAAACAAAATCAGACCCATGGATATTTTATCCTACATTGGAGGATTAGTTCATGTACTCAATTGTCTGCAAAGTCAGTTTGCTACTATAGTTGAGAGACCAGAATAGCTTAAAGTCATCTGTCAAGTTTTATTCTACTTAAAACATTTTTACAGTTTCAACTCTTGCTGCTTCTAAGGTTCAGTGGTGATGGCATCCATTCCAAACACTGATCTGGTAGCTAATGCTAGAGCAATAGCAATAGTCCTACCAACTTCCTTTCAAGAAGACAAATACTGGCCTAACTAAACTTTTAAGTCATCCTAAAGGGCCTTGCCTCACAATTGCTTACTAATCAGTGGTTGGTATGCCAGCATTCTTACTAAATAACTTCTCTTTTTCATATTTTGAGTAACAGTAACATCTTGAAAAATTCTCAAGTGTCATAAAGTCCACTAATCATGAGCACAGGAAAAAATCATCCAAGAGAGGTATATCAACATACCTGTCTTCTGTGGATTGGGAAGCATCTTACTGGGGATTTGGCCCTTCACTGAGAATTATGATATTCTTTTATAATCATATTTTGTTGAAAGTAGAATAATGTATGATTATGAACACTGAAGAGGATCGAGTAGAAGTGAGTTGAAGACTGTGGGTACAGATTAAAAAATGCCTTTAATCTTCTAACTTAAATGATGCTTAATCACATAAATAAAATTGCAGCATTTCTTATTAGTATAAGCTCCAGTGGGCCCTCCTTGTCTTCAAGATTATAATATTCAGCACAGAATAAAAATTATTTTAATTTTTGCACTTTTACAAAATATCTGACACCAACAATCAATAATGTACAATCTTTTCAACAAAGATTAGTTAATACTAAAGTTTTTTTAACATGCTTTTTAAAATTGGAGTATAGTGGATCTACAATATTATGAAAGTTACAGGTGTACAGTACAGTGATTCACAATTTTTTTTTTTTCCTTTGGTACGCGGACCTCTCACTGTTGTGGCCTCTCCTGCTGCGGAGCACAGGCTCCAGACGCACAGGCTCAGCGGCCATGGCTCACGGGCCTAGCCGCTCCGCGGCATGTGGGATCTTCCCGGACTGGGTCACGAACCCGTGTCCCCTGCATCGGCAGGCGGACGCTCAACCACTGCGCCACCAGGGAAGCCCGTGATTCACAATTTTTAAAGGTTATTCTCCATTTATAGTTATTATCAAATATTGGTCATATTCCCTGTGTTATACAATATATCCTTGTAGCTTATTTTACACACAATAGTTTCTGCTTCTTAATCTCCTACCTCTATATTGCCCATCCCCACTTCCCTCTCCACACTGGTAACCATTTGTTCTCTATATCTGTGAGTCTGCTTCTTTTGTGTTATATTCGCTGGTTTGTTGTATTTTTAAATTCCACATATAAGTGATATCATACAGTAATTGTCTTTCTCTGTATGATTTATTTCACTTAGCATTATACCGACCCTCCCAATTCTATCCATGTTGTTGCAAATGGTGAAATTTCATTCATTTTTTATGGCTAAGTAGTATTTCATTTATATATATATATATATATATATATATATATATATATATATATCACATCTTCTTTATCCATTCATCTTAGGTTGCTTCTATATCTTGGCAATTGTAAATAATGCTGCTATGAACATTGGGGTGCATGTAGTTTTTTGAATTAGTGTTTTTGTTTTTTCAGATATGTACCAAGGAGTGGAATTGCTGGGTCATATTGTACTTTAGTTTTTTTGAGAAAACTCCATACTGTTTTCCACAGTGGCTGTAATAATTTACATTCTCACCAACAGTGTACCAGAGTTCCCTTTTCTCCACATCCTCTCCAACACTTGTTATCTGTGTTCTTTGTGAGGCGATATCTCATTGTGCTTTTGATTTGCATTTCCCTGATGATTAGTAGTGTTGAGCATCTTTTCATATGCCTGTTGGTCATCTGAATTTCTTCTTTGGAAAAATGTCTGTTCAGGTCTTCTGCCCATTTTTTAATCAGGTTGTTTGTGTTTTTGATGATAAGTTGTATGACTTGTTTATATATTTTGGATGTTAATCCCTTATCAGTCATATCATTTGCAAATATTTTGTCCCATTCAGTAGGCTCTTTCTGTTTTGCTGATGGTTGTGTTTACTATGCAAAAGCTATCAAGTTTCATTAGGTCTCATTTGTTTATTAGGGACAAAGTTTAGGTAATACTGAAATTTTAATAGTCACTAGCAATCTCCCTTCAAATATGCTGGAAGAGACCAGGCTAGGTCATCTTCTTACTCCATGCAATCAACTGACAAAGGACCTTAACGAAAGTGGCACCAAGTGAAGCCCTGTGCAAGGTATGTGTTTCCCAGTTTACCATTGTTATGCTATTCAGCTTGTCCTATTAAGGTTAGTTTTAGTATAGTATATCACGCATTTCATAATGAGCTGTTCTAGTCATTGCTAGTTTATGGAGTCTTATGTTTATCTTTATGTATCTGTTACAGATACATTTTAATTAAAATGACCATTCTTTCTATCCCTAATTTTAGAAAGTATTATTTTTAATTCTCTTAATGGTCTGCCAAAGACGTGACACACTGGCATGATCATCTACTTGGACATGCCAAGAAATACATGCCCAACTTCAAATTGACCTTATGCTGAATTTTTCAGCTCTGTGTTCCACTATGTTAATTTGCATTGCTTGTGAACGAGTATAATCATATAAATAGAATTCTCTGATTGCATGATCTGTCTACCTTATCCAAAGAGACATTTGGGGCTAGGTGTACTGTCAGATCTTTACACATATATTGGGACCCTAATGAGTTTGTCACTGGTTGGATGCTTTGAATTTATTTGTGTTTATAACTCATACTTCTGCAGTATACACAGCAAAAGGAAATCTAGAGTATTCATTTCAATATCTCCAGTTAACCTGATTAATATTATATCATTGATTTAATACATCAGGTTGGCAACTAGTAGAATTTAATCAATGGTCCAGTTTGGATTCCTTCCAAATAAATTATAGCACAGAAGCAGAGTGTTAATATCATTTTGATTTAAGACAAAGAAGGGAGATTGCTGTCACTATCATACCAATAAAACTTGGGCTTGTATACCTGGTACACTGGTAATGAAAATGATGCATTTGCTAAATTCAAGATTGTGTAGAGCCTGCCTAAGGCTGGGGTTATGACTTTTCCAAGTTATAATGATACCTAATACTCCTTTGTAATATTGAGAACACCTGACCTATATGCCAGTAGTTCACAGTGAGTTGATGATGTCCTATATGGTTGTTTTATTGATTTGCCTAGATGTTAAAAGAAGTGGTTATGGCACAGAGCAACCTTTTTTTTTTCCCTTGGAATTCCTTAATGTTTTAACTGAATTTGATTGATTGTATGATAATAAAAGATGAAGGGGATCATTTGTCACCTTAGGAGTCATTGTGGAACTATTTCTATAAGGAAATTTGAATTAAAAATTGCATGTGACAAGTTTGAACTCAATTATTATTATAATATACACACTGAGAGAGGGTCAAAATTAGATTTTTTTCCCTCGATATATAACTTGCTTGATATTGCCTTTAAGTATTGATGAGACATTAAAAAGTATTTCTGACACTCTTAAACATGCAGGGTTGTCTACCCTGTTGCAACCCATGGTAGTACAGAAATCAGATCTCAAATCTGTGCTAGGATCTATGGTTCATATTTTCTGAATGATCATACTACCAGCCAGGAGTGTCTAAATTCCCTACAAACGTGGTGCCAAATATAAATTCCAGGGTGCAGAAAGCTTAAATACATCTTCCCTTCCCAGACCTGATTGTATCATTCAATTCCAAATTTGTGACTATTGACCTAAATATCACATTCATAATCATGTTTAAGGGCTTTTCCTGTAGGGTTCATAGTTACATCCCCTGGATCTAAAAGGAATATCAGAAAGTTTTTTAGCTTCTTAGAAAACTCCTAGCATTAGCATTTTGGATCTGGTCTAAAATATTCATCATAGTCTGTCCTCTTAGACAGGAAGTAGTTTGGATCCTTATCAAGTATCTTTTCCAGGGCTTTAAGATTGCATTAGGATGTTATGTCACAGATACAATTGCTTCCTGAACATCAGTAATTAGATGAATAAAATTTGTCCCTCACATCTAGGGCTAATATGAGATAGATAAGTTTCTGGATATAGGAATTAATACCCATTTTAATCATTTCAAATATTCCTTTGAGTCTTCATACTTAGTCAATGAGGTAAACATTAGTTCACTAGACTTCTAATTTTGGAAATCTTCTGAAAATATGACTGGTTTGGGGTTAAAATTAGGGTTGTACTATGAGATAATGTGTCCTTATTGTGACTTCTTTGGTCCATTATGTCTATTGTTCAGACCTGTCTCAATGATGCTAGTATATTACCCACTCCTTTGTCCAGGATTTAGCAGGGAAATAAAGGATTAGGTCATACTCTTCCTTCTAGTGATATTCCACCTCCTATGTCTTATTTTCTCCACTATCAAGGCACCCTCCCTGCCCAGCACTCTCATGTGCATCTTTTTAAAGAATTTAATTTTGCTCTCTTGGTACTTTATTGCTAGAAATGTGGAGTTGCTACGTGTAATTGATTTTATATTTTTCTGCCTAACTTTTGTTATACCAAGCTTTGTGATGCTGTATATATTTCCTCGACAGCAGAGTCCAGTCACTGGGAACTAAATGCTGGTTCCATTTTTAACTGAAAAACAAACAAACAAAAACAATGTTACTAATATTTACCACAAGCTCTATGGCCCATTCAGGATGTTTTTCTGCTCTCATGAAATTATAACTCTTTATATGGGCACATGATGGACAACAGCCTCTTGGGTATAAGTTACATTCTAGCCAGTGATTTGGAGACTACTCCTTAATTTCCTTTTTGCCTTTCTCAAACTTCACATATTAAAAAAAATGAGATATTATTTTTATGTTTTTATTATTTTTTTTTGCAGTATGCGGACCTCTCACTGTCGTGGCCTCTCCCATTGCGGAACACAGGCTCAGGACACACAGGCTCAGCGGCCATGGCTCACGGGCCTAGCCGCTCCACGGCATGTAGGATCTTCCCGGACTGGGGCTCGAACCCGTGTCCCCTGCATTGTCAGGCAGACTCTCAACCACTGCGCCACCAGGGGAGCCCAAAAATGAGATATTATTGACACATAAGATTATTTTAGTTTCAGATGTACATCTTAATTTGATATTTGCATATATTGTGGAATGATCACAGCAGTAAGTCTAGTTAACATGCATCACCATACATAACAATATTTTCTCTTATGATAATAACTTTTAAGATCTATTATCTTAGCATTTTTCAGACATACAATACAGTATTATTAACTATAGTCACCATGTTGTTTAAACTTCACATGTTAGATAGAGAGCCAAGGCTTTTACAGTGTACTTAGCTCCAGAGTAAATATCCCAATTTGAATCAGTTCTGTCAAATTTCAGGTGGCCATGAACTGGTCATTTAGACATGAGTTTTGTCCCTTGCCACTGTCTTTCAGGATGGCTCAGCATTTCATTTCTCAAGGTCATAGGTATCCACTCACGATCCTGGTCATTGTGAGACAGATTAAAAACCTTTGTATCAACCTTGTTCAGCAGATCATAAGAGGTTATTTCATTAAAATGTTGGTAAGATCTTTGAAATGTAGAATGTTGCTGCAGTTTTTGTTGTCATAACTGCACCCCATTCTTCTATTTATTTTTGGTGAGTGGTGGTGGAAAATGGGGGCATTCTGAAGAATGTGCCCAACGTGTGAGGCTCAGAGCTTTTGCTTATCATCAAGTGTTCTGCTTCTTGATGTGATCAAGATGTGATCAAATAAAATGGAATAATACTCACTTGAACTGATAAGATATAAGCCCCCACTTATTATTCTTGTGAACTCTCATGGGCATCACTTATACCCATGCTTATTTTACTACATATTGGCCTATCATTCAATAAAAAATGCATAAAGTTTTCTTTTACATTTAGTTGTTTTTTGTTTTTAATGAAATTTTAATGGAAAATAATACAAACACTATTAACTAACACAGCTCTTCGAGATTATTTTTGAACCTGTTGTCATCATAAAAAAGCATTTTTTAGTGTACTGGGTTTCATAGCAGAGACTACTGGCAAAGAACACTGACAAGACTGTGATAAATTAGATGTCACTTGCTTACTTTCTTTGAACATTTTTATACCTGTGCAGAAGTGACTGGGCAAATAATTCAGTTAGTAGCAAACTTCTGAGAGCATTTCATCAAGCAATGGAAATAAACTCTATTAGAATGTTTAATTACATTTCCCTCCATGCTATTAGAAATAAGTATCTAGATTAGAAGACTAGAATAGTAGCATATCAAACATTTTATCGTAAATAGCATTTATAATACTAAGAATTATGGGAAAACGATGCTTAGGAAAAGGAATTGAGGTCATCCAGAAAATATTCACATTATTAAAGTTCATAGCCCGAGCAACTAAGGTTTAATAAATGTAAAGTATATTACATGCCCCAGAGTGTGTTCATATTATGTTTAAAGAGCAGTTTTAATATATTTCCAGGGGAAAGATCTCCATATCTTTGTAGTGATTTTTAGCATGGAAAATCTGCTTAGTTGTATGTGCTTACTAAGCAGTCCTTAGTCCTTTAGTCTTTGAACAAAGAATATTTAAACAATACTAGAAAAATCAATTAAATCACATAACTATCTGTTATATTTTCTCATGAATTCGTGTATTTATTATCTAAATATAACAATACCATTAATATTGGTATATAACTGCTTGTGTTTTAATTATTCTGTTATGGTTTTATTTTTACATATCTTAAGTATAACAAGGGTTCTTTTGAGGGGTTTTTAGTAGAAGAAGATTTAAACTTAAAATTTGGTAGATTCTAGCAACTGTTATCCAAAATACAACATTATCTGACAATAGAGAAGAATAAATTCTACCTTCACATTCATTATTAGTATGCAAACAAATTTAACTAAATTAAGCCTCTTGAGGAAGACTTTGGGAAGAGAAACAATGATAGGTGAAAAACATTGTGATATCAACTAGAAAACTAAACCCAGAAGTTTGAAAAGAAGACTTGAAAAAACTGAAAGAAAAAATATTGCAGAGAAAAAATTAACAGCTCAAGGTATTGTTAAATTCTCCTGGGGGGTGATGTAACAAGATTCAGAAGAGGGAAAAAACTTCTGAGAACTATTGATTAAAAACTGAAATTATTATTGGATACAAAACTGAAAGTAAATTATTGGCATAAAAAATGATAGTGTATACAGTGGGATAAGCAGAGCCCACGGAATTTGGAATTAATTAATTCCTTGTTTAATTTTTAGAGTAGCATCCATACTGTTTTCTCTAGTGACTGCACCAGTTTACATTCCTACCAACAGTGCATGAGGGTTGCCTTTTCTAGACCTCCTTGCCAACACTTGTTATTTCTTGTGTTTTTGATAATAGCCATCCTGACAGGTGTGAGGTGATATCTCTTTGTGCTTTTGATTTGCATTTCCCTGATGATCCCATGTTGTGCATGTACCTGTTGGCTGTCTCTCTCTCTCTCTCTGTCTATATATATATATATATATATATATATATATATATATATATATATATTTAAAATAATGTCTATTCAGGTCCTCTGCCCATTTTTTATATAGTGTTGTATGAGTTCTTTATATATTTCAGATGTTAACCCTTTATTGAATACATGATTTGAAAATATCTTCTTCCATTAAGTAAGTTGCCTTTTCATTTCATTGATGGTTTCCTTCACTGTACGAAAGCTCTTTAGTTTGAGTAGTACCATTCAAGCTTCTGCTTATTGCACTGGATCCCATGGTGGGTGGTTCTATGTATGAACCCATTAAGAACAGAACCTTCATTTCCTACAGCGCTGTGTTTCTCCTGGACAAAGTTCCATTGGTTTTCAAAGCCAAAGTTTTGTGGTCTCATCTCTCTGGTGCTGAATTCAACAGTTACGGGGGACTGGTGTGGGGCACAAACCTTTTCTCCTCAGGAAGAAGCTTTATTTATTAATTTATTTATTTAGTTACTTACTTACTTATTTATTATTGAGATACCTCTAGATTGTGGGCCGCCATGCTAGAGGTGGGGTTTTTGAAGAGTGTGTCTCTCTCTTTCCAGCCTGTCTTGATGTAGCCCTTTTATCCTTTGTTGTGGAGCAGATGTTCCACTAGTTCTCAGGTTCTTTTCAGAGGAAATTCTTCCATATATACTTGTATATTTGTTGTGTCCATGGGAGGATGTGAGTTCAGGACCTTCTTATGCCACCATCTTGAAGCACCTCCTCAAATAAGGTATTTTCTTTTAATGTTATAACTGTTTTCTTAATTTTATTAACTGTAAAGTGCATTTTCACAGATATATCTGTATATGCATAAAAAGTTGACTTTTAAGTAACATTACAGATTTCCAGTTGTCTAGCATGCATTAGTGCATATGAATTAAATTAATTCTAATGCAGCTTCCATTAAGGATAGAAGACAATTCAGTACAGCTATTTCTCTAGGAATTCTTTTCCTTCAGTGACTACAATGCAATGATGAATCCAAAATTTATACTCCCAGCCAACAAAATTCTATAATCTCAAGAACTTTATTCCTGGATCTATTGGACATTTTCACTTAGATAGCCTTAAAGCACCTTACATTTTATATCTTCCCACTCCAAACCCATCTTTCCTGTATAGTTTATGTCCTGGTTGATGACATTTAAGGTACACCCAATTAAACAAGTACAAGAAGACACCTTAAATTCCTTTCTTCATACTTTCTTTTTTTAATTCATTTTAAGTTGATAATTCTATCTCTTAATTTTCTATTGTATTTGCCTAGTGCTAATTATATCCATGCTAGCTGGTCACACCATTATTGTCCTGGCTTCTTAGCTAGTCTTATCTCTTCACAATCCATTTTACACTCTCATCAAAATAAGTTTTTATTAACTTACTTATTTGACTGTATCATTCCTTTGCTTAAAATACTGAAATGGGTCATTTAACATTGACAATACATCAAAGATGACATCATATCTGTTCATAGTATATGTCCAGCCAGATTTTTCTTTAATTTTCTCTCTATACTCCATTGCTCTCAAATCTTTAGGCTTTATTTTATTTTCATGCTTCTCTGCCATTATTACATGTTACTTCTTGTGCCTTAAACACCCACATATGACTTATCCAGTAAATATCAAGATAATAAGATTTCTCTTGTAAAGGATTTCATAAGGGCCTCAGTGAAGGCTCTGAAAAAATTACTTTTATACACATTGTTTCTTTTACACACTTCCTTTATAACAATAGCCAAAATATATTAGGCATTTCTGTTGATGGTGTGTACCTCCATGCAAAAATTAAGGCAACTCAGTATACTTAGATCCTGAAGGCTAGCTTCCCATCAGTGTGCTACAAATTCAAAGCCAATGTTCTACACAACTCTATTGGCATAAATCCTTCTCTTATTAAAAAAAAAATCCTCTGTGATAAAAAGAGACAAATCAAGAGATTTTTGCATTTTTAAAACTTACCTGTGCCTCAGTGCACAAACTATACAACATTGTTGATATTTATACTAATCCAAATTGACTGGACCTCCTCTAAAAAGTCTATGTATTTATTAAGCTGTTTACAGAAGTTACCTACCACCTCATTAGAATGTAGAGAACTATTTGTCACATTTACACTGCATATCTCAATGCTCCCTCAATCTTCCTAAAGTCCAATCCCTTTGTCCTTCTGGTATTTTGAATATAAACATAGAATCTGGGGCATGTACCTTGATTTTATTCCCACATACTGATTAGCGCTTGTCGTATATGTAGTATTTGATGTATCAAGTAGGCATGCCCAGTGCCAGCTTCAGCATAATTGAGACATACCAAGAAAAAATTTGTTTTTTAAATGTCACAAAATGGAATTAGTGACTTTTCAGTAATTAAGTATCAACTGACTTTTACATTATCATCAAAGTATCTACTGTCTTAACTTAGCAGAAACCTAATCTATCAAAATTGTTTAATGATTCATAGGGTTTGTAAATATCAGTGACAATTCAGGCTACATATATATTTAACCCTACCACATCCCTAAATAATCTCACACCTGAAACATGCTTATTACTACAATGATCTCCAAAAATGAAAGCTTGTAAGTTGCCGCGTTTATTTTGATTTATCTTTCCAAGACTAACACACCGAAAAAAAAAAAAGTTCAGTATCACAGTTTATAATATCAAATATGTCGGTTTCCATATCTGTTATTCAAGAAAGCTTATTCTGTACAGCAACGAAACTGCAATTTAAAAAAAGAGACTATCCTATGGAACAGTACATTACCTGATGGTCAGAACAGTGACTTTGGGTCACCAAGATTAAGTTAGCTCTTGTGTACCTTGTTTATAAAGCAGGGGGCTATGTAATAAATACACTTAGAAAGATCTCTATCCAATATTGTTTAAATTAAAAATTTTACATAAAATGAGATTAAGAAAAAAGAAAGCTTATTCTAGTTAGGATCAGTGACTTATTATGAGAGCCAAAAACCCTTGGAGAGAAAGCTGAAAGCTATCTGGACATGATAGAGGAGGTAATTTGAGGGTATATAATTAGATGAAACAAAACCCTGAAATATTATTTGGGATTTTTTTGGAGGCACTGGAGTCAATGAGTATTAGACAACAGAGTGAAAAAGGAAATTTGGGAAGGTAAATAAGGTAGATAAAAAAGAAGACAAATTCACTGCTGCTCTACTGCAACTATTCTTTTCTAAGCCTGCCGCTGACAATTTGAATAAATCACTGAGCTTTTCCACTTAACTTCAAAACTCATTGCAGCAAAGTCTTTTGGATCGTTACCAGTAGGTCAGCATTTGCATATTAAAAAAAAGACATTTTCTGTCCTTTGTCCAGTGTAATCTTATGGAAAACTCTCAACAAGTTTGTCAAATTGATGAGGTATTTTTGATGTTCTTCTATTTCCTTCTTTGTGTTCATGTCTCATCTTCCATTAATCTTATTTCTTTGACATTCGAGTATACTTCCTATTTCAAGACCTATAGAATCTACCTAGGTTTGAGACATGAAAAGTAAGTGTTATTCTAAAATTACCTTTCTATTTTCAACATTATTCATCAAAGTTCTATGAATAATGTTGAAAATAGAAAGGTAATTTTAGAATAACACTTACTTTTTATGTCTCAAACCTAGGTAGATTCAATAGGTCCTGAAATTTTGTGGATTTTTTGTGTAACAACTAACAACTAGAAGAAAAGAATCATGTAGTCTATACTGTTTTAAATAAATTTAATATATACATTTTAATCTTAAACACATCCCTGTTTACTTGCCTTTTATTAGAAAACTATTTTACTGAATTTATATCAAACAGTGACACAATAAAACAAAAAATATCAATAATTTTGAAGAAATATTTGTGGAAAGAATGCATTTCTGCCTCCCTTGAGCCATGTGGCTAATAACCTATTCTTAATTTTAAAACAAATGTGATTTTAAAATTGAAAATGAGTATCCTGATTCTTATCAATATTGAAATGAGAACTTTGTAATGTCCTTAGGAGAAGTTTTATGCTTCTGTCACAGAGAAGTCACATTTAGTATTCCTTAAATGTGTATTTTACCTTTTTATAGCTCTTAAGGTAGTATAACTTTTGTCTAATTTTTTTCTCTTTTAAAAACCCAAGATCACCTTGACAATGATTGCTCCATTTGAACCATTTGAGAAAGAACATCAGAGCAATTTTACCAAGGACTAAACAGTTTAAAATGGGCTGAGATACTGATTCCAGACAGCCAAATAACCATTAAAACAGAGATGGGCGGTTGTGGAATATGAAACTAATTTGAGAAATGTGTATCTTGACATTTTTTTATTACACAAGAGTCGTATACCCTCTAACATTTCCTTCTAGATATGGGGAAAAGTTATTTTTGCCATAGAAATGAAAGGACAGCTAAAGAGGGAAGCTCATTTATATAGATTTTCAGTGACTAAGATAAAAAACTACAATACCAAAATGATATAAGTGGGGGTAATGATAAGTGCAGAAAACCACTTAGCATTCGACCCTTGCCACTCTGATCCTCTCAGAGACATCAAGAAGCGACTCAATACCAAGTAAACACACAAAGCAGGGAAGAATTAGAAAATGTTTAAAAGCTATATACTGCAACTAAAACCAGTAATAGTAATATCTTGGTCCCTAAAATTTTATCTCTTGAAAGTATTTTAAATGATTTTGTAAAATTTGAACTCCTTGTCATAAATAAAGGATATGATTGTTTAGCTATGTAGATTTTGATCTGCAGCAGTTACGCTGATTATAGTTCTTGAACGTAGCTCATAGAAACAAAGTAATACACAAATTTCCATAATTAATAAACTTAAATATTTAATTTAATTTGACATAGTACTCTGAGAAGAGACTATGTTATTATCAATATATTATAGCTAAATATTCTATTGCAGGAAGAAGTTAAATCATATACTTTAACTTATATTTTCTATCATTGATCAAGTCACTATCAGAAAAAGCGTTCTTATGGAGTCTTAACAAATCAATGTTAAATGTTGCTTGTAAATTCAATCTGCCAAGTATCAGACCTTTTTTTTAATTATATTTCCTTATACTCTAGGAATATTATAGGTCAATACAAAAATAGAAAGCAAAACACACAAAACCAAACAAAATATTCCTGCTGTTGAATTTTTATTAGTTACTTGATTAAGTATTCCATTTTAGGGATATAATTGCAATAGTCTATATATTCTATACATAGATGAGAAAACTCATTTGTAAGGTAAGCTTTGTGACATAAAAATAACTCTTGTTCTCATTTATTGGCACCTTCTCCTTTAAAAAAAATAAATAAAATTGTATCTATAAAATTCTTGCCAAGTATACTATTGTCCTCGTGCAGTTTCAAGAATGTCACCTTGTTATTTTCTGGTTATCATTTGCAAAGTCTGCAATGCCTTTGCCTTAGAGACTATGCAAAATTTTGTTAGATATAAACCATCTCATTTCTGATTTCAGGAAGTCAACATAACCCATCTGCTGCTTTCACTTCCCAGCTGTATGCAGCAATGCCAAATTGCTCTAAGTTGAGCTTTATACTGTTTTTGTAGGCTATCTTTTACCCACCATGCTTACATTTTCCTTGTGTAATTTCACCATACACACAGGTGCAGATGGTGTGTAAGAAGTGCAATACATATGGGAACACATAATGTTAGGCTTGCAAGGCTTCTGACAGAACTTTGAGTTATAGTCCTAGAGTGAATTAATTTCAATTAAGAACGGGCACTGTATCCATCAAAATGGATACAGCCCTCAAAGTGATACCTAACTTTAGATCCAAAGTCCCTATTCCCATGTTCTCTTCAAGAAGTCATTTACTTCCATCACATCATTTTCACAGCATTCCCAAATAAAGATACTGTAAGTTTTCACTGATTTCCCAAGGATATTGCTTTAAAACAATGTAGATAGATAGATAGATATAGAGAGATAGATATGTTATTTGTTTATTGATCTGTAGTTATTAGCAGTGTGCTATATAATTACAAAGTAGTCTTCTAAATAAATTTAGAATACTAAGTAGGTTTATGTTTTAGTTAATGACATTTAAAATAAGAATTAAGCAGCCAGATACATCCTTATCAACAAGACCTTTATAATGTGCTCTTATTTCTCCGAAATGATCAAAAATCAAAATGAATGCTGGGAAGTTATAACCTAATAATTTCATTGAAGAGCTATGTCTGGCCACCATAATTCTGCTGACCTAGATTTTTATATAGATGCATTAAAACTGCTTTGATCACTAAAGTACAATTTGTATACCTTAGCAGTTTTGACTTTATATGACATTTGGGGTGACCAGTTTGATAATTATTCTTCTTTTCATGTTAAAATATTTTGTCATCTTTCTCTCTAAGAAAACAAGATTAGGGAGACTAGACAATATACTTTAATACTTTAATAATAATGAAGGAAATGGTAATCATTCAAACTTTTGAACTCATGACCATTTTAATATAGTTACTGTCTACAGTGACTACTGATAATCAAAAATGTGGAATAAATATAACTCAGTGTATTTTTATGAATTATCTACATTTAATTGTTATTGGAACTATAGAATTTAGGCATTTGTGACAGAAACAATGCCCACAATGAAGAAAAATAAGTGTTCTATTACAAATGTCAATAAATTTTATGGTCCAATTGAACTTCTGGATTTGTGTTGAAAAGATTCTTTTTACAAAATTGTAGATTTTAATCTTGAATTGACGGTACACTCACAGTATAATGCCACTCACATGATACACTCACATGTCAATTTTAATCGTGAATTGACATGATTCACTTACAATGTAAAGATACCATCATATCTGCTTATTGGTACTAGAGTCTTCAAGATGAATAAACAAAATAAAACAAAAAAATACGAGTTTATCTGCAAAGATGTCAAACATTTCTTAGAATTTTGACTTGCTTGTCACTTTACAACAATTTTTCCAAGCATTTAAAATAAATTTTAAGAAAAAAGAACAGCTTATAGCTTGTATAAGTTTAACAGAGATGACAAACTGCCTCTTCTCCTTTATAATCCTCCACTGCTCAAATTAAGACACAATGGAATTATCAAATTTATTGATTCAATATTCTGCTCTAATAAAATAATTCTTAAGAGACTCTTCAGTCTATAAATAAACTTTAGGGTCAGTTCACTGAATGATAATGGGTACAAACTGACACAGGATAATGAAGTCATGATATTCAAAACTGATTATTTTACTTTAAAAAAATCTCACAGTTTTACAGGTCCATTTTCTTTCAAAGAATCAGGGATGAAATTAACATAATTTCAACCAGTCAAAAATTATTATTTTAAATTTGGATGATATTGTATTTTTATATTTTGACCTTACTTAAATTAAAGATATATAAATATATATACTTAGAAAATCAAAACAATTACTCAAAGAAGTAAAAACACACAATATATAGCAATTTCTGATTGTTGTGAAGATTGGAGAAGATTATGCCAGATTTATTTTAAAGAATATTTTGAGACAACATATGTCAGTCAAGGAAAATAGTTTCAGTAGAATAATCTTATTGAATAAAATTTCAATCTATTTCCAGATTTCTCAGCTACTTTCCTTTGATCTAAATAGTTCTATAATTGTTTATTATCAAATCTACTACAAATATGATATAGCTAATAATTCCTGAGCCAAGAAATATAGAGAACCCTACTCTAATGCTCTTATGTAAGCAACCTAATACTGTTACTGGATTCGGAGTTAAAAACTGATGTTTTTAACCTAAGTCTATAACATAAAACAGGGCTGAAATTCTCTGAGAGTTATGCAAAAAAAGTGTGTGAACCTATGGGGTTTTTTGTTTTATTGTGGAAAAAAGTATGTATATATCGCATCATTCAATAGACGAGTAATTATTTCCATTATCATTTATTGGAAGTCTAATATGAGGGTGATGCCTGCCTTCAAGGGGTTCTAGGTTTACTGAAACACAGACCCAAATTTGAGTCATTCTGTAGTACATGGTTAGTCAATGTAAGTTTTGTTCTTTCAGCTGAACATTCAATTTCTTACAGAAGAATTTGAAATGCAGTGATTTGCTGCATGTTGGATCAATATCAACATTCCATGTGTTTGATTAGGTAGTGGGATACACATAATGCTATGGAATAAGACTGAGCTAAGATAAAGAAGTAATTCTCTCACTTTCCAGGTAATGGAGGATTATCTGTATACCTGCTTGGATTCGAATGAGAAAGTACAGAAAAGATGATCCTTCTCTCCTTTCTTCATTCCTAGACCAAATTACTGAAAAATCATCTGCATTTTTAGGGTGAGATAATTTCTTACCCAGTGCATTCATGCATTTTTTCTCTACCACCCTCCCTGCTCAAATGTGAAGAGCAATATTAAAAAAAAATCTGTATTGTTTTCACTCTGTTTAACCATTCATCAGATTCTCATTGTGCTTGGGATAAAGACTCTGTCCCTATATACTTTGCTTCTTGTTCACACATGCCAATGCCATGTTTAATTACCTCATCATTGTCAAACATCCTCCCAATATTAAGCTTTTTCTTATGTCTTTTTTCCCACCATATTCACTTAACACCTACTTATTTTTAATTCTCCCCTCAAATGTTCCCTTCAAGGAAAGAGATTGTGGCAGTAAATAATTATAATTTTAAATTATTTTATGTGTTGTTTTGATTGATGCCTTCCTTAAGCACTGGTATATAAGCTCCAGGGGGCAGAATTCTGTCTGTTTTTACTCAGTCTTATTCATCCAGCATATTTCCCACTGGCTAGTACCCCATAGCTGATAGAAATCTGAATAATACTTGAAGAAGCTGTAAATCAGTTCATTATAATCTCAGGAGAACATTGGAGAAATGAACTTTGAAGCAGGATTTTGGACTTGCTTTGATCAATTTGATATTTATATATTCCTTTTTATTGTCTCTGCTATAGCAAATGTCTACCTGAAAAATGTGTATTTGCTGGTTTACAAAATAATTTTCATATGCATTATTTTATCTGGTCCTCACAACTACTCTAACAAGTAAGTCATTGCTGAATCTAAATCTAACAGATAGGAAGATTCCTAATCTCTATTGCCCACACACACATAGACCTTAAGGTGTGGTCCATAACCTTGCCATATATCTAGAGTAACAGGAATATTGGCCTCTCTATCTTTTGGAATACAGATTATATTATGTATTCCACTGTTACATGTGTTTCAGAGGCACACAGGCTTTTTTTCCTCCTTAGTTTTGCACTCATTATTTCAAGCACGATATGAAAATATTAGTCAATTTCATAAAGTTCTTTTTCTTTTTGATTTTACGTTTTAGAAACAGAAATTAAAAGAAAAATTTATCCCTTACTAACTTCATTAGTTTTAAAAAGGAAAGATAATTATTTTAACAGAGTGGAAATAGTAAAACTGTTACAGGAAGTTGGGTCCTTAGGTTAGAGCCTTACACTTTTGAAGCCAGTGTTTAGTATACAACAGGAATCTAAAATAGTAGTATCATTGATTCTTCCCCAGTATTAAATTGCAAGTTTTGTTTTCATACAGCTTTACCAAACTTTTGACAGTCCTAGCTGTAATCTAATGTTTATATATTTTCTTTTCTCATTCTAGAGGTTTATTATAATGCCCATTTCTTTTTGAAATTAGAAAAGGAAATTTTTTTCACAAACTGGGTGCCAAAAATCTGTTGGTTAATTAATTTTTAAGTGATATTATTGTCCAAGTAGATGCAGGAAAAAGGAGGTAACTTATGTCTTTATTTTCTGAAAATAATTCATTTTCCATTTTTAGATTTGCTAAACATCTATTGTCTTATGTAAAACTTCATGCCTTTCATTTCACCAGTCTAAAAAATTGACATAATATTGTCCATTGTGCTTTAGTGTTAGAAAGAGGTATCACACTACTAGTTGATATTTTCAGTATAATTTTGAAATTATAGGATGACACATATATTTCTAGCCTTTTATTTTCCCTTAGTTAGTTTCCCTTAACTCCATTTTCTATGTCTGTCTGTTGTAGTATTTTGAAATAAAATTGCTCCACAGTAACCAGTTTATTATCAAACTTCAACAAGAGCAAGAAGGAAAATTGTGCCTTTATAACATTTGTGAAAATGCTTGGAACAGAACTCATCACCCATAATTTGATTAAATCTTTGGGAATCTGAAAAATTAAATAATAAATGAATTATCTTAAATGATGTGGAAGGATTCTGGTATTTTGGAACAATAATTAGAATAATTTATTATGCATCAATTATTTGCTTACAATTCTCCCCCCAAAACACCAAAAGGAAGATTTATACAGGAACATCCAGATAATCTAATTCCTGATCTTATACTGAGAGCTATGCAAACATCATAGTGTTAGAAATTTGTCAGTTATGTTATGAGAACTTCTGTTTAAGATAGCAAGATTCCCAAAATGTTAATTTCTTCCATTAACTAAAATGAAAAGAGAAGAACAAAAATAACAAAAAGTTACTTGAGAAGATGAATAGGATAAGAGAGTGTAACAGGTAAATTGTCTCAGCAATTTTAATTTGCAGAAAATGTATAGAAACTGGAGTACTTATGTTTATGACAATTTAGCAAGCTGAGCAATGTGAACAAATCTCACAGTATAGAAAACCAAAAATGCTGGAAAAATAACATGACAACTTTTTTTCCAACACATTTTATAGTAGGCAAGAAAGTGAGGGAAATCTATGAGCCTGATAAAGCATGAATTCAAAGAAGAAAGTAGGCTTTGAAGTTGGTAGCTGCCTTAGGACATTTGATAATCACTGGATATTATGTCTTGGGTTTCAATTTATCTGTATATTTAGAGGATACAAAACAAACCCTAGAGTTTACACATGGTAAAATGTCAAATTAAAGACTCCTAAGGAAAAGCTGAATCCTTGAAAGAGATGGCATACATAAAAACTGAACAAATCTAAATCTCTACTACATAGACCCAGCCTGTACCTTCAGTCATTTATAGACCTTCATTCTCTTTGGAGGGATAGTAAAAGTTTTCAGAAAATGCAAAAACAGAGGTTGGGATCTGAATTCACTATATTATTCTGGCCCAAAAATCTATAAACCAGTCAGATGACTTAAAGTGGTCCTGAGTTAATAATGACACCAGGAAGATGACAGACTGACATTGCCAAAGGAAAATCTTTAAAGTCAAGTCTTCAAAAGTCATTAACTCACAATGAAAAAGGCAATAATCACATAAAGAAACAAACCACTCTGGACAGGAATCAGATGAAACAATAGAAAGATAAATGTATTTTATTTGTTTAAAAATGGATTTGAAATTATAGTAGATGAACTTGAATAATTTGATATATTAAAATGAAAATAATTTCTAACAAGTGGCATGTAAAGGAAAGCTAAACTATTTTACAATATTTACATATCATTTGAAAAAATATCAGAGTTAGAGCTCTTTGAAGTATCTTTTGGAAATATAGTAAAATTATTATTAACTTTATATTTGATAAAGTTAATATATCTAGGGAAATGACTAGAAAAATTTGAAAGAGTATATAATAACTTCAAAACTAATCAATCAAGAAAAATTAATGGACTTAGAAAACAAAATAAATGAAAACCAAAAGAGGAGACACATACACACACACACATACACATACATTTAGGCACATCTAGTGAAGTAAATAGAAAGAGTAAACTAAGTGGTTTGAAGATAGATACAAATAAATCAATAATCAAATTAGATATGAATTAAACTCTTCATTTAAAAGATAAGGTTTTTAGATTGGTTTAAGCACAATAGCAGCTATGTGCTGTTTACTAGAATAATGGCTAAAGTATATATATATATATATATATATATGAAAAATATATATATATGTCATGAAATCTGGTAATAAAAAAAAAACCTGTTGTAGCTCTACTGAAATTAAAAAGAAAAGTTTTTAAGGCAGTGTTGAAAGTGTGGCAGAAATTTTAATTTTCAACCCACATACCCCTAACATAATATCTCAAAAGTATAACTAAAATAATTGAGATAAAGAAGTTCACACCTATCATGTGTTCAGTTTTTACATAATTCATAATAAAACTGAAAACATACAAAAGATCAGCAAATATATTGATTTAAATAAAACATATATAAATTGTATTCAATGGACAAATATACAAAACAGTACCTGATTACAAAATACATATTTTCGAGCATACCTAACGATATAAAAAAGGCTCTAGTACTTTCACAGTGACCATCTTTGCCATCTTTGAGGCAGGTATTTTTGCAGCAAACACTTTTGCCTCCCAACTAATTGGTCATAAGGCAGTTTTGTCATAAATGATAAAATAACGAAAAATAAAAAAGGGTCATTAAAAAGGTTATAATGAAACATGAGAAATGAATAGCAAAACTAAAAAGACTCCATTGCAAAATACAAAATATTCAAATAAATTTAAAATGTGTATAAATTCATGGCAACACTATGCAAATCACTGATTATTTTTTGTGGTTTGAACCTTAGCACTTGTCTTACAAGTCTTTCATTCATAGCATTTTATGTATGTGGGTTTTTTGTGGTTTTCTTTGTTTGTTTGTTTTGTTCTTTTGCTTCTTGACTCATCTCCTTGTTCAACATCGCACTTTTTTTTTTGCTAAAATTTCTTCCTTCATTAAGGGAGGTATCAGTTTCCAGATGCTCAGATCATATTTGTAACTGAGCTTTGTGTTGCATTGTAAAGACCTCTGTACTGCTGGTTTTTCTTTTCATATTGTCACATGTCCATTAGCAAACACTTCAAAGTTCTATGGGAAATGTGAGTTCAGCTCTGCTCCTTGGTCTCTTTCTCCTCTAATGTAGTATGTTTCAAAATAAAAAACCAACTTTTGGGGCAAATCATCCTCATCTGTCAGCTTGATAAAGCTATCAGTAAGATTGGTAACTGGAAGAAATGCTAATGCATTCCTACCAGTTGAAAGCAAACTGTCAAACCAAAAACGCGATATTTTATCTTTCATAGCAAAATGTTTGCAGTGGAAATGCTTGCAGCAAAGATGTTTACAGTAAAGAAGCTTACAGCAAAAATAGGTAGATACCACTACATATTCTATATATTACATTAAGCAAGGCTTATCAAGTTTCAAAACATTATATAACAGGAGTCAGGAATTTCCTTTCTGTAAAGTTCCAGAGAGTAAATATTTTCTTCTTTGCCTGCCATGTAGTCTCAATTAAAACTACTCAACTCTGCTGCTGTGGTGTAGAAGCAGACATAGAAAACATGTTTATCAATAGGCAAGACTGGGTTCTAACAAAACATTTTTACCAATCAGGGCTGGAGTTGGACTCCATCTGTGGGACATTGTTTGCCACATTACCAGATGCCAATATATTTAAGTTCAAAATTAATATGATACTTAGTGAAAAATATTATAAAATTGTAACAGTTTTAATGGCCACTTTAAAATAAATCAAAGAAGAAATCATAACAGGAGTTGGAATATATTTAGATGTAAACAATAATGAAAATAGTACTTTATAAAAATGTAATAAATGTAGTTCCAAGAACCAGTTATGAATTAAATAAGAACTTACTAAGATAAAGGCTGAAATTCAAAGACAAAAGCTTTCCTTAACTACAAAAAAATCTTTTCATCTGAAAAGATGAAAACTAATGGATTATCCAAACAAGGAAGAAAGTAAATAGTTAAAACTAGAGAATAGGGCTTCCCTGGTGGCGCAGTGGTTGAGAGTCCGCCTGCCGATGCAGGGGACACGGGTTCGTGCCCCGGTCCGGGAAGATCCCACATGCCGCGGAGCGGCTGAGCCCGTGAGTCATGGCCCCTGAGCCTGCGCGTCCAGAGCCTGCACATCCGGAGCCTGTGCTCCGCAACGGGAGAGGCCACAACAGTGAGAGGCCCACATACCGCAAAAAAAAAAAAAAAAAAAAAAAAACTAGAGAATAAATTAATTAAAGAGACTACAAAACTAAAATGAGGGGGTTTGTAAAATCATTTATTTTAGTCAAATGTTAGAGACAAAAAGAAAAGAACAAGAATGTTTGCAATATTTCCATCTCCTCTCAAAGGAGAAAAAATGCACAAGTAACAATATCAGGGAAGAAAAAGAGCAGATAACTTTTAAGGTTACATGTACTTTTAAAAAGGTAAGAAAATATTGTGATCAACATGTTGCCAATATATTCAATATATTTAATCATTTGGATTAAAGAAAAAGATATGAAAATATAACTTAGAAAACATAGTCATGAATAAATGTAGAAACTTCAAAATAAAATAAAATAAATCAAGATTGGAAAACTACATCCTAATAGCAAAATAGAAAATCCAGTTTTACAGATGAGTTGTATCACATACTCCAAGTAAGATAATTCCAATATTATACTAATTATTTCAGAGAACACAAAAAGTGGAAATACTCATTACCTAATTGTGAGTCTGGTCTCATGATATCAAAATAAAACAAAGATGATAATAGAAATGAATATTATAGTCAAAATGTATCACCAAATACATGCAAAAATCCCAAAGAGAATAGGAATAAATACAAAAATGTATTTAAAGAATACTATATATATATATATATATATATATATATATATATATATACACACACACACACACACATACACACACACACAAACATACATATTTAATTCACCCCCTTGGTATATTAAAGGAAAAAATGAATCACATAAAAAGATACAGAAGAAAGCATTTGATAATATTCTCCATATGAAATAAAAATAAAAGCAATCAACAAAGCAAAATAGAAATGATAGGACAAGCATGGTACTGTATGTTGAAAATGTAGAAGCATTTCTTAAAAATGGTAAAAATGCCAAGGATAGCACTATTACTAAATCACTTCATTGTATTAAAACTTTGGCCAGTGGGAAATTAAAAGATCCCCAAAACAAGACTCCCTTTTTTGTTCTTTCCTCCTACCAATCTGTTTTCTACTAACAGTCAGGGGGATTCTTTTGTCACTTCTCTGCTGAAACTAATCCAGATTTTCCCTCAGTTTTCTTAGAATAAGATCCAGAATTTTTACAATGACCTCACAAGTAGTTACAGGATCCGGCTATCTTTTCCTCTTGGACATCTTTACTCTGTTCCAGCTATACTGGTGACTTAGAGCACTCGCCCACTTTAATATATTTGCAGTGACATTTCCTTTGGACTAGGTTCCTCCAGAGAGCCACTACACCTGCCCAGTCTTCGCTGAATTTCAATCTGAAATGAGGTCTCCTCTGACAGCCTTAGTAATAGCAACCCCCTCTCCACCATCTCCCCCACTCTAATAATTCCACCCCACTTTACTGTTTATTTTTTAGAGCACTTATCACCTAACTCTTTATATAACTTACCTAGTTCTTATTTATTTTGACAGGGTGACCATTTAATGTATCATCTGAGTAGTACAATGGAATGGAAGGGGTTACTATTAACAACATATCATGACAGTAGGCACAAATTGAATCTATCACAAGCAAAAGGGGCATATGGTTATTTACCCTCTGGCTTATTATCTTTTTTCAATAATATGAGTTCCTTGAAGGCAAACATCTGTCTACTTTGTTTACTGAAGTGATTCACGTGGCTATAATAGGGTCTACCAAAATAAAAATTTGTTCAGTGAAGAAATAGCTGACGATCTTTCCTTAGCTACAAAAAAATCATCTTTCCCCACTAAAATATTCTGTGACCCGACCCTAAAAGTGATCAAATATGCTTGGTCAGTTAACTAGGTAGCAAATGGAATTCCTAGCCATTCATAGAACATGAATCCTCACATTTTCAGTAGTTAGGAATCATTTCTGAGGTGTAGAATTAAGTTAATATGGCTTTTAATATGATTCTCTTGAATGAAAAGTTTTGGCTGCTGACACAATGCCACAGAGTTGTTTTCTATGTAATAAATTTTCTTCAAATTTCAAAGTTTGCTTTCATCTCATTTAGAAATGAGGTGGATTTTGGAGAAGCAGGTGTCTGCAACTAGAATGCACACGGGCTGGCAGGTGCAAAACAAATAGACCAACAAAAGCATTTGGAGCCTTTACATTCTTGCCAGTCCGATGCCTTTTAGCACAATTTGCAAAGTGCTCTGAGGACTGTCCTTATGGTTACTCATCGAATAAGAAATGTTTGCAAATTTCTCTTTCCCCTTTGGATATAAAAATTCTGTGAAATATGACAAAGTAAAAGGAACATCTGAATGACAGAATCTGCATACATATTTCTATTACAGGCATTAGAAATACTTGTGACTTTCCATCATTCAAGTGCTGCATGAATATATATTTAAAAATCTACTAGTAGGTACTCCTTGACACAACAGCAATCAATAGAAAGCTTTGGGAAATTATTATTTATTTTCAAATATTATCACTAAAAATGAATATTTTAACAATTTAAATCTAACTCCAGATGCCTAGTAGAAAAAAAGAGCAACAAAATACTATATCTGGTTTACATGTGTAAAATGAACCCTCATTGAATACTGAAAGTTTAAAAATTAAAAAAATTGGCTTTTTATAGTCTTTAATGGAAAAGTCTTTGTCATGAACTTAGCTTTTAAGAGACAAGGTGATAAAATTTGGCAATATACATTCCTTACGAGTTACTTGAAAATGCAGGCTGTTGAGAACAAATGAGGTTGTCTTAATATCTGTAGAGTATGTTCATTTTTCTTCTATCAACCAAACACTTGGTTTGTTTGCATTTCTTGAAACCCACCGAACAAAGCTTCTTGTGACTTGCATTCTAGACTAGACAGTGAAAATACATATGACATATATCATAAATCTTGTATATATATATATATATATATATATACATATCACATATATTATATATACACATATATCACACATACACACACACACGCACACAAATATGTAATAGATATATAAATTCAGATTTCCAATACTACGTTAGTAGGGAAGTTGGTTTAGAAATTCCTCTAGATATAAACAGTCAAATACATTAAGTCTTTTTCATCACCTTTAAAATAAGGGCCACATGATGCTGTCCCTAGATGTGTAGAGGCAGGTAGTACAATCCTAGCTATTATAGTTCTTTAGCTCATAGTGTGAGTCAGAGAATCTACCCTCAGGAGGACCTTTCTAAATTAATTTGCTAGCTAAGAGCCTCAGCTAAAATAGTTGCTGACATAGTTACTAGAAAGTAATTGAAATCACTCAAGACTCACATGTACATGGAATTGAAGACATTTTCTTGCTCTTGATATATAACACAAACATTTCTGGACATACTATCCTCATATTACCCTCAGATGTTAACAGTGTTGTTGCACACTTGTCTAGCGCAATCTGTACCTCTGCAAACTCATAGAAACTTCCCCTAAACAGATTTATAACCATCACAGCTCTGTCCCAAATAATGGAAAACCAGTCACAAACAACAAAACATTTCTCAGTAAACCTGGAATTGTAACATCCACACCACCAGAGAAGTCAGTCTGATGTAATAGAGAAAGGATCTGTTTTGTTACTGGGCAGAGGAGATTAGATCTTGATATTACTAGGGGATGGCTAGGTCAACTTTCTTATCCTCTCTAAGCCTTACTTCTGCCACCTCTAAAATGGACATAAATCATAATTTACATGTACTTCCTGAATATTAAGAAATGAAGTATTTAAAGTTGTTCTCAGATCATTCCACACTCAATATAATGGCATGTTACCATTCTTTTCAAATGGTTAAATATTACTAGTTTATCTTAAATATTTAAGTGATTTGAATTTTAATCTATTTAAAGTATCTTAGAAGCATTTTACTCTTTTTTTTTAAATACTGTAAAATCAAATATGTAAGACATGGTTCTTTTAAATTTTTCTTCCTTAATACCATTAATTATAGAGAAAAGAAAAAATAAAATGGAACTAGGGTTGGAATATAACTAATAATTTTTGCACAATTCTTTTTTGCATACTGTATTGACAACTATCTATACAAACATTCATATTGTCCAATTAATTCAGTGTTCTCCACAACAGTCACATTTTTTTTCTTTTGTTCAAAAGTTTGTTTTTACTAATCAAGCACTTTGTTAATTATCAACTTTTAGAAGTCACTAATACAAATAAAATAAATAGAAGTGGATAAATAGGCTTAGTGGATGATATCCATCATTTTATCTAACTGTAAAGATTAGCCTAATCTTAGGCTTCTAATTTTTTATCAGATATGTTTTGAACACTTTTAAATATACTCATTTGTAGTGCAGTGTCAAAGTAGTGTCCTAAGTTGATGTTTTCTGGAGTCTGACTGCCCTCTTTGACACATGGTGGATAATTACTTGCAGGGCTTTGCCAAATTTTTATCTATTCCATAAAATTCACTTATCAAGGCAATTTTCAAACTTTCCTAAAATGAAACCCCAAGCAATTAATAAATTTGGTTTTTGATTATATTTTTCATTGCATTGTTCCTAGCCAAGAATTTTCTCTTTTGAGTTGCAAAAACAGTTTGGTCGTATTCATTCATAATTTGCATTATTGGCTTCAAAATGTTGCCCTGAGTGATATTTTTATTTAGTTATTGCTCAAGGTTTTCTCTCACAAGAGATAACAAAATGCAGACTCTCCTGAAACTTCAAAGTAATAAAATCCATGTTTTAATATGTATCTCAAATAATCCCAGTTTTTTTTTTACTTTGACTAATAAATAAATTGGTGTTATGATAGCCTACTCAGAAGGAGGAACATAGTTTTTCAACTTTTAGTGATTTCTAGTTAGTATGATTTTTTCCTCAGTATTTTATTGCTTACAATATCAGACATTAAAAATCCTTTAATCTCTGATATATTTCAGTTTTTAATGAATATAATTTTAAAGTATTACTTTTTAAATGTAAAAGTATCTGAAAATATAAATGCATTAAAATATATATGTATATATGCCTCATATGAAACTCACTCAAAGAATTTGTGTTTTTCCTTTATTTGTAATAAGTATGTGGCACATTAATCAATAAACAATGATGAACAGATAAGATTGCAAAGTGACCAACTTATTTTTAAAGCCAAATGTGTTGATCTTTGAGAGTACATACAATAAAATAAAATAAGATAAAATAAAAAACAATGCATTACTTTCCACTTTCTCTACTTTGAGTGACCAGCACTATCTGTAGAGACAAGTAAATGAATCCTATCTTGTCCAAGTTCCAGTATAATAATCTTCTTTTACCTGAATGCTCATCCTTCCAGGTTCAAGGATGAGGCTTTTTAAAAAATATTTTTCACCAGCTACCTAATTATCTGGGCATTGTCAAAGAAACTTGAGATTAACTAACATGGAAATCTTGATTGATTAACTTGCTTGTCCTTTTATGTGGCAAAATATTTTAGAGGAAATATAGTCAAAATGTTTTTGTACTTTGTTTAAGATTTAGGAAATGAGCAATTACGTACTTGTGTGGTGCAGTATAAGCTGATACTATGACACACAGCTTGGTTGTATTAATAGCTCATTTTGACAACACAGATTGGCAAAAGTGGAGCTCAGAAACATTGAAGTACACTTGTCTTCTTTGAGGTCTAATCAACTTAAATATTATAACTAAGAAACTGCAGTTTTTCTGGTATATTTAAATGGGGTCATTACATTTATGATCACCTATCATCTGTATTTAATTGAAATTTTGAATCAGCAATCATATTCTACTATATAAAACTCTCAAATGTGAGTTAGTTATATAAAAGACTCAACTCAAATGTTTCTTAGCTCTATGGAAGTAAGTTTTAGGAATGGCAGCACTATTTTATATTTTAATAATGGGTATGACTTTATGACATTCACTTAGCAGGAAGAGCAGTAGTCTATGGAGACTCATTCTCCTTTACTCTCACTTCTGTAGCAGATGCTTTGTATGGTTTCAAAGTTAATTTCCCCTATATATACTTGAGACAGTTGAGAATAAAAAGTGAAGGGGAAAAGGAATAAATTTAGGTGCTTTATCTTACAGAAACTTAACGTATTCCAATAAAATAATTAAGGACGTAAAGAATGCTATATCAATTTGTAGTTTTCAGTCATTTATTACAAAATATCTAGAGGAAACCTACTGTGTTGCTGACTCATAGGCATATGCGAAGAAAAAGTTGACAAACTCCCTCCTTCAAGAAGCATAGATATTAATGTTTTAAACTGAAATTACAAATGAGACAGCAATTGTTTTTGGATTCTAGATGCTGAGAGTTTTACAATAATCATTGATGCTTTAAACTCAGAATCACCTAATTTACAAGATGGTGAGAATTTTATAGGAACACTTAATTCAAATGCCTATCCAATTCATATATCACTACTATTAGAGGTTACATATTGGCAACTCACATGCTCTATATTGCCCCAATTGAGGTCTTGTTTGGCTCAGGAAATATAGATCCACAAGTGTGTGTGTTTGTGTGTGTGTGTGCATATATGTGCTTTAATTAAATTTGTGTTCAAATATGCAATATCACATAATATTTGAGATATGTACTCTTCTCCAAAAAAATGAAAAGATTACACATCTATGCCTTTGCAACACTCTGATGGAGCTGAATCACAGTCATTTATTAACTGGATCACAGCACTTGATAGTTTACCACTGTCCACTCCTCCCCAGTGATTTTCTGACATTCAGGCCCAGTGTCAGCAACCATTAATAACCAAGGCTGCCTTTGTGGCTTTTCTCATGAAAAGAGATTCAAAGAAGGAAGAAGCACATTTTCTGTATCCTTGACTCACTGAAAACCATACATTACAAGAAGATCAATCAGCTTCAATTCTTGAAAATATTAATTTTTCATCTGGCTTGATTCATTCACGTATACCACCATGATAACCTCTGTATATATCTGAGTTTTTGGACTCTGTTCTACACCATTTTCAAAGGTGATTATACAGAATTTTTTTTATTACCTCATGTTGGAATGTTGCTGCAACCAGCAGCCCATGTCACTGAGGAACAGATGCAGCTATTAAAACCATCACTAATTTACACTTGAGTGATCTTCCTGTGCACCACAAAAGTTTGCAGAGTATGTTCATGGTAACAAATATGCATTCAAAATAATACCTTTCCCAATTCATTCATTTTACCTGTACTGAAGAATCATGAACTGTGAGCTGAGCCTTAAAAATATTTTTTAAATGTCTGTCATCTGTATGCATATTCATGATCTGCACTCCCAAATATATTTGAAAAGTATAGACTTCTTCACTTACAAAACAATTATTTAGATTATATAAACAATGAGAATCTCTTACAATTATAATAAAATCAGAATAAAAATTCAAGAGTTGTTTTTAAGTAAAATATGCTCTGAGAAGCCACCTACATGAGATTAAATATTTTCAATAACTGTTATAATGCACTATAAGCAAATTTCATGTTTTCTTTTCATCCTTGCATTTAAAATTTATGGTATAATTTTTGTAAATAACCAAGGTATATAAGTTAACACTTTGAAGTCGGCAGATCTACATAAGACAGCCAAGTAGTAATGCACTGTAGCCAGTAATATATATGCAAATTAAAATAGCATGATGTTTTATTTAAAAACACCTCAAGAAGTGTGTTTTATTAAATATCAACAGAATATATTTAGGTGTTAAAGAAAACAAAATAAATGTTAAGAGAAATAAAATTGATTATATTTGTTATGTATAAAACTAGGTTTAGGTAAAAACTATCCTAATGTGAAATGTCTATTCAATCTTTTACCCATGCTTAATTGGTTTGTTTAGCATCTTATTATTGAACTGGAACAGTTCTTTATATATTCTGAATATATTTTCTTTGTCAGATATATATTTTATAAATGTTTTCCCCCATCTGTGGTTTATCTTTTCATATTCATAAAGGTGTTGCCACCTGAAGAATGTTGCTAGCCATCTGCCTCTACAAGTATTAAGTCATTAGCCACTGCAATCGTTGACTTCCAACATACCCTGAAAGGAATTCAGCGTGGAGGTCAGGAATGAGGCACTCCATGCTCTGGGAAGAACTGGCAGACCAGGCCTTCAGATAGTTAGCTATTTTAAGGGGAAAACTTTATGAACTCTATTTCTTGAATCTTCTCATACCTAGAAAAGCACTAAGGTCATTAATGAAGACATCTGTGCCTCATGACTAGCAGCAGCCTTCTACTGAGATGTGTACTTGCACTTACCCCCTTCTCAAAAATTACATATATATACTGACCTCCCCCTTACCTCTTCAGAGCAGTTCCTTAGAGCTATTTGAGAGGCTGTCTCCCTGGCTATAGTCCTCAGTAAGTCCCCAAATAAAACTGAACTCACAACCCTCAGGATGTGCAGTTTTGTTCTGTTTTTCAGTCAACAAGTTTCTTTTGAAATAGAAATGTAACTGAACCCAGGTTTGGCTGCTCGCCACTCATAAGCCTGTAATTTTAGAGGCAAGTGTCAGTAGAAAGGAATGGTGCTTTAATCAGAAAAGACAGCAATCTGGGTATATGGTGGACTCGTGTCCAGAGACCAACTCCAAAGCTTCTGCTCAGTCATGACAGTTTTTAAAGGGAAAATAGTGGGGGAGGAATCTCAGTGAATCATTGAAGCAGGAGGTTGGGTTCTGCCTCATACTCCATTGACTGTAGACTGGCTGACTCTTCAAATGTTGTCTTGTCCAAGTGATCTGCTTACAGGATTGCTTAGAGGGGCTATTAGGGTTAGAGAGATAGTCTTCTTTCTTTTATCTAGGAGAAGAATCAACAAGTTAAATAAAGTACGGTGTGCATTCAAGAGAGCATAAGTCAGGAGTTAGTTTCAATTGCTTAGTGATCTCATTCCTATAATTAGGTTATTTTAAAGTTAAAGGGGAACAGAAATGAGCAAACAGGAAAGGGGCAAAAGAGCTGCTTTCAGTTCCCCACTGTCAAACATCATTCCATTTCTATGGAATTAGGGGCAGATATCTATCTTCTATATTCTCAGAGTGGAAGATGTCAACATGGGTCTGTAGCATCCCTTTGCTGACAATAATTATTTTGGTGTCCAAAAAGCTATAGATTATTACAAGCACTAGTGTTAATCCCATTCTCTTGGTGCCAGTTCTTGGAAATTTGCTAGCCATAGATTCAGTACTGCTCAAGATGGAGCAGCTTATGTCATGACTAGAGTCTGGTCATCATGTAGTTAGCTTCTGGTGTCAGATTTAGTATTGTAAAACAACTCAGGAATGTGCATCAGACACTGAGTCTGTGACCCTATTGTCCCAATCATTAACTGCTCAGTTTTGTACTGGGGTGGGGAGGAGGGGTTCAGGGTTCTTCTCGGTTCCAGAGTTTTTATTTTTGATAAGGTCAAGTTTATTATTTTTTTCCCTTTTAGGGATCATGCTTTGGTGATTTATCCAAGAATTCTTTGCCTAATCCATAGTTGTGAAGATTTTCTCCTATGTATTCTTTTCTTTTCTTTTTTAATAAATGTATTTATTTATTTATTTTTTGCTGGTGTTGGGTCTTCATTGCTGCGTGTGGGCTTTCTCTAGTTGCGGTGAGCCAGGGCTACTCTTTATTGTGATGCACAGGCTTCTTATTGTGGTGGCTTCTGTTGCGGAGCACGGGCTCTAGGCATGCAGGCTTTAGTAGTTGTGGCACACAGGCTCAGTAGTTGTGGCTCACGGACTCTAGAGCACAAGCTCAGTAGTTGTGTCACACAGGCTTAGTTGCTCCATGGCATTTGGGATCTTCCCAGACCAGGGCTCGAACCCCTGTCCCCTGCATTGGCAGGCGGATTCTTACCCACTGTGCCACCAGGGAAATCCCTATGTATTCTTTTAGACATTTTATAATTTTATTTTTTATATTTAGGTTTATGAATCTTTTTGTGTTAATTTTTACATACAGTGTTAACCTTCTGAATTAATTTATTTTGCCTGTGAATGCCCATCTCAACACAGTTTTGAAAATATTGTTTCCTTGTTTGTCTTCACACCTATGAAAAATTGACGTAACTGTAAGTGTAAAGGTTATTTCTGGACTCTCAATTATGTTTGATTGCTCTAATACCTGTTCTTGCACAAAGCTACAGTATCTGGATTACTGTGTCTTTATATAATTCCTATTCAAATCCATTTAAATATTAGGTTTGATTTGTCAATATCTACAAATCCCAAATGTCTGTTGAGATTTTGAAAGAGAATACGTTTAATTTAATACAAATCTGCACAGACAATATTGACACTTCCAGTGTATAAATATTGATTAAAAATTCTCCATTTATTTAGGTTTTCTTTAATTTCTTTCAACAGTGGTTTGTAGTTTTCAGGGTACAAGTTTTGAACACATTTTGTTAAGTAATTCTTTTTGATGTTATTGGGGTTCTTTTCTAATTTTATTTTTCAGTTCATTTCTAGTATGTAAAAATAAGATTGATTTTATTATATTGATCTTGTATCCTGCGATGTGATAAAATAGTTTTAGCTCTAGCTTTATTGTGGATATTCTGGGATTTTGTACATTAGAATGATGTCATCTGTAAAGAAAAAAGTTTTATTTTTTTCTCTACAATGTGGTTAATTATCCATCATCTATCTGTCATCTATCTATCTCTCTATCTCTCTATCTCTTTCTATCTAGCTGTCTATCTAACTATCTGCTTATTTTTGCCCTTTTACACTGGCTAGAACATCCAATATAATGGTGGATAGAAGTGACAAGAGTAGACATGCTTGAATTTTCCAATTTTGAGGGAGAAAAAATCTATTATATATGATGTTTATTGTGGGTTTCCATAGTTCCCTTTTTCAGGTTGAGAAAATCTTCTAGTCCTAGATGAGAGTTTTCATGGATGGGAGTTAGATTTTGTCAGATGTTTTTGCTTCATAAATAACAATGTTTATATGGGGTTTTCCCTTTATTCTAATAATATCGTGTATTACACTGACTTTCAGAAGCTAAAACAATTTTGCCTTGCTGAATAACTATCACTTGGTCATTACATAAAATCATATATATAAAGTTGTATAAGTTATGATTAACATAAAGTTGTTCATAATAATTATAGATATACATCTCTGTCTCTGTGTCTCTGACTCTGTCTCTGTCTCTCTCTCTCTGTCTCTCTATATATCTATATCTCTTTCTATATATATATACATATATATATATATATTTATGTATATATTTGGCTTTGTTCAAGGTACATGATACCTCTATACCTTAGTTGTGTCCTGGTCTATGGTAACCAATGTTGTGTTGTGGCTTGACCCACCCTTGTAATTCTTATTATGATTACAAGACATCATTCAGCAATAACCATCAGTAAACTTTGAAAAATGGGTTTATTACTTACAAATCTTGGAAATTATTTGACACTCCCGAGGTCACACAGTGGGGGAGGAGGGAGGAGATCAAGGTCTGTGGTTCTACTTTTACTGTGGTTGAGGGTGTGAGCTGTGAGCTCACTCTTTATTGGTGAATTTAAACCGTAACAGTGGGAATTTAAAGTGCAGGAAGAGAAAAAAACAAGTGGCCCAAATGGTTAGTTATCTAAATCAACCAAGATATCTAAAACAAAATGGACAATGGAAGGTGGTCTGGCTCTTTATCTAGTTGTGTGGCTGGCAATGTGTTTATTTGAGATAGCCATCATTGAAGTGGATGCCTCTTTGAAATGGATTCCTCTACAATTAAAGCTCATGTCAGGCACTTACATTATGAAAAGAAAACAAACAAAAAATGCAACAACAACAAAACAAACAGAAAAAACAACTGTCAGCGTTTCACTACAACCTCAGTTTCCTCAGTTGTAAAATGAGGAAAATAATAATATCCTGCCTTAAAGAGTTCATGTATTAAACAAGTATATATGCTTATTTATATAAGATTATTGTTAGAAAACAGAATTAAAGATCTTATTGGCTTTATTCAACAATTCATGAATCAAGAAACATTCCATCTGGCAGACAGAAAGGAACTCCAAAGAGCTGTAGGAAATAAAAGCCTTTTATAGGCAGAAGAGGGAGAGACAAGGAAATTAATAGCAAAGAATGGATTGCTTGTGGCAAGGTCACCTTCCTTTAGGAGACCTCAGGGGTCTGTCAGGCAGATTTCCTCATTAACACTGACCAGGTAATTCCAGATTGACTGGTTTAAGATTCCACTCTTGGGAGAGTTTGAAACTGTAATTAAGTTAAGTATTAAGTCCAGGTTTGGTAATATGGGTTTAGTATTGTACAAGTGACTCCATTGTAGGCCTGTTGTCTCATTTTTTTTAACATTATAAATTCTATTATACATATAAGTACTCATATATAAGTATAAATATATATATTTAAAATAATACCTGCTATTTTATTTATTCATTTATTATCTGTTTCTACCCATACTAGTTTATAAATCATAAACAAAATACCAAAGTACCTTTCAGTACTAAAGGAGTACCTGATACATAGTAGAATCTAAACAAAAATAATTTTAAAATAAGTTTATGAATAAGTTATCTAAAATGTTTTCATGAATTAAAATAATACAAAGACACTGTTAGACCCAAGCGGTCTACAAGGGATTCCAACTCGCCCAAGAACCGCCAAGAGTCGAGAGCCGTTGCAACACGCAAGAGGTTTATTAGGAGCCGATGCACCGGGGTTCCCTGAACCTCACGCAGGAGGCCGATGGGGAACCCCTAAAAGCGGAATCACATACTTTTTATAGGTTTATTTACTCATAGGGCGGGTATATTCTCACAATGATTGGGTAAATGTGGTGACTTTTGAATTCATTGGCTTAGGAACTTTTGTCCCACCTTCTGGCCGTTATAGTTGTCTGTTCATTGTGGCGGTTAGGGCGTATACCTGTTACGGGCAACTGGAAAATTACCCGCTGTCTGGCAAGTCCCCGTCAACTGAAAAACTCCAAGAATTGGTTTCGATAGGGAGAAGGAGTGGCGCACGATAGGGAGAAGAATTGGTTTACGGGAACAAGTGAGGGGGTGGAAAGTCCCTAAAGGCCCCACAACACTATATATATATATATATATATATATATATATATATATATATATATATATATATATATATATATATATGTATATATATTTTAGGTAGTGTCCATGGAATGAAAGGGAGTAAATCAAGGTTACAATTGGATAGCATGTAAACAGGGAGGGAGGAGGTGGGCACAGAACCTAACAGTTCTTTAGAAAAGTTACTGGTGGAGGAAAGAAACATAAATTATATATATATATATATATATATATATATATATATATATATATATATATATTTAAATTTTGTAAAAATTATATATATGTAGAGCTATAACTGAGAGTATTTAGATTTTGTAAAGATGGAGAGATTGAAGGTCATAGAAGTAGAGGGTTTATTTTCTCAAATTCTTGGGAAAACAAGCTGCATTAGAATCAAATCACAAATATTAAATTTATTTATAACAATAAAAGTCAATTGTATTATAATTTTCATTGTACTGAAAGTAAAATAAAAGGGAAAAAAGAACATTATGATAAATATGGCATAGAGTAAGTAAATAACCTTTGAAAATACCTTGATAATAAGATAACAATATGATTTGAGAAATAGTAGGATATCTGAGTTTATGTTTGAGACCATCAAATTCTGGTGAAACAAACCTGCCTCATTTTGTATGCTTCCTATTAAAACACTGTTCATCTGGAATTAATGTAAGAGAAAAGCAAAAGTATAATAGAATTTTAATCTGTACTTTAAAAGAAGATGCAAATACCAGTGGCTCATAGGTACGGATAGACATGAGTGTTAGGGGACAGTGAAACACCACCTAGGTGAAACAAGTAATTTATTCTTATACAGAGACATTACATAGACCTCAGATCAATTTGATTCTCAAAGAGAGATGCTAGAACTTCATTTTGTAATTTTGTAAAGAAGCTCATAGAGGCTTGTTGACTATGCAGGTGATTAAATGAATCAGGAATATAGAATAAAAACCTGGTAGAGATGCAGAGACTGTTAAATAAATTGGAGAGAAGAAACTGGAGATATTTACTGTTTGCATTATAATAACCAGTCTTCTTTCTTTATCATCATCATTATATCTTTTGTGGGTTTATGTATTTCATAGTAAAAATATATATATAAGAAATATTCATGTTTTCTGTTTAAATGATTTGTTATTTTTCTTTTAATGAAAGATACTTTAATTAATTAATAATCTTTCATCTACTTTACAATATATAGAAGAATCTTAATAATGATGATGATTGAGGAGTGTCTCCAGTTATATACATAACCATCATTTTATTACAAATTTCCAGGTCACTGATACTAAATTAATTTATGGAAAAACTATAGCTTTTATTTTCAATAGGTGAATGATTGATGACAAAATTTGGTTGAAGAATTTTCTGTATCAATAAAATGCATGCAGTCAATATCCTCAAAATTTGTTCTTAATTACCTTCACAATGCACCATTAAGGAAATGGCTTATATACCACCTCCTCTAATTAATGTTTTCCCCAAATTGTAATGCACTCTATTTACTTGGTCTTCCAAAATTCCATAATTGTTCATGTCTATAAAATACTAGTAAGTAATAAAAAGGAATAAAATATTGATATAGCCAATGAAATGGAAAAACTACAAATTACATTACGCTAAGTTAAAGTAGCTAATCTTAAAAGGTTAAATACAGTATGACTCCAGTTTTACAAATTTTTGGAAAATACAATTCTATAAATATGGAGGAAAGATCTGTATTGTAAGGGATTAGGGATGAAGAGAGGGTCTGACTACAAAGGGGCAACATAAGGGAATTTTTTGGTGACAGAATTTTCCTGTGTCCTGATTATGCTGATGGACTGCATGTGTTAAAACTCATAGAACTGAACACCAAACAAAAAGAAAGAGAATTACATCATTTTTAACTAAAAATTTAACAAATTTTTTATGAAATTGACATTTATGGTGTAAAACATTAATCTATGCTTATTTCTGGAAAGTTACCTACTAAAATATTGATATAAATGTATATTTTGTAATGGTGTTATTTTATATGTGACATGTTAGGAGTGCATTAGTTTTATAAGCTCTAAATTCAGCCTATGTAGAAATTAATATGTTTTGGAAGGAAAGAATTGCACAGATGTCATTTTCCTCAAAAGCAGGCAAATTATGAATGTAAATAACATACTATTTTGGTTTAGAGTTTCCAGAATCACTTGGAATCTGAAATATTGAAATGTCAACAGATTTGATATCATTTTCTGCCATAGAGATGAATAGATTGATAGCCACTTCTTATTTGTAACTTGCATTAATTTTCCTATTAAAAATCCTTAAGAATAAAATTTGGCAGTTTCCTGTATCTATGATTATAAAATCATTATGCTGTTCTGAAAAAGCACAATCCAAACATAAGTGTTAGCTTGATGTCATTTTTATTATGCAATAGTCATTGATATTACATAGGAATATGAAGATAAGGAAATTAAAATCAGGATACAATTATATTAAAATGAAGTTTATTGAAGGCTTCTGGGTAAAATGTCAATTTGAGAGTGGATGTATTACCTGTCTGAGATGCTCTTTAAATGATTATACAAAATGTGTGTGTGTGTGTGTGTGTGTGTGTGTGTGTGTGTGTGATCAGTAACAGCAACGTTTTAATAGCTAGTACAAAGTACTAGTATACTCATACAAAGCAAGGCACCTACCAGGTGTAACAAAGTTTGGTCAAAGTTAAGTATGTATATCCATTGACCTGGCTATCCAAAAGTAGTCAATGCCAGTGGTACATTGAAGAATTTAGGAGGCACACAGCTGCTAGTTATTCCTTATATTACCAAGTTTCTCCATTATCCTTTTTTTTAAATTACAGTATAATTGCTTTACAATGTTGTGTTAGTTTCTGCTGTACAGTGAAGTGAATCAGCTATATGTATACATATATCCCCTCCCCTTGGACCTCCCTCCCCCACATCCCCCCCATCTAGGTCATTACAGAGCACCGAGCTGAGCTCTCTGTTTAATGCATATATGTGAAATCTAGAAAAATTGGTACAGATGAACCTATTTGCAGGGCAGGAATAGAAATGCAGACTTAGAGAATGGACATGTGTATATAGGGTGGGAAGGGAAGTGTAGGATGAATTGAGTAGGTTTGACATAAATACACTAGCATGTGTAAAAGAGATATCTAGTGGTAACCTGCTGTATAGCACAGGGAGCTCAGATAGGTGCTCTCCATTATCCTCAATTAAAAATTGAATCTTATAGAAATCATTAATTTCACACACTGACTCATGAATTATCAACACTGTATCTTTTACTGTTGCCATGAATTCTTCAAGCTGTCAAAAAGACAAGTACATTCTGTAAACAAAATAAAATATCTTCAAACTATTATCTAGAATAGCTAGATTTTCTCATTTGTTTATAAATGTTAACACTTTAAATGGCACAAATGGATAACATGATATTTATCTAAATAAAATATTAAACCTTATCCACAATGAGATGGTATTAGGTGGTGGATCTTTAGGAAGCTATCAGAATTAGATGAGATCATGAGGGTGGAGCCCTCATGAATGAGATTAGTGCCCTCATAAGAGTTATAAGAGAGCATGCTTCATCTCTCTTTCCTCTTCCATCTGGCAATTGAATGAGAAATCTGAAGTTGGCAATCCTGAAGAGGATCCTCACCAGAACCCAAAAATGCCAGCACCCTGATCTTGGATTTCCAGACTCCAGAACTATGTGAAGTAAATTTCTGTTGTTTATAAGGCACCGAGTCTATGGTATTCTGTTATAGCAGCCCAAACTGACCAAGACACCTTATATTGCTCTTTTTCATGAGTGGAGAACCAACGATTTTCTGCATATTTTGAACAGTTTTTTAAGTCATTCTTTGTCCAATTTTTTTTCCTCTTATCCCCAAAATCAGAGGAAAAAAAATCAAGCAAAATTGAGAAATACATGTATGGATAAAGTGTACATTTAGATTTATTTTATGTATACATATCACATAATATACTTAAGGGTAGTTATTTGACAATTTGACAATGAAACATAATATTGCCATGGTGTTTTGAAATTTAGAAATATTTTTCTGTTCATTAATTTATTTGTCCTATTAAAGCAAACTATTTTTAGGGCAAGCTTATAGAATAGTGGTTGGGACAAAGAAACTGTGTTTGGATCTTTCCTGTGGTCTGTTATAAATATGTGACTCTATATATAAAGTATTTAACCACTCAGCCTTAGTTTATCCATCTCTAAAATGGGGATAATTGTATACATCTCATGAAGTTTTATGCAAAAATGGATAGATGGCATTGTACATTAGACAAAGGACAGTTTATTGGGATGAAATCCAGTTGTATTCCAAATGAGAATTCAGAGAAAACTTCATAAATATATAAAAATGCTAGGAAATGATCATATCAGCCCTGTATTCTGTGTCAGTTTGCAGAGAGTTTGTATTTTTCTTCAGCATTCATAACATTACTTATTGTGAGGTGCATAACAAATTTGAAAACCATGGGTGTGCATGGTTGTTCTCTGTCTCTGGTTATAAATGTAACACTTTGAATGTTCCAGAATGACAGTCTTAAAACAAAGGGAAAAGAATATACTTGAACAGCACATTCAGCTCTAAAATCTGATTTCTAGAAGCTCTTGATGGCTTTTCCAATAATATTGTTTATGTTTGCCTGGTGAGAAAAACAGCCAGTCACTTCAGTCAACTACATAGTTATCTGATATCCTAGTGGGGAAAAAGATAAAAAATTGTATTCTTAAGTGTTCTCCTCTTTGAAATTTTGTTTTGCCATAGTAAAAGGTATTCTGAACTTTGATAAACCTATTCACTCTGAGAAGTATTATTTCATATACCTTCTTGATAAGTGGCTACTTAAAATAGTATTTGTAAAGAAGAATAGAAACAATCTTTGGTGTACTTTTAAAACTAATTTTATATCTCACCCCAAGTTAGGTTTTCATTAAGTAGAATATTTATACTTATCACACTGGATCTATAACTTAGGTCATGTCAGCGAGTTTTCGTGGAATACAGTAAAATATGATTATGAGAGCATACTCTAAAACTCTTGGTCACTTTCCAAGTTTGCCTTTCACATTCTAAATATGTGAACTTTGAAAATTTACTGAAAATTTCTGAGACCTTAGCAGTGACTATCTCTCAGTGCAGGGTAAAGTGAGAAGTTTTCTTCTTTGTGGCCTCACAGGACTCCTTATTTCCTTAGATAATTTCTACTTCCACCAAGAGAACTTCCAAGTGTTTTTGTTGTGGCTGTTTTTGTTTTGTTTTGTTTTTTGGGGGGCACTTGTTTGTTTGGTTTTGTTTTTTCCCCCGCTCACTGCTGAGATTGTCTCAACAGAGTTCACAGGGAGAATCTGTTGGATTCCTGTAACCATTATAGTCTTTCCCAGTGGTTATTTTTCAACCTCTAGTCAAGTCATCTCTCTCTCTCTCTCTCTCTCTCTCTCTCTCTCTCTCTCTCTATATATATATATATATATATATATATATATATATATATGTTTTTGGTTTTTTTTTTTTTTTTACAGAGAGACAATTTTGTCTTTAGTCATGGCTCATTGGCTTTAATACATTGACTGAAGTCCTGCCAAAACCCTCAGGAGTGCCCTTTTTACTTGCCCTCCACCAAATACAGCCTTTTACTTGCTCCCCAATTCTTTCTATTTTCTTCTGGAGAAAAGTATTCTTTCTTGTAGGACTTCAGAGTACTTCCTATGTTCTCTTAGATAAATTGGAAGCCTTTCTGGAAACTAGCCAGTTTAGAAACCAAATATACTGGCCTTGGTTTATTACCCCTTCACAAATTATCCACCTTTGGTGAAAAATTCTAGTATTTAGTGTCTGTACTTGATGAAGCTACATGCCCCTCACCACGGGTCTGTAGAGCTCTACTTTCATGGCTACAGAGAAGCCAGGAACATATTTCATTGCTTTCTCTTCCAAATGCCTATCACAGATTGTAGTCATCACTGGCCAGGACAGTTACAAGAGTAGAGATAGTGATAAAAGCAGCCGGGATTCCTAAAGTACACTAATCCCAGAACTGCTAACACAGAACCCAAGTATTAGCTTGCTGTATTTTCAACTCTTGGTTCATTCCAACCAGTAATGCTGCTGTGTAAAAAATGCAACACAATATTTGTATGAAGTTATATGGGTAGTTACCACATTGACTTTACCAGTGTTAGTGGGAGGAGCAGCAGGCCAGAAGTACCCAGAATTGCTTAAGCACACAGATTCGGTTTATCCTTTTAAGACACTTAGGACAACCTGCCTTGTCTGTCACAAGTGCACTTCCCAAGTTGCTCTACAGGCCTTGTCCACTTATAAATTTATATTAGTCATTGGATAGAGAATTCCTAGGTTAAGGAATTAAATTCTTCTTGGCTGTTAGTATCCCTGGTGCTTATGAGAAACAAGTATAAATTCTCTCTATGTTAAAGGGAATGCTCAATACAGATATTTGTGTGTTCCCACTTGTTAACTTTTTCAAATATGACCAATAATAAAAACTCACAAAACACAAAGGAACACAGGCTTCTATGTATGGTAATCAACATAATCAACACACAGGAGTTGGAGCCTAAAGCTCTTAGAGTCATTCACTTTTAAAAACAGAATGTAAAATAACCATGTATGAAACATGTAAAGAAATAAAAATTTTTAATGGCAAAATGAACAAATACGAACAATTATGATGACCAGGAAGAAGAAAAAATGAATAAATCTCAGGATATAAAAATTAACTCAGGGGCTTCCCTGGTGGCGCAGTGGTTGAGAGTCCACCTGCCGATGCAGGGGACACGGGTTCATGCCCCGGTCCGGGAGGATCCCACGTGCCGTGGAGCAGTTGGGCCGTGGGTCATGGCCGTTGAGCCTGCGCGTCTGGAGCCTGTGCTCTGCAGCGGGAGAGGCCACAACAGTGAGAGGCCCGCGTACCACAAAAAAAAATAATAATAATAAAGTAATAATAAATAGAACTGAAATATTGTATAACAAAAATACATAAGCTAGTTGGAGATGATTAGACTTAAGGTGTTTTAAGGCCTTTTAATTTGGAGGAATGGGAGTACCAAGTTTGAATTATTTAACTTTTTAAATACCAACTATGTTTAATTTCAGGTGTAACCACTAAAGAATATAATTTCCAAACAAATTAGGGGGAAGAAAACAATATGTAGATCGATATAAATAGAGGTATAGATATATGGTTATAATAATCAGATAATATTTACTCAAAGAATATTAGTTTAGTATATTATTAAAATCATGTATAATTCACCAAGTCAGCATATTGGAGAAGAGAATTCATATGATCATCTCAGTAGTTCAAGAAAAGGCATTTGATAAAATCCAATACATATTTATGATCAAAAATATCAAAGCTAGGAATAGAAGTTTCATATTCCTATAAGCTTAGTTACTAAAAGGGATAAATTCTTAGAAGTAATATGAGAGATTTTTACAAGTTTTGCTTAAAACAAACCAATTTCCTCTCTATATAAATCTAAAAAACAACATAATTTAAATGAATGTATGATTATGATATCAACAAAAGTTTAAAGTACCTAAGAGTATTTCTATCAAAATATATTCAAAAACTTTAAAAATTATATTGACATTTTATGGCATAATATTATAAATAAGTTAAATCATTGAAAGGTAATTGTGTTCATGCATAGGGAAACATGTCAGTCCTTAGCAAATCAAACTTAGATTCATACTATTCTAATGCAGATCTCAATATGTGTTGTTGTGTGGCATTTGACAAAATAATTATGGCATATATATAAATGAGTGAATAAGAATTGTCAACACCCAACTAAAGAGGATCAAAGAGGGAGACTTTTCCTTCCAGATGTCAGTGGTTATAATAAAATTATATTAATTAAGATAATGTGGTATTAATACACAGAAAGAAACAGAAAACAAGGGAAAGAATACAATGCTTAGAAATAGATAAGATTACTTGGGGAAATAACATATTGGTCAGAGCTAGCACTATTGGTTAGTGGAGGAAAGCTCAGTTACTTAAGAAATAGAGAAAGATTAATTGGTTCCAAATTAAAAATAATAGTAAAATTGGATATTTTCCTCATAGCATGAGACAGTATATTAAACTTAAATATGAAAAGAAGAATTATAAACATTTTAAACCACATTAGATTATTTTTTATAAACTTGGAGAAAGATGTGTTTTAAAATAAGACATTAAAAGCAACAAACATTAAAAAAGGTTTATGAATAGGGAAATCTTAAAATTAAAAAAATTTTAATAGGTTTATCTGAAAACACTATAAGTAAAGGAAACAGACCAATCACAAATGGGAGTAATTGATAATTCCATAGAGCTAGGATGCAAAGTTTCTGAAAGTTTAGGCATATCCCTTTACTTTGGCTATTTTTCAAAGCTTACATGCCACAGGTTCCTTAAAGAAGGAAGCTTTGCAGAACAAAATTATGACATTACATCAGGATCCTGTAAATTACCTTGCTTCTTCTTCATTCTGGTGTCTGTTGACTTAGTCTCAGAATTGAATGTAAACTAAGATTCTATTGTAGATTAATGGCTTGATTGTGGCCTCAGTTTTCCAATTCTAAATTTGTTTGGTATGAATCATTTTTATATGAATTAAAGTAAAAATGTAGCTTTTTTTCTTTCTGAGATATCCATCATTAATTAGTGACAGAATAAACTATGCATATTTGACTTTTCTTGAGATCTGATGACCATCTTCTCCCTAATTGTCACCATGGCAATGACTTTATGTGTACTCTGGCTTTTAAGCATCTGCAGGTGAGGCAGACATGGGGTTCAAAATCTTGGTTATAAAACACAGTGTTTAGTGTGTCTCAAATAGGTGCATGTATGTGGTAATATTGACACCTTTGTTTCTTTGTCATTCAGACAGGGACTAAGATAATTGGTACCCTCTGGCCAGTATCCTTTAGTTATAGCAGATTTATCTTATTACCCTGGCATGCTGTACCAATTGTACAAATAATATTTACTATATGTGTCATAAAATGAGAAAAACCGGAAAGCAGTATGCTGGGCCATCATTTATCTCACAAGTGTTTGGTACTCACAAGTATTGCTGAGATCAAGGAGACCATTGTAATTGTAATGCTGTCCCAGACATTTCTGAGTATGAGAGAGCAGAAAAAAAATGTTTATTTTTTTTTCTAAATAATTTGGCATTCCATATTAGTATCTATTCTTTGCCTTAAGTGGGAGAAGAAAGAATCTTCAAGTACATTCTCAGATGTGTCTTGGGCAACACACAGTTAATAAAAACCAGTATATAGTTTTTAGTATTCTTCTACTACATTGTGGCAAACTATTTCCAACCCTTGGATACCATTTGGGCTTGGCCAATGTTGGATCCAGGTTAACATATGTCAACTGTCAATTCATGAGAACATATTTAGCTCCTTAAGTCAGTGGAGTTACTACAAATTCTCTAGCAATTTGAATTTCAGCTTACTTCATATTTGTCCTCCACCTTCCTTTTCAAGCATCCTTATAGCCACTAGTAACAGCATTACCCAGGTTATAACTGATTCCTACATCAAATTCTCATTTTATTTATTTCAAGACCAGGTTGATTCCAGAGGTCCATGGGCATTTGGCCATGAGGAGAACTGTTAGCTTCTTCCTTTCATTGGAGCAGTTCTTCCCCATACAAATAAAACTATTTTAATACGTTTAATACGTTTAGAGAAGTCCCTAGGTTTTTAATGGGCACCAAATATTTTTATTTTACTTGTTGAACCTTGTTGTTTTTCAATTGTTTTACTAACTTTCTCTAAAGAGTACCAATGGGAAAGTGGATTCAACTATGTAAGTCAGTATGTAACATGTGCAAACATTCTAAGAACTAAAATTTTGTGGGTCACAGCCCGACAACTACAAAACTAAGAGACTGATTCAACAAGGTTACATAAATATCCTTGATGTCATTCTCCACCATAGACAGACTCTGTCTAGACATGAGCTCTGTTTTTCTTGAATCATCATTAGTTCATGTAATTAGAGGAACTATCTCACCCATCCCTCAAGGGCCTTAGTGCACTTTCTCCACTTATCACTCTCCTACATTTTGTTATTGTGTAACCATGTTCTTTAATTCATTATTAACATATAACTCTACAGTACAGCATCATTGATATATAAAGTCAATATGTATACTTAATTTCATTTACATTATTTCCTCTTATTCCTTCTTTCATCTCTACACTTTTATAATATTCCTTCTTCTGAAAAACACCTTTTAATGTCCTGGTGACAACTTTGGCTTCCTGTTAACCATGTTCTTATATTTATTCCATGTCACTGTGCCAGATAATCTCTGTGGAGGGAAGCATGGGGCACCTGCTGCCTGTTGGGGGTCCATCACTCTTTCATGATTCTTAATCAAACTCTTACTTAAAACTGAATTGTTCCTCTTTTGTAAATTCTGACTACACAATGGCATTTTGATTTTAAAAAGCTTCAAACCAATATTCACCTTATTCCTCAACATCCCTTATCCTAAAATAATCCACTGCTTCTCTCTGGGGCCCTGTTTCGAAACAGCACTTATATCTTTTTAGTTATACAATACTTGAAATCAATTTTGATTATGTCTGGTATCTGGCTCCTCACAATTACCAAACTAATATTTTTTAACAATTCCTATTGAAGAATTACAAAGTTTCTTCTGAATGTGTTTATGCAAACTCTCTCAAACCCAGTTGTATGATTACTTTTTTTCAGGCATGTTCATGAAGGAAGAATATAGTGTGTGGCATAAACAACAACAAAAACAGTGCCACTTACATCAGTCCTTTTTTGTTTTCCCTGATGTGATTCCAAGGCAAGATATTGCGATTCTCAGTGTATGTTTCCTGAAAGTGTGTAAAGCTAGCGAGGAATATAATGGGAATCATCTTTTTTGGAACAAGAGCAGCAGGAGCTGGTGTTTGATCTGATCATAGGTAGAAATGACCGAGTTTGAGTTATGTCTCAACATGTGGTGAAAAGCAAGAGGGCACATTAACATCCTTGCCCTGTAGATAAGCCTCAGCTCTTGTAAGAATTTATTGCTCCTCTTCAGGTCAGGGTGGGACCTAGAAGGTGGAGTTGTATTTTATTGTTGTATAAGTTTTTCCTTATCAGAATCTAAATCAGAATACTGAGGTTCTTTACAATACACAATATCTGAAAATTATTTTGGAAGCGTAACACTTTGCTTGCTTGACTCAATGACAAATATAGCATCAGTGATTTATTATATATTTTAATTCATATTATAGTAATAACTATCTAAGTTGAAATTTTGTTTTTCTTTTCAGGCAACGACTAGTACATATATTTTTCTTTTCATTGCCCTAAGAAAATATAAAGAATTCTAAAATATAACCAAGATTATTCTTTGGCAAATCTACACTGCCAGTTCTCCAGTTCATGCTCTCAGTGTGTCTTGTCCATAAAGTTTTCCTCTGATATTTCTTTCCCCTGTCTCTCCCATAGAGTCTAATAATGTTTTGGTTCCCAAGCAAAGAGAAACAATGAAAATAAAATCATCAGTGTCTTTTTTTTAAACCCCAATTTTATTTTCTTTATATTTAATTTTCTGCTTGAACTAGACCCAGTCAGCTTTCTCAGACTTATCTATTTTTAATCCCCATAATGAATTGTAAGACCTGTCCAAACTAAGCTGCTTCTTATATATACTTATACTTTCAGATCTCCATTTTTTCTACAAAGATGCTCCTTGGTCCTGACTCATCTCCATGGCTCCACATTCCACTTACACTTTAGAGTCCATCTCAATTGACACAAAATGTTTCTTGATCCTTCAAGGACTGTGTTAAAGCAATGTCTTCCTCTTCTAACCAAAAAAAAAAAAAAAAAGACTCTGATCTTTAACTCTCTTATGACATACTTTTCTATGTTCATATTCCATCTCTTATTAAATACTTTAGATTTTGAAATCTTATAAAAGATGATTGTTTCTGAATAACATTTGTATTTCTCATAGTGGGCTCTGTACAGGTATTTGGTATAACTATTGTATTTCTAAAAAGCATAGAAGTAAAATTTTCAGCTTAATCCACTAAGATCCAAAGCCTTTTTCTTCTTTTCATAATTGGAGAAAATAATTGAAAACCAAAGGAAAAAAATAACTGAAAATATCTCTTTTGATTTGCTTCAAATATGGAAAGGAATAAAGATTCACCAGACAACAAAGAGTAAACCAGTATATACAATTTTAAACTGTGATAAATGAATATTATTAATTACAAAAAGGCAAACTAACCATGATTTTATGTGAATGCAAGATAAACATTTCATGTTCCCTCATCTCTAACCATGGTTTCAATCTATTATAGAGCAATGGAAGCCTCAAGATTTACTAGGGTCAAATTTACTTTGTATTACACAAAGAATTTCAGGCCATAAAAGACAGAGAATAACAAGTTATTTCTGTAATGGTAAGTTAAATGATTGAGTCATAAAAGATGGTTGACAAATAATGTGGTTTACTAGCTATTGTTTGACTCCTTAGTAGGAAACTCTGAATTGTTTACATAATACACTAGACATTTGTTGATAGCTCTTATATGAGAGCCAGCAGTAATCAGGAGAGAAATTATCATCTGTATAATGTCAATGATTTTGTAGGCATAGGAATTCTCATTGCTTTTGTTAGACTGTGAACACTGAATTGTTTTAAATATTAACATTGTATATACCTTTCATTTACAAAAATAAACATTCAAACAGAGCCAAAGTGGGCATAGTCAGAGCATACAAATCAGTACGGTTCTGAGGGTAAGCTACAGAAACTAGATTTATCTCCACTTTCTTTTGCTTCCCTTGAAGCTCTTTTATGCACTCCCAATGTGTAAACATGGTATCAACACAGCCAAGATATTTAAAATAATTTACGTCAAAGCTTCCCATAATAAATAGATGTGACTCTTTTTGCCTTGATTAGTCATACGTTGTTGTCTGAAGGTATGTTAGTAAAACATCTGTTTTCACTTTAGTCCCTTGATCAGTCAATTCTGTGGCTGAAGGAACTCAGTACAAGTAGCCACACAGAACAGCTCATGGTCTCCGTGGATAGTAGGCTCCATCCATCACTGCCAGTAATGCATCCCCTCACTGCCATCAACATCTTCATTATCTGCACTCCGTTTCATCATTGTATTAATTGTTCTGAGCTCTTCTGGGTATGATGTAATCATTATCTATCAACATGCATCTTCCAGGTGGACGGTGCTGAAAGCCTTAGAATATTGCTTTCAGAAAGTATAAAACCTAATTAGACTCGTTTGCTTTTACCCTAAGAACCAGTAAAACTTCCTCCCGTTTCCCGCTTGATATAGCAACATCCTTGATTTGTAATGTCTTACCTGAAAAATCATGTAGGATTCATCCATTCTGTGACTATCATATGTGTGCCTTCCCTAAAATTAAGATTTTTTGCAATCTGCTCAATTTCCCACTTCTTTTGAATCCTAACAGATTCATATATCTCTAAAGTTATGTTTATTCCTTAAAACATGACTCTTGTAAAATAACTATTATGTATTTCTGTAATAATACTAATTGGTGTGAAATAATTAAACATTATTAGATGTGTTCTGATTCCTGTTAAGTCTATAGTTTAATTCCAAGGGTGGCTTATTCAATAATTCAGAACATCAATTTATTTTAACCAGATCTGATCTGGGTATTCATTTATCTTTAGCCATACCTACCTACATACACAGATTGTTTTGGAAAGACGTGACCTTTTATGCTTTCAAACCAAATCTTCTCCAAAGTCACACATTCGTGTATTAAAAATAAATTTTAAAAACCTGTCCGATGACAATATCAGAAACCCTACTTTTTCAGTGCTTGTGTTTTCTTGGTATAATTTTACCCACCCATTTAAACTTTATGAGTCTAGCTATTCTAGGTAAGTCTCTTATACAGAATAAACAGATTTTGATTAGTGAGCAAATCCAAAAGCAAAAGATTTAAACTCATCCATAAATATTGAAGGATATGCTTAGTTTCCTATTTTCAGGAGGTCTTAAGTTACTTCGTGTGTATTAAATATATCTTTCCATATATAGTGTATTTTCTCTGTTCTTTTGTACTAATGCTGGTATTTATAGAGGTTTTGATTTAGTTCAAATAATTATCTTATAGTAATATATTTCATAATATCCTTAGTCTTCTTTTTAATTAGTTAGGTTTCTACATTTTATTATCTTTGTATGATATCCTTGACTCTCACTTATTACCTATACAATCATCAATGAGATTCTTTTTCTTTTTCACATTTAATTTATTTCTACTTTTATGGAATTTATAAAATTTAAATATTATAAGTTCATTTTATTCCCACCTTTGTTTGATTATAGTAACTATAGTTAAATATATTTATTGCTGACCATAGTTCTTCACTGAAGTTTCAGCAGTCTAGTTGATTCTTCAGAAAAGAAACATGACTATATTCTTACAAATTCCATTATTCTAATATTCTTTATGGTTGAAGGACAGCTTGTCTGAAGTTTAAAATTTTGCTCACTCTTTTTTTCTTCATCATTCTTAAAATATTATTTCACTGTTGTCTTATTTTGTATATTATAAAAAAGCTGGTATCGACCTGATTTTCTCTATAAGTGACTTGATCATTTTGCCTGGATGTTTTGCATTTTTTCCCGGTGAATTTACAATCTAACAGTTTTACAAGGATACATCCTAAAATTGTCAATCATGGTACAACTTTCCTACTTAAATGATGACACTTTCAATATAAACATTAAAACTAAAAAACAATTGTTTTAAGTGTTATTTCTACCCCATTGTGTTGTTTGTTTTTCTCTGAGAACTCCCATTTGCACTTTGTATTAGGGTTAGGTTTAGGGTTAGAGTCTGAGTGTTCTAAATATTTCACTTTCTCATTTTTTGTGCACATTATATTGTTTTTATTCTCTTCATTGTTTTGTTTCTCTTCACAGTGACACTTATTGATCATCTTATAACTCTGTCTTCCTTTTTTGTTTTGATCTGGTGATTTTCTTCAGTGAATTTTCTGAATTCTCTTCTCACATCTTACTGTTATTATTTTAAAAATTCTACTCTGAATTTTACAAATTGCTGATTTATTGTGTACTTTCTTAGATACAAAAGCTAATTTGAAAATATTTATATTGGAGCATTTTTTATAGTTTTTTCCTGCTAGCCTAGTGTTTTCATAATGTGAAAATTTTGCTTCTCACTTTTTTCTATTGTCTTAAATAGCTCTTTATGTATGATTTCTGACTTTTTTCTGTGTACTATATTGAATGTTTTAAACTTTCATTAAAACACATTAACAATTGTTTCTATAAATGATGTGAAGTGTTTCATTAGCTAATTAAATTTCTTATTGCAAGATCAACTCTACTATTAGTAAAATGAAGTGCATTTATTTCAATAAAATATTTCATTAGAAACAACTATGTTTCTGTAAGAGTCTTATTTTTACTACTTTATTTTCTTTTTCTTCTACACAAAATCAACAAGATATGCCTCTCCTGTCCAAGTTGCTTTCCCTTCCACCAGCACTGCCATCCCAAGGCTGCCCCTCTGACTCCATCCATAGTTGAGAACCTATTTCAACTTCCCAGTAGCCAGTGCTGTGCTCTACTAGTATTGTTCCTGTTCTCCTGGCTTTCTACTCACCTTAGGAATCTTCTTTTTGAGTGCAACATCTGTGCCTGCTACCATTGCCCCTGCACATGTCTTTTTTCCTACCTGATTCTCTGCTCTGTTATGGACACCTGAGCCTGTTCCAGAAGTTTCTTTCATTTATATGTAAATTGAAGGTAAGTGGATTCTCTGTCTCCTCATCCTTCTGTAGAAGTGGATTGTGGCTGGATTTATTTGCTCTCCCTGTTGAACTCTACAGTTTTCAGGGATGTGTGTAGAGATTTAACTTATGTTACCACCATCCTAAGAAAACACCTATCCATCATTGTTAGTTGTTTGGGGGAGGGGGAGGAGGTAGGAGGGATGATGTCCTAATAATTTTATTAAACCTTAATAATAATTTATGCAACTGAAAAATATAGTTTAAGCAAGTTTAAAAGCATGAAAGGTATATTGTTTCAACCTTTATGTTATCTTCTTTTAAATCTGTTGCTATACACGATTGTTTCTAGTTATATATCAAGCATTTGTATTTCACATATGACATGATGTTTTTACATTACCTTCATATAGCCTACTGTGTAAATTGTTGTTCTTGACAAGTATTATATTGCCTATGAAGGGGAACAAAATTTGCCATGCTAAATTGTAACTCTTTGGCATGAGGATAATTTTAGGCTTGTTACTGAAAGTGGGGGTCCAGTTGCTCACTGCTCTAAAGCCAATAAAGAGACAAGCTTGGTGGAAAGGAAAGTTTATTTTATTTTGGAGGCTGGCAATGGGATGGGAGGGGCAGGCTTCTGTCCAAAGGCCACCCCCCAGCTCCCCACTGACAATCAGTGGGCAAAAACTTTTATAGGTGAAAGTGAAACCATGTAACTCAGATTGGGACTTGAACCCATGGGCCAGGACTAGAACCCAGCCAAAACCCAGACTGGGACTTGAACCCATGATCTTTTACTTGAGATCACACACCTGATCTCAGGACTTAATAAAGCTCAGGTTCTTGATATCTCGTGTCAGAAAGGATTCAGTGAGAGACAAAGTGATAGATAAGAAGTAGGTTTATTTAGAGAGAAACACACTCCACAGACAGAGTGTGGGTCATCTTAGAAGGCATGAGGGGCACTGGGGTATGGAGCTGTCAGTTTTTATAGGGGTGGTAATTTCATAGGCTAATAAGTGGGAGGAGTATTCCACCTATTTTGGGGAAGGGGTGGAGATTTCCAGGAATTGGGCCCCACCCACATTTTTACCTTTATGGTCAGCCTTGGAACAGTCATGGTGCCTATGGGTGTGTCATTTAGCTTGCTGATGTGTTACAATGAGCATATACAGAGGCTCAAGGTCTAGTGGAAGTCAACTAGTGGAAGTCTTGGACCTATTTTGTTCTAATCAGTTTATGTCATGTCCTTGGGCTATGTCATTCTTCTAAAGGTTGTACCCTGCCCCCTGTCAGCTCTGACAGTCATCTTGAAATGGTTATGTGGTCATCTGATCAGCATCATCTTTATTGTTTTAAGCACAGTTAATGTTCAGTTCCAGGATCAGTTTGTTCCCATTTCTTTGAGGCCAGCTCTCGGAATTGTGGCAGCTTATGTCATGGCTATAGTCTGGTCATCATGTAGTTAACTTCTTCCACATGGTGGAGGTTTTAGCATCTATAAGACAGCTCATAGGATATGGCTCAAATTATTATCCATAGCCCTTGAAGAGGAAGTAAAGGTCCTTGATTTTGCTTAAGGACTAAACTATTATGATTTAGTCTCGTTGGACTGTTTTCTTTTGTTTCTGCATTTTCTCATTTCTCTGAGTAAACATATTCTTTGGCTAAAGTTTTTCCACAGACAAAAGGCAGGCTGAGGACATGGGGAGCAAGGACCATAGGGTCCTGCTCTGTTTCAGGCTGACTATTTTTAAGAAACAACAGACATAGGAACAGCTCTGAAAACAGAGTAAAGTTACCATTTTGTAAGAGGTATTTATATTTCTAAGGGGAATGTCCATTTGTAAGGGTATCTTCTTCTCCTTTCCAGGTAGAGAAGGCAAACTAATTCTCTAGAAAGTCTTTATCAATGGAGAAGGCAATTATCTCAATCTGCATAGCAATCCTACCTTTTAAAATGCTTTTCCTGATAGCCTCCCTTAACTGCCCCTCCCACCCCCCACATTTTCTTTTGTTTTTAGCTGGAGATAGTACTTAAGGTGGTGGCTTGGGCCATTTTGGAGAGTTACTCAGTTTTCCTGGTTATCTCCCATGTACACAGGAAGTACACATGTTATTAAACTGGTTGGTTTTGTTCCTGTTGATCTTTTATTACAGGGTGTCTCAGCCTAGAAGGGAAGAAGAAAAATTATTTTTCATACCCTACAGCTACAGCTCTAAATAAACACTGATTTTTTTTTTATTCTCAAAAATTATTTCTTTGCCAGAGTCCTTCTCCTTCTTGCCTTCATTAAGTGTACATCGTGTCCATTTCATATAAAATAGATTATTTTTCTTTTATAATAAATATTTTCCAAGGAAGATAATGTTTAGTAATATCAATTTGTTGAGAAAGTGAATAAAATTCTATGTACTAGCTTACTCAGTTGAATTCTAGCTATTTTTCCTTCTCTGTCCATGAAAATTAAGTAATATACTGAGTAGAAAAACAGGTCCGTAGAAAGATGCACAGAAGCACATACATGCAAACCCTTTTTGGATATGCTTATTTTACCATAATCAAAGTAAAATTACTTTAGTAGTAGAAGTTATAGTATGTAGTAAAGTTTTTCTAACAATGCCATTTGATATTGATTTCCAAGAAATATCATAAGAGTATTTTAAAAAGCAGTTAATTAAAGCAATCAACTTTATACAGGTTATGCAATACACATTAATGGATACTTAAGGCTACAAAAGGCAATACAACCCATTACATATTTCTGCAACTTATAAATTTAATACCTCAAATTATAAATATTCTCATCACTTTTGAGATTCTACACATTAACCAATACCCTGTGATTTATTACACTTAGAATGTAGTCTCAGTGTTTCCTAAAAGTATCAATTTTTGTGTTAGTGGGTGAGCCAGAATTGGAGCTGTTAAAAGGTAAGCTGAGGCACATTAAAATATTAAGAGTTCATTTGAGCTAAGAAAATAAGAATCAGGCAGTTCCAAACCAGGAGTGGTTAGGAGCACTCCACCAACAACTCAGGGAGAGACTTTTATAGAGAAAAGGTGGAAGAAATTAAGAAAATCATTGGTTGTCTATAGCTTCAAGCCTAGTTTGTAATTGGTTATTCTTAGATTTAAATTTCATAACCTTGAGGGACTTACAGCCTTAGATTTTGGTTTGCTTATGTAGGTGCCCATGGCATTAGAGCCACCTTGGTCTAATGACCTCCTTTTTAAATTAATTTAACAGAACTCACATCAAAGTACTTCTAGCTCAGAATTCTTTCTACCAAATGATCTGTCACACATATTAGATACAAAACTTCCCCCCCTTATTCATAAAGTTAATGTCCTATATAAAAACATAGAAGAATATTCTGAGAATGCATCTATCTGTATATCTGTCTCATAGAGAAAAATCGTAATTTAACTAACCCATAATATTTTTGCTATGTTCAAAAGTCTGTGAAAAATAAAATTATGTTTTATTTACTATCACTTACCTTACATGATGCAAAGAAACTGGTATTCAGTATTCAAAAACCAGAAGTTGTATGTGGTAAATAAATTTATAAATGGAGAATTTGGAAATACATGTGTAAATTCATTAACTTCATTAACAGTGTTTGAAGAAAGAATAGTGATGGAAAGAAGAGTTGACTCTAATCTAGAGAAACTCAGTCACAGAATGTACTCTGGCTAGCTGGCTGAGTGAATTCAAGAAAGCCTCTTGAATTCCATTTTCTGAAGTATAAAATCACAGTCCTTATTTCAATACACATAAAATGTTCACTGAGCATCTTCTTTAGGTGTTGTACTTCCAATGTGTTATTATAAATGAGTCAAAGATGGCTTTTGTAAATTGGCCTCTAAATTGTTTATTTCTTCCAGTGGGCTAAGCCCTGTTAGCTCAAAAGTCCACTGGTGCCAAATTTTTACACATCTATTTGTTTCAAGCATAGCCCAAATAAGCAGAATTTTAGCCAAATAATACCCTGATTGCTTTGCATACCCAACAAAATTGCAACCCAAATCTGCTAGCTATAGGTAAGGTAAGACCTGTGCCATGAAGACCCCAAATCACTATTTCCTTCAAGAGTTTCTGACTCAGAGACAGCCTGTCCTGCTGCCAGGTGACATTGCTTACATATGTAAGACCCCTTCTTGGTCCCTCTCTCCCCAGAATTCCCTTGCTCTGCTCACCTTCTAGATGGTGGCCCTTCAGTCCCTTTTGGACAGTCTAGTGCTATGAGGAACTTTCTCCATGCAAACCAGTTCCAATATCACCCAAGAAAGTTTTTGTGTGGTACTGCCACCTGGTGGTCATATCTTTCTCCTTGATCAGCTCTAAAATACCTTCAAAAGCCCTTAGAGATGTCACTAGAGTTAACCAGATTATGTAATTTTCTTCTAACTGGATATCTATTTTTTTTCCTTAAAAAATAACATTCATTGATTTCCCCCTTTTTTCTGATAATTAGTGCAATATACATTGCCAGTCTATGTAATTTAGAAATTCTAAAAAGTAAGAACAAAAATAATATATTATTCATTCCATTATTAAGATTAAACCACCATGCTAATCACTAGACATAAAAAATAACTGATGCATTAAAAACCTCACTTTGACACATTTAGCAAATACTTCCCCAAAACATTAGAGCAACTTAATCTACCACATTCAAGGAAGCAAACATTCATTTTCCAAACCTTTGCCATACTGAACATTGTAAACTTAAAAAAAAAAAAAGAATTTCAAGTTTTATAGTTGAAAATGGCCTATTGTTTTAATGTGCATTTCATTATTAACCAGTGAAACTTAGAAAATTTTGTTTAATCTTAAGAAATTGATATCATATATCTATTTTTCAATCATGATCTTAAGCATTATTCACATAGATTAATAGAGTTTTACATATTTGGTATTATGAATCTTCATTTTTAAAAATTTTGATTGATTTATATTCCTGTTTTTTTCTTGGAGCATTTTTTATTGTTTCAGAAATGATTTCCACATAAAAAATAAGATTTTTTTCACTATATTATACTTTATAAAGGTTTATGTACCTTTATTCTACTAGACTGTATTCTGGTCATTTTTTAAAATTTTGTGGTGAGTATACATAAAACAAATTGACCATTTTCACTTTTTTTGAGTGTACAGTTCAGTGGCTTTATGTACATTCACACTGCTATGGAACTATTATCACACTCCACCTCCAGAATTTTTCATCTTCCCAAACTGAAACTCTGTACCCATTAAAAAGCAAAACAAAATAATCTTCCCCATTGCCTATTTCCTTCAGCCTCTGGCAACCATCTTTCTACTCTCTGTCTCTATGAATTCTAATACTCCAGGTACCTCATATGAGTGCATCACATTGACAAAAACATCTCTCAGTCCTACTTCAGTCCACATGACTTACTCCCTGACAATGACCATTAGGCCCATTCCAGCCATCATTTTATATCTGCCAGTATGAAAGTGGTATCTAGCACAGATTGGAAGCTTGATACTTTCAAATCTCCATGAAAAATCCTTCAACAAATTGCTGAATTTAACCAACCTGGTAGAGTTCTAAGATGGTAGCTCTGGTCACAAATCCTATTTTATTATACTGTACATGATAAAAGGTTTGGACCCCAGCTTTTTAACACACCAGAGGGTGGGCTAATGTTCTAATGTTCTGCAGCTAAAAAGCCCATGGCCCAAGAGTCAAGTTTTCTTTACAATGTGTGAGATGTAGCCTAATGGATGTAATATAAAGTCTCAATGAAAGGAAAACTGGATGCTCACATAACTGTGATTGCTCTGGGCCCCATGAGTTTCCCCCAATAAATATTGATCCAATAGGTTTGGTTTATGTCCTGTCAAACCATTTGTCTTTGACTTCTCCAAAAGTGTCTTGACTATCTTCAAATGACCTGTAGTCTCTAATATCTTTACAAAAAATATTTAAAAAGTGAATGTATGTATCCTATACACACATATTCTATATGAAATAATTGTTGTAAAATGTTTCCGTTAAAATATCTATAGAAATTCAAATAAAGTAGATTTTTAAGTTCTCTTCTAATAAATATCAATTTTATAATTTAAAAAGTCTTCTCTTTATTTTAGAGAATAGCCATAGAATTGTTACTGTAAAAATCACTTCTCTATTTCTTTTCTTACGTGTTAAATGGAGTTTCCGAAGCAAAAGATTTCTTTTTCTGTCAATAACTGACTTCCAGTTAAATTCAAAGCTCAAAGTGTCTGGATTGACTGTCAGAGTATAAGATTCCCAGCAACCTTATCTTTTTTTAACTTCCTATCTTTCTGTGGAAAAGCAATACACCACAGTGAGAAGGAAGCCCTCTGGGTCTAATGTTTATGTTCTTTTGAAGGGTATACATTCACTACTTACATAGCATTATAATATCTTCTATTCCTTGTAACCATTAACCATATTAGACTTAAATATCATTAACTTAAAAATAGATATCTTTAAAATTATTTGCTTCTTATGGAATTGAGCTTTTCTACTAGTTCATTATATAGTTGAATACGTGATATTTCAGAAAGTAAAATAATATACAATCACATAATACTGATAGAATGATAAAATTACTTTCCAATAAATATTTCCCTCTTTAAACTTCACATTTTTACATGATACCTAAAGTTAGATAAAATGTTAAAGCTTTCTAGTATAATTGATCCATTCAAAATGTTACCTTTTAACTGAAACTATTCAACAAATACCAATTTAAAATAGCTAAAATGTGTGATAGAGAAAGAATAGTTACATATAGGATTTTTAACTTTGAATACATACTTTATAACTACAAGTACCAATTAACATGTAAATCATAAACAACTTTCATATACGTTGAAATTTAACTGAGTGTAAATGAACAAGCAGAGAAAAATACTGACAGATCCATTAACTTTCACTAAAAAGTTATGACATTGGAGCTTAAATAATAATTTTAAAAAGACCTGTTACTAACTTTGTATTCCTAGACCATTTATTTAAAGATGTGGACTAGACTGCAAGAAATATAGAAAGCACAAATTGACATATAAAATGTGTAGGTGGATTTTATCTAGGAGGAATGAATGTCTGTCTAACAGAGTGCTTAAAAAAACAAAATAATATTTAAATTATTCAGTAAGACGATGCATATATTTAAAATTTCACATGAGAATACAGTTAGTAGTTTTAAGAAAAAATAAATTTGTTCAATTTGATTAGAAAATTTGGTGGCAAGTTTTTATAAAGTAAGGATAGAAGGAAGGAATATTTCAATTCATAGAGAGTCACAGAGGTTAAAGTTATGTTATATGAGAAATATACTCTTTTTTATTCTAACTCTAAATTAAGGAGAGGGAATATTAAACATTATTTAAAAGTAAACAGATTAATAAAAATACACCACTTTTGGGCTTCCCTGGTGGCGCAGTGGTTGAGAGTCCGCCTGCCGATGCAGGGGACGCGGGTTCGTGCCCCGGTCCGGGAAGATCCCACATGCCGCGGAGTGGCTGGGCCCGTGAGCCATGGCCGCTGAGCCTGTGCTCCGCAACGGGAGAGGCCACAACGGTGAGAGGCCCGCGTAACGCATTAAAAAAAAAAAAAAAAATACACCACTTTTTATTGGTATAACTTGGGAGAAAGAGAGGGAGATCAGGGAGAAAAAAAGACTAAGAGTCATAGATGGTGACTCTGAGGCTAAAAGGTGAGAGACCATCAATTCAGTAAATAAAATAATTCAGAAATAGAAACACAATAGTACATTCAATATGACCATACAAAAAATAAGAGAGAACATTCTGGTTTTTGTTTTTGAAACAAGGAACAATTTCTACAAATAAACATGGCTGGTACCTCCTCTATGGAAACTCTCACAGAAGCAGAAGGAATGCAGGGGTCAAATTAGACCAAGCATCAGTGCCAGTTAGTTCTGAACAACAGAAGTACATGGAAGCAATGAAATTAAGTGAACATTAATCTAAGAATGTATGTAATGACTAGATTAAGTTATTCACAAAGGGTCACACAAGCAGTGAAATTCAGAGATTAGGCAGAATGTCTGCCAGACACCAAGCTGTTATTAGAAGTGGCAGACAGATAGTGTGTGATTTAAGAAACTGCAATAGTTGAAATAATTTACTGTGTAAATGTCAGTTACCCACATTTTCTTCCAGTCTCTCAGTAACTATTTCTATCAGAATAAGGTCTTAGAAGTGGGGACCTCTAAAATGTGCTGGATCTTAACAGTCAGGCAAAATAAAGATGTAAGAGAGTCTCAGACACTTGACACAAAACAAGTGTAACCTTTCACAAATTGACACTGCTATGTTGTGCACTTTTTCCATTTATACCACTAAAAACTTTTAAGTCTGTGTCAGTTGAAATGACTATCAACTTTAGTATGTCTTTTCTCGTTTCACAATGCACATAAATCTGGTTTTGTGTGGCATACAGGACAGAAATTGATGACCAGTAATTTCAACTATCTCAGAAAAATAAAAGGAAAATGAAATTTGTCAAATGATCAAACCCAGACCTCAAAGTAAATTACATATTTCAAAATCTTGAGGTGCTATCTTATACCATAAATATTTATAATTTAGGGTGAATAAATCATTATAACCTATAAAATATTATTTAGTAATATCAAATCATATCTGAGACGTCAATGATTCAAAATAATACAGAGCACCAAAGTCATTCAGTGGGGAAATGTCAGTCTTTTCAACAAATAATGCTGGTAAAATTGGATATACACATACAAAAGAATGAAGCTGGATGCTTACCTTACCCAATATAGAAAAATTAATTCAGAATGAAGCTAAAACTCTAAGACTCTTGAAGAAAACATAGATGAAAAGCTTCATAACATTGGGTTTGGCAGTAACATCTAGGATATAAAATCAATAGCATAGGCAGCAAAAGAAAATATAGGTAAATTGGACTTTATCAAAATTAAGACATTAGTGCAGAACTTCATGGTGCGTGATAGTAACACTGTAATGAGATAATACAAATATTGTCAGTGTTTAAAAACTGGTAATAATCTAGTTTATAGCTTGGTCCATAAAGGGTAAATATAGAAAAAAATAAGGAAGGACGGAAGAAAGTGTTAAAGGCAAAGGAAAGGAAAGAAATATGAAAGAAAGGCAATAAGGGAAAGTAGGAAGGAAGGAAGGAAAAAAGAAGGAAGAAAGAAAGTTGAGTTTGGATGGAGAGAAGGTAGGAAGGAAAATGGATAAATGCAAAATATTCAAAGATTTTTGGTTTGGTTTTTAGTTCAGGTCAAAGTTTTTCTCTGATTACAATAGATTATGTAGGTGTTTGAAGAACTCATTAAAGAAAGAATGCACAAGTGAAAAAGTCAAGTTAGCGAAAAGCCAGATTTTCTGCAGAGCCATAAAATTACAAGCTTTGAATTATCATTTCTTATAAAAATACACTTCAACATATTAAATAATCAGTTATCATTTTGCCTTATTTTCATGTTTGGGTAAATTATTTCTTTGTGAGTAAAAAAAAAAACATGAATGGAAGAAAGAAAAAAAGGAGAGGAAAAGAAATAACTGTCTGGAAGCTTTGGAGGAATAGTCAAGTTTTCAATTGCACAATGCACAGCTTGCTAGGGAAGCATAGCGTTTCTGAACACTTTTTCCGTGATTTAATATTCAATAAAATAGGCAAGCCTAACATTTATCCTGCTTCTGTGAATACATTTTTTCCTTAAATGAATAGAGTTTATTATCTTTTTTTTGCTAATATGATTTATATAAGTATGAAGAACATGCTAATATACATAGGTTTTTTCCTTAGTCTGGTCGAGATAATTTAAAGTAGTTGACTTGGATCAGTTGAATCTCTATATTATCAGAAGTTGACACCATAAATTTTAATCAGTATGCATTTATATAACTTTCACTGTTTAACAGCATATGTACTCACCTGTTAATAACTGAAAAATATAATCTTACTGATTGAAAAATAGTAAAATGCTAACTCTAGAATATTAGGGGATTTTGTATAATGATGAAGTTTATGATAGAATGAATTTAATATACAATTTAAATAACAGGTCTTTCATTTCACTAGTTTCATAAATGAGATTATAATTTCAGAGTCAGATGAACCCAAATATTCAGAATTTGGCCAAGAGTTAATTTTTTAGATGTATTCTGAGGGTCAGGTGTATGTCTCCAACTCCAAAAGTTTTATTGTCTTCTGGGTAAATACACTACACTTTCAGTTGTATCTCATCTTCCTTGAGTCACAATCGTATTTGGATGTATATTGAGGCAGCCAGATGAATGTAAAGCAAGATTTACATGAACACAAATCTGTTAATTTTTTTCATAGTTATGGCTTCATCTCCAAAAATAGCTGCAAATCTGATTCCAATGAGCTCAGAGTTTGGCATTAGGAAATAAATGGTTTTTTCACTTGCCAACTGCATAACTTATTTGTTCAATTTGAGTCTGAAATTTCTAGTTCATGTGTCCATAAATCTTGTTGTGTGTTTATCAGTTTATTATACAGAATATGATAAAGGATATAGATGAATAGTCAGATGAAGAGGTACATAGACAAGCTCCAGAAGGTTCTTGAATGCATGAGCTTCTGTTCCCACGGCTCTGGGTGTGCCACCCTCCTGACAAATGGACGCTTTCACCAACTAGGAAGCTCCCGTGAATACTTTTTGTGAGAGAAATGTTGCTTTCTTCTATAATTTAGGATTTTTTTCTTGTTATTTCTTAATTTAACCTAAATGCTTTGCATATATGTTCGACCCTTGTACAGTACAGGGGTTGAGGGGTTCGACCCTCAACTCAGTTGAAAATCTGCATATAATTTGTAGTCTGCCTTCCATATCCATGGTTCCACATACCTGGATTCAACCAACTATTGATCTTGTAGTACTGTAGTATGTACTACTGAAAAAAATCCTTGTGTAAATGGACTCACACAGTTCAAACCCATGTTGTTAAAGCGTCGCCTGAATTATAAATTTAATGCTTAAACATTATTATGAAATAGTTATTCCTATCTTGCTTTATGGATATGAAAACTGAGGCTCAGAGAATTTAAGATATTGACAATGATTCAAGACTACAATGCCTTTAATTGATATCACACTGCTCCTTGAACAGAAGTTTGTTCCTGGTAATTCCCATTTAGGCCAAACAAACAAAAAACTATAAGCAGTTACATATGTGGCAATCTGTAACTATATAAGGAAAATGTCTTCCTCTCTTCTTCAGAAACATCTTGAGCAAAATATGTGCATATAGAGGAATATACACTTGAATTGTATTCTAAATAAAAATTTTGTATGTCATATAGCAATAATGCATTGTATTTATTTAACTAATATAAAATTTTAAGTTATGTCAGATTTTGAAAATTATATACCCTGCTTGTTCACAAAAGTGTTGTAAGACTTTTCTGCCTTTGGAGGCTGGTTGCTGTATGTTTGTTCTGCCCTAGTGCAGTTATTCTCTATAATTGGTGAATATGTTGTGTCAGAATCAAGCTGAAATGTCCAGTTTTCCCTTATCTTCCCTCATAAAAAGACTGATCTCACTCCTGTTGATACTGCTGCTAGGTTAGGGAAAAGGCCTGTGAGATCAAAAAGGAGTCTTGTTCCCTACAGTATGGGTCCTTAACATTTCTCAGTTTGTACTTGTGCATCCGGCTTAGCAATTTCAAATACTGTTAATCTTCAAAGTCCTAAGTGTCTACAAATGAACAGTAGCTTATTTCACTACTCAAAGGCAAGTATTTAACCTCTCCGAGTAATAGCAAGCATTTATTGAACACTGTCTTAAAACTGCTCTACGTGCTTTTGTGAAATTGTTTCCCTAAAGTTCATTACTTTAGGAGGTGATGTAGTCACCACAAGAATGTACCTCATAGACCCCCAACTACATATTTGACCCAGGGACCTAGCAGCAATACTCTGAAATCCATCTCAGCATTTGTGCTAAATCCACACTTTCACTTAAGCAGCTCGCAGACAGTAAGTAAGCTCATCAGGGCTACTTTTGTAGACTCATTCCTGAGTCCACATACCTCTGACGGTTGTTTTTGGCTTAAAGACTTTCCAGTGCCTTGCTGAAATTTCCTACATTGCACAGCAGTTTACAGATCTTCCACCAAATCTATCTTCTTTTTAATCTTTTTATTTTTTTTCTCCTTCTTACCAGGTCAGATTTCAATTGTATTTAGATGGCTGACCTAATCTTATGAAGTTCTCTCCAATTTCTCTCTAACATCCTTGCATGTTTAAATAATCTTGGAGCCTGTTTCTCAGATGATTCAACCAGCACAGGTATATATTACTTTCATGCAATTTTAATACTGTAATAGAAATTAAGGTAAGTAATTTATCCAAGATTGCCTACTGGGGAAGGTACAAATCTGGGACTACACTGAGTTCCCCAAAGTGGAATCACCAGACAATCAACTTATTGCAAGACTTGTAGGAAAGAGTACTTGTGAGTTGGAACTCAGGATCTCCATATAGATTGAAATATATCCCAACTATGTTATACTTAGTGGAAACTTTGTGTTCTGTAAACTGTTATTCTTCCACAATTTTTAGAACTGATGCAGTGAGTCTTATACTCCCATTTTTTTCTTCATGTTATTTTATTTTACAGTGTCCACATGTGGACAGGAAGACAACATCTTTGTAAAAGTGGGTTTGTAATTTTAATGTACAGAATAAAGTATACAAATATTTGTTTAGATTTATTTAACATAGGTGTGTCTCTAGATATTTATTTATTTAAACATTCTTTTAAGCTGTATTTGAGTTTCTATCCCTAATTATTTAGCTAAAGTATCTTTTTAACAAATGAGAAAACTAAAGGTCATTTTATACATATAATGAGCTTCTGACCTGTAGCTAACTTATATAATATTTAAAACTTCTACAAATTAATGATATTTCCTTTTTAAATGAAATAATAGCATCTCTTTTGTTTTGTCACCTAATTAAAAGGAAGATGAGCTCCTTTGGGTCTATACCCAATGCACGCTGAGGATGTCTACATGGTTGTAATATAATATATACTTTCCTTATTCAAGATAATCAACTTCAAAAGAAAAAGCAACTTTTATTATAAGTTTATGCTTAATCGAACATGTTTAGAATTCCATAAGAACTACAATTGTCATTGTATGTAACCATTCATTGTATGAAACCATATATGTAGTATTATGTCTTTATTGAAATCTTGTTTAGTACAATTATGTTCGTACCTCATTCTAAACCCCTCACCAAAAGTATTTATAATAAAAGTATTATACAATAAAAACATTTTTATAGATGACTTCTGACCAGTACTCTTCTAAACAACTTGAGAAATACTGCTCTGTATGATCACACACATTTCAAATAAGAATTCATGCTAATTGAAAAGAAATATATAACTTTTAATTATTAATGTTGTCAATAAGTCTGAATACTAAGCTATCATATTGACCATTAAATCAATACTATTGGTTTGATATAAATAAAATTGTTCCCAGTTTAAAGGTTTGAGGATCTGGAGACTACACTAAATATTTAGCAGATAGGTAAGGATTCTAACAAGGATAATAGGAGTCATCAGTCATTGAGCTGGTGAAATTTGATTGAAGCATGAAAATAAATAATAAGGTTTTCCTTTCTTTCATTTCTTACCTTTAATCACTTTTACAAATTTTGTAATTATCTTAAGTGTTAATCCTAGAAAACAAAAACAAGTAAGGAGAAAAAACAAATTGTCAGCAGATGATCAGAGATTTCATTTGAACCAAGACTACCAACATTCACACAAAGCTAGGGAATTATTAGGAAGCATTATGGAGTGAATAATACATAGTGAACAAACATTTTCCCATTCAGTAACACTGAATGCAGGTTATACTAGATGGTATTTTTCCTTTGGAAAAAATTATTCTTATATTTATTTACACCTGATTATCATTTTATTGCTTTGATGAATTTTTGTCTTCATTCATGGATGAATGATCTGAGTCACCTGTGGTCCAAGAGAATTTGCATTTCTTCTCCTCAGTGTTTAAAAAATATATACATCTGAATCCATTAGCAAGCTTCAATTTATGGCTTGTAAGATTGTATTACTCTGAACAAATGATATTGGATAAAAATCTAATGAATTTACATAATGGAATCTATAAATGTAATGGATTAACAGCATTAGTGTATTTGTTGCAGTAATTTACTTTTTCTTTGTAGATGGAAAAGAATGTTTTTAATTTTCCTTTAACAGATATTATTAATCTTGTTGACTTTGTAGCTAAACATGTTGTCAGATCTATTTACCACTAAAGATAAAAATGTCTTACATCTGAGCCTCTAGGAAAAAAAAAAATGCCACATAAATTTCTCAAAGGTTGTTTTGAAAATAAACAGATATATGAAAATAGCTAAAACATAGCAATGAGAAATTTAAAAAATATTATATTGCACTATTTCTAGGACTTAAGCAAAAAATAATATAGTGTCAAAACAAAATGAAAAACATTTATACATAGTCATACAAGAGCATTATTGGCCTCACATGTTTTAAATATATAAACATAATTTTAAAAGTGGCAGTTTTTGTTTTTAATAAGTGAGGTTGAGAATAATTATTTTATGCCCTTATTGCTATCCAGTCATGCAATAGTATGTCTATGTTATAATCATATATATTAGAAACTATATTAATTTAATTTTAATTTTCTGAATTCTGAGAAACACACATTTCTCTATTAAATAGTTACAGGTATCTGAAAATAATTAGGAAACTGAAAAAAATACACACACACACACACACACACACACATATATATATATATATATATATATATATATATATGACTGAGTTCTAAAAAGCTGATTAAAAACAAATGTTACCTCCCTGAGAATCAAGATTTAAATTATGAAATAAACATTATTTAAAATAATTAAATAAATAAAATTGAAATAAAATGCAGCAGTTTAGGAATGCATATACAAATAGTGAGGACATTTGAATGGCATATAAAGAAGAATGATTTTTACAATACAATACAATAGAGCTGAGAAAAACAAAACCACATACAGATGAAAATGAAGATCACCGAAAATATCAGCTCTTTCTCATGGTGACCTAAAATATGGAGACATTGGAAGTTAGGATTGGTAGACTGCACAGATAATTAATTAGAGGACAGGAGAACAGCTTTAATAAAGCTAAAATATATTTTAGCTTTAAAACATATACAAATCCTTCAAGTAGATTTATGACAAAGTGATCTTATAAGTAGAGAATGTAATAATGCCCCAGGTAACTTAAAGAGTTAAAGAAAAGGAACTTCTATTCCTAATCCTATATGCAAATATAAACAAATAGATACACAATCTGTATTTGTTTATTTTGCTGCAAAATCAATCACCACAATTTTACTGACTTAAAATAACATCCATTTATTTTTTCACATTTCTGTAGGTCAGAAGTCTAGGTGGCTCTGCTCAACTCAGGCTCTTCCAGGGCAAAATCAGGGTGTTGGTCAGCCTGGGCTCTTTTCTGGAGGTTCTGGAGCACAATCCACATGCACTTTTAATCATTTTATGTCAGAATTCATTCTCATAATTGTAGGATATAGGTCTTTTATTGCTTTCTGACTGCAGTTGAGTCCTTATTTCCTTTTTTGCTGTCAGTCGTCAACTCTTAGAGGCTGTCCGCATTCCTAGTTGCATGACTCCCTCATAATTTTTGTCCCTTAGATAATCTCTTCTGCCTTATTTCTCTTGCTCCCTTTTCTGTCTCTGTTATTAAGGGCTCATGTGATTTTAGGGAGTCCACCAGGATAATCTTCTTATTTTAAGGTTACTGATTAGTAATATTCATTACATCAGTGAAACTCCTTTACCATGTAAGCACGTGTATTAACTGTCTCACATATTCTTGTATAACATCTTCTTGGGGGCCATCCCTATCAAATCCCTATCAAAATACCAATGATATTTTTTTTTCAAGGAATAGGAAAAGCAATCCTGAAATTCATATGAACCACAGAGGACACCAAATAGCCAAAACAATCTTGAGAAGGAAGAACAAAACTGGAGTCATCATACTTCCTGATTTCAAAACATATTACAAAGCTAAAGTAATGAAAACAATATAGTAGTGACAAAAAACAAAGAAACAAACAAAAAAAACAGACATATAGACTGAAAGAACAGAATAGGAAGCCCAGAAATAAACCCACATATAAATGGTGGAATGATCTTCTACAAGGGTACCAATACTACACCATGGGGAAAGTATAGTCTCTTCAACAAATGATGTTGGAAAAACTGGGTATCCACAGGGAAGGCATAAAATTGGACCCTTATACCATACACAAAAATAAACTCAAAAAAACTAAAGATTCAAATGTAACACATGAAACTCTAAAACTCCTAGAAGAAAACATTCAAAGGATTCATAACATTAATCTTACCAAAGATTTCACGTATATGACAAAAAAAAACACAGTCAAGAAAAGCAAAAATAGACAAGTGGCTACTGCACAGTAAAGGAAATAATCAACAAAGTGAAAACTAACCTATGCAAATGAAAATATTTGCAAAACACTTTGCTTCAAAATAACCTTCTTCATCTCAGAGGTCCTGCTGATGGGGAAATCAAACTGGCAGTTATTTGAAGCTTTGTCACACTACCATTTTAACAGGGCTGAGAGATAGAAACATAGAACAATGTGTTAACCTTGTGATAGAGGCAATTAGTGATGTTCTATCATGGACTAAAACTTACTGTTCCTACATATGAACATAATTTTAATGCAGAGAAGAAAGATTTCACACAGATTCTTAAAAGGAAACATTCAAAATTGTAGATATTATGAAATAGCCCTTCTGGTCTCCATCTTGACAAACTCTCATTGTGAGCATGTTATGACAGCTTGTGGGAGCGTAGGCTATTTTATGCAAACATCACAAGTACTGAAAAATGCCCTGAGGCAAGGTGTGCTATAATTTTTTTCAATTTTAATGTTTTGTTGAAGTGTAAATATACATATAGAAAAGTATATACAAGTATCTAGCTGATGAATTTTTACAAACTGAATACACCTGTATAAGCACCCAGATCAAGACACAGAACTTCATCAGCACTCCAGAAGCCCTCTTATTTCCCAAGACCCCAACAAGGAAAACCATATCCCTGACATATTCCAAGTCTTGGATTTGTGAGTTTATTGTTTTGATCAAATTTAGACTTTTTACCATTATTTCCTCAAATATTTTTTCTGTCTCCCCCTCTGTCTTCTCCTTTTAGAACTCCAATTACACATGTATATTAGGACATTTGAAGAAATCCCACTGTTAACTGATTCTCTGTTCATTATTTTCCATTCTCCTTTCTGTTATTAATTTTGAATTGGTTTCTATTGCTACATCTTCACAGTAATCCATCTTTTCTTCTGCAGTGTCTAATCGTCTGTTAATCTCAAACAGTATATTTTTTATCTCAATTATTATAATTTTTATCTTCAGCAATTTGATTTGTTTTTATATATTTCATACCTATGCTGAACATGTTCAATCCTTTGTTTAGCTTTTTGAACATATGGAATAAGGTTATAGCAATTTTAACATCTGTTTTAGTCTTGGTCTGTTTCAATTTATTTTCTTTTTCCTCAAATGGGTTTTATTTTCCTGCTGTTTTTGCATGTCTGGTAGGTTTTGATTACACTGCAGTTGTGAATTTGGCACCTTGTTAGTTGCAGGATATTTTTGTACTCCTCTAATTGCTGTTGCACCTTGTTCTGAAAGGTAGTTAAGTTACTTGGAAATTGGTTCTTTTGAGATTTGCTTTTAAAGTTTGCCCAGTGGGACTAGAACAGGCAGTCGTCTAGGGCTAATTATTCACTTCTACTAAGGCAGGATCTTATTCACTTCTACTGAGGCAGTACTCTACCTTCAGGCCATGAGTCGTGACCTTTTCTAAATCCTCTGTAATTCTTATGGGTGGTCCTTTCCGCAGACCAGGGTAGTTGCCTCACATGCCTGCATTGATCTATATACTGTTAAATACTTGAGGGGATCCGCTATAGATCTTTAGACTTTTCTCTCACTGCATCTCTCTCCTCTGGCACTCTGCCTTGCAAGCTCAAGTATCTTTGTCTCCCTGTATACTCTGTGACATTGCCTTACTTAAGCAATCTGTTGTGATCTGGAAGCACCCACTGGGCAATAGGCTGGGGTAATTTCAGGGCTCACCTTGTTTTCCATCTCTAAGAGATTACTGCCTTCCGTTGCCTGATTGCCAATGTCATGAAAATGTTGTTTTTATATATTTTCATCCTGTTTTATTTTATTTTTATTATTTTTAAAATTAAACTAGATTATCCTGGAAGCCTACTACCATGGGCTACATATTTTAACCTCTAATGGAAATGCTTTTACTGAAAATGCATTTGATTGTTATTTCATTGCCCTGTGTTAATACAGAAAACTCTTAAAGATGAATTGTTTTTCAATAGAATACTGTTGTCAACGTCATTGTTATCACAATTTTTAATCTTTTTATGATGATCCATATAAAAATATCACAAAGTCTCTTTAAAAATCTCAGTATAATGAATAGTTGGATTACTTCCTATAACTGGACTGGTATTGATATAAACAGTATTTGTGACTTTTTTTCCTTATGTAAAAGTACAGACCTAAATGCATAATTTGACAGATCCAAATGTATAATTTGTGAATGAACTCCTCATTTTATTCTGTTTTTCTGATGACTACCTTTCCCTTGTCAAAATCCTCTCAGCGACTTTTGCTCAAACTAAATACACAAACTAAAACAGAGCAATGCATAGACAGATTGATAGTTGTTTGACCTTCCCTGACTTTTCTAAACTGAATTTCTTGCTTGCTTAGTTCAACGTACCCCTCCTGATACTTTTAGACATATTCAGCTCTACATAATTAATTTATTGTATGCCCACCAGTGGAATCTGCCAGAACTCTTTTACCCTAACCAATTCTTGGATTTGACTTCTTTTCCCCAGCCATATCCTGCTGCTCCTCATCCCTTTGTATGACAGTGGCAGTACCCTGAAGGGTTGTGCCAGATGATACACTGATGAGAAAATAAAGTCATTCAATTATCAAGTGTTTATGGAAGATCAAATTTGTGCCAGCAACCATGCTATGTTATGGAGATATGACACTGAACCAGACAGATATCAATCAGTTTTCACAAAAATCTAACAACAAAATGTACCCCTTGAATTTCCTCCTTAAGTGTTTAGCTATGGGCAATGCAGTAGTTTGTTCTGACACAGGAAAAAGTAGGACATGGTCTTTAATTTAATGGTTTACTTTCTAAGTATTTAGAAGCAAGCAATCACAAGAGTTATTTATAAGAAAATAGATCGATGTTTCACACACGATGATTATAAAATATTATTTTATCAGTGTAAACTTGAGGAACAAGGCTCCTATTCAAAGGGAGAATATTGATGGTTATTCAAGTTAAATCTAAATATTAGTGTCACGGCTACAATAGAGTCACTAATTGTCATATTATAATTTATAGAAATACTTGAAATATCGAAATAGATAGGGTGGAGGAAGGAAGAAAGAGGTAGAAACTTAGACATACTATTATCAAGTTCTGAGTTGTCTAAGAGTTGCCTAGGTCAGAAAATAATTTTTAAACTTTAGAATCCTGATAATTTATTACAGTTCTACAAATAAGACTAATAACAATATTACCTTTTTTTTTTTTTTTTTTTTTTTAGTTAAAGATGTTCCAGTTATCTTTGTGGTTGTGAGACTGAGTAGTGAACAAGAATGAATCATCTCTACCCTCATACATCATGCATTATAGTAGCAGTAGAGCTATCTCTCTCTCTCTCTCTCTCTCTCTCTCCCTCTCTGTCTCTCTGACACACACATACACAAACACACACACACACACACACACAAACATACCAACAGGTAACAGTTTATTTTGAATGAATATGTAGAATGGACAAAAACAATTTTCTCATTTTCTTTTGAATTTGTGAACATTTTGTTTAAATTTTTAAGGACTTGAAAGCAAAGAGTTTTTAAGAAAATTGACTGTTTGACACTAAGGTTGATGATAGTCTTTGAAAAAATTATTTTATTCATGTATTAACTTAATATATATTGGTTTGCATCAAGACATGCTTTCATTTCCTAGTTTATATTTTGTTCTAAACATTTATCACATGATATTCAATAATAAGCTTTTATTTCTCTAAGGTTATTTTATGTTTATCCTGCCATGGTAATTCAGGATTGAATGTTTTCTGTCGAGTTCCCAACTACCGTCACAGAATACCTTAAACAAGATAGAGAAATACAACATTGAACTATGGCTATCTGACAGACATAACAGCATAGACTTATTCAAATAAGATGACTTTTCTATAATGTTTTCTTAGTGCTTTTGTGTTGTTAAGGAAATGGATACTCAGCATTGAGAAGGAACTGCCTTCCAAAAATGTATATTTCATTGAATTCCTTGAAATAAGCACATGTTTTGAACCACTAAAGGTCTGCATGATAAAGTAATTGCTCTTCATGTTTAAACAATTTCATGCTGTCTTTTGTAGCACTCAAAATATATTTCAGAAGTTTGATTTTCTGGGGGGAAAATAGGGCTGGCGACAGAAAACCTGGTGTCAACTAATAGGAATAAAGTGACAAAAATAGTGTTGGATGGCACTGGAGGTTGGGATCATATTGGAATGGAAAGGGAAAAATATGATAGAAAAAATACTTAATGAAAAGTCTTTAAATAGTCTAACAAAAAGGTAAATGTTGATTGCATTATTTTTTCTTTGCTTTTTTTGTTTTGTTTTGTTTTCCTGTTCTTAATTTAGAGAACAAGAAATATGGAGATATTAGGAATTAATACCTTTGTTAAAATCAATGATTTCCATGCCTAAATTTCTCTACATTATTCCTTTATCTAATTTTCCAAAATCTCCATAGAAAGAAGAATCAAATGATGCAAGTCATGGAAATAAATTCGATTTCTGTGTTAATAATAATAAAAATAGATATCTTTATGAGGCACTGATTTCACTCCCTCTGGGTATATATGCATAAGAGAGATTGCTGGATCATGTGATAGTTCACTTTTTAGATTTTTGAGGTATCTGCATACTCTTTTCCATAATGGCTGTACCAGTTTATATTCCCACCAACAGGGGTTCCATTTTCTCCACATCCTGGCCAACACTTGTCATCTTTTATTTATTTATTTTTGATAATAGCCATTATGGCAGGTATGGAGTGATATCTCACTGTGGTTTTGATTTGTATTTCCCTGCAGTGATATTGAGCATCTTTCTTGTACCTGTTGGCCATTTGTCTGTATCTATGTGAAAGGGTATGTTAGTTAACTTGACCAATAATTTCACTATGTTTATGTATAATAATTCATTATGTTTTATACTTTAAATAAAATTTTATTTTTAAAATTAAATTAAACTAAAAAATAATTTAAATAAAATAACGAAAACACTAGTGATATGGTGCATCATTGTGGTTACTATTTATTGAGGAGTTACTATATGCCAAACAATCTACTGTGGCTTTTATCTACATTATTATTTCATTTATTTTTCAAAATAAATGCATGAAGTAAGCCTTAATTTTATATCATGTATCAGAGATTAAGAGGTAAGGGCATTTAAAAAACTTGATGTAGATTCAGGAAAATTCAAGACAATAGCATAGCTTTTTGTGCCAGTGGTTATTAGACGGGATAAAATGACTGAACCTTTTTTCTGTTGTTTTTAAGTAAGATATTCCATGATCTGTGTTCTTGTGTTAAAGATCCTCTGATTAGATATCATGCTTATTTTTCTTTTCCTGGAAAATAAATTAGAAATATTCCCTGAACTATATTATTATTGATTTTATTAGGTATTACATCAGGCCTCAAATTTCTTGCAGGGATAACAAATGGATTAATAATAGATGGATTGAGTCATAAATAGGTTTTTCTCACAATGTGAGCAGGGAACCCAACCAAAACTGGCTGTGACATACATCTCTTTCCTGAGTGCAAAACAAGATCTGATGCTCTGGACTTTTATAAAAATGTGGAGATCTCCTTTTCAGTCAGCAATGGTAGTGGTGTGAAATGTTACTTGGCCTGTCATCTAGTAAGTCATTTAGAGACAAGTAGGGCTTTATATGAATATTGGCTGGTCTCTGCCTCTTAGGTTCCTGCAGACACTAAACACATTGCCTAATGTCACATAGATAACAATTTACTTTGAGAAATGATTCAAATCACTGTCTCTACCTGAGTGACAAAGAAAAATAAAGCTTCCTAATATGGAATTAATTAGTAGATATCTGATAACAGGAGAGGAAGTGGCAAAGTAGGGAAGGCAATTTTATTTCTTCAGTTTTATTTAAAACTGTAATCTTCAATTTAATGTACTTATAAATCACTCTATATAACAAATAGTAGAATTTTTATAATAGATTTTTTAGAACAAACTTTTACAGAATTTGAATTATGATTTCATCTGGCTTTTTGGATATTTCCATCAGGAAACAAAAGTTGATACGCCCAGCTACAATTCATAAAAATGCACTATTGCTTTCTGGCAGTAGAGATTGAAATGACAAAACCAATATCCAGACAGGTAATAGTAATAACCAGACTCTGGATTAAAAATCTCTGATATGATTTATTTTCCAAAAGCATTGGCATAGTGCATTCTTGATTTCAGAGTAGTAATAGCACCAGTGATGTCCCTGAAATGGGTAAGAAGAATGAGAGGAAAGAAATTAAATGTTTGCAAACCATGGAATGGAAGATGGACAGAGAAAAGACTACAAAAACAAGCTTACTCAAAGATTTGGTAGTAAACTTTGTTCAGTAATGCAAAAGCAAGGAAGGGAGAGCTGGGAAAAGATCTAAAATGCTTAAGTTAATGTCTTTAAATGTCTTTAGTTTAGGATTTTAATCCTTATTGGACAAAGAAAGTCACTTCTTGGTAAGTATTGGCTCCTAAACCATCATTTACCAAGTTTAGTGTAAAGGACTTGAAGATCTTGGTAAAATATAGAATCCTGGATCTTACCCTGAGAGATTCTGAATGAGTGGGGCTTGAATAGGTTGCAATAATTTTCATTTCTAGCCAACTCATAATTGATGTTTATACTATCTATTAATAGGTACAGTAGGCAAAATGATCCCTCAAAAATGCCCATGTACTAATCCCTGGGATCTGTGAAAATGTTTTGTTACATGGCAAAAGGAAATTTAAGTTACAAGTGGAATTAAATTTGCTAACCATCTGGCTATAAATCAAGGAGATTATCTGGATTTATCCATATTGACACAATGTGACTAAAAGTTCCTTAAATGGGGAAGAGGGAGGTAGAAGAGTCAGAATGAGAAAGAGATGGCATCATGAGAAAGACAAGACCGGCCATTGCTGACTTTAAAGATGGAAGGGTTAATGAGTAAAGGAATGTGGGCAGTGTCTAGAAGCTGGAAAAGGCAAGGAAATGAATTCTTCTCTAGAACCTCCAGAAACGAATGCATCTCTACAGATACCTTGATTTTAGCCCAGTAAGATCCATGTCTGACTTCTGACCTCCAGAAGTTTATCATAATTTTTTATATCAGCAAGGGGAAACTAATAGATCATGCTTTGAACAGCAAGGTTCTAAACATTGCAAATTTTCTGTCCATGTACTTATGAATTGGAACATTGGAGAGAATTCAAGAATGTTGGTGACACTAATTTATCAGTAGTCTTTCCTGGAAACTATTTAATATATTCAATATTATAATTTGCTAATTAAAAGAGTGATACTGAACATATAAACCACAATGACCAATTATGCTCTTCCAAGTGTATCTGTTCAACCACAGAAAACTGTTGAAAATGAGTAAAAAACAAAAACAGAAGAAAGAGAAAACAAAACCACCTTTTATATCTTCCTCCTAGGGAAATATTAAAAGACATTTTAATATTGGAAGCCTTCCAATTTATTATACATCATTTGGACAAACTCTCTGTTTTTATCACATTATATCCCATGTTAAAATGTAAGATGATTAAATTAAAAAGAACTTTTTTGACCTGGGATTAGTGCCATAGATCCACACAGTGCCTTTCACAGCTAGGGAATTTACAATATGCTAGTTAATGACAAATAATAAAAAGTCTATATTTTTGGACATTCTGTCCGTATTTAATGAATTTTCATCATTTTAGGAAAAGGAAATGTGTTATAAGTTCAAGATTTCCCACCGATTGCATCTTGTTACCTTGTCGATTCTCCCTGACATTGTCAGTGTAATGTACACATTGTGCAAAGAATTTGATGGAGGTAAATCTCACAGATATGTGCCTACAGCTATGTGCAGAATTTAAGCAATCAGAGCTACAAACCTTAAACTCTGATATGCCCAGTGTTATAGTTGTAACTTGATATCATATACTTAAAAATTTAAAAAAAAAAAAGCAGAAATGGGTAGGATGGCACTCGGAGAGTGCTGGCTAGAGGTGACTGACATGATCTCTTCATTCTTTTTTCCATTCTGAACATGCCTTGTTTCAGATGAGTGTATAGCTAGTGAGTATAATCAGAGTCATGAAGTTTTGGTCACTCTATGAGTATGTAAATCCTGAGAATAAACTTCATTATAGCATATATCCAAATAATAAATTTCTTCTAGGAAAGAGGCATCATCATCCTCCTGGCTTTTTATAGTATATTTTCATAATTTATCCACCTGTATTCCATGCTAATCTTCATTAATGTGTGAATGTATATAATAGATATAAGCACAAGATAAAATAGGTTCCAGAAAAAGTAGGAAAAATTGGTTTTGTGGACACTATCTTATCACTTTTTCTTTTATTATCTCATTGGTTATCCTTAAGAGACTCATGCTTTAAGGAAATGTGTGCTGTTATTTTCTTCCCTGAGTTACCAAACTTCCTTCTTTCAACTTCCATTTGTTCTTTTCCCCCATCGCAGAAAAGTCTAATACTCTTATCCACTATATTAATATGTACTGATATTCTGTAGATAATGGTGCTTTCATTTTTTTGTCTGTTTTTAATGAAAGGGGGTGTAAAAGTTCCTAACGACTTCTGGAACCAGAGGTATTATTTATATCACCCAAGATTTAGATACTTCAGATCACCTTAAAAAATCCATATCTTCTGTCTTCCTGAGCATGTTCCTTAAAAGAAAATAAAAGACTTTAGAATCCATAGTAGGTTCTCCTACTTTTCTAGTAGTATCAATCATTCAGGCAAAATATTAGAGTATTTTAGATGACATTATTAGAGAATAATTTCTTTAGATTCATGTCACTGAAGAACTGTTAGGCATATAAATGTCAGTGAGAATAATGAAAATAATTTGCAGTGGGGGATTATTGTATGCATCTTTTTCAGATCCACTGTCACCCTGGTCTTGGAAAGTTAGAAAAATATTAAGACTCTAAGAATCATAGAAAGGTAGATTTGGTTTGGAATGAAGGGGCAAAAAAAAAAGAGAACATTATCCAATAATCATTTATTACTTATTGACTCAGATGCTATTCATTGTTGATTAACTTAGTGAACACGTGTACCTAATGCCTATGATATGCAAAGCACTCAGGCACTCTTCTGTAAGACTGAGATGGGAGAGTCAAAAATAAAGGAAATTTCTTCACTCAGACGTTTTGTTTTCACATAACACAGATAGCTATTAAAACATATTGACTAAAATGTATAGGATGTGAATGGTGATTAATAGAGAAAAAAATAAACCAGAAGAAAAGGGTATAGGAAGTGGAAATGCTTCTTTTGGATAGAGTGTTGTCAAGCAAGGCCTCTCCAAAAGAAGTAATATTTGAATAAATACATAAATTAAGTGAGGGAGTGAGCCATGCAAGTAACTGGGGACATAGAATTTCATTAAAGGGAAAATCAAATAATAATAACTTCAGTTGGGTTAATTTTTGGAATTTCCTAGTAAATACCAGAAGACTGATATGGTAGGATGATGGAGCAAGTGAGAGTCAGAGAGGTAGGAGACAGACTTCAGATAATGAAAGGCCAGTCCATGTAAAGTCTTATCAACCGTTATAAAGACTCAGAGTGACATGAAAATTTAGTCAAGGACTTTGAACAGAGAAATGGCAGTTTATATGTAGACAAGCCTCTCTGGCTGCCTCTAGAGAATAAATTAAAGGGGGAAGCAAGGAGTTACTTTAAGATACTATTGAATAGTCTAATAGGAATGTTATGGTAGCTTGGGTAAGATTCTACTATTGAAGTTGATAATACGTGGTTGGATTCTGGAAATAGAACGAAAGATTTTCTGGTACATTAAGTACAGGTTACAAGAAAGAAAAAGAAAAGTCAAAAATGATAAATTATTTTGGCTGAGCCACTAAAAGAATACGCTTGTTATCAATTAAGATGGAGATAATGACAAAGGGGACAGAAATGGAAGATGTAGAGCTCCATGTTGGATTTGCCATGTTTCAGCTGCTGGTTTGACATGGGATTGAAGACCTTGAGTAAGCAGTTAAATATATGAGACTGAAATTCAGGGGAAAGATTCAGGCTGAAAATATAAAGTTTGAGTCAGCTTATTGATATTCTTGTAAGAGTGAGCCCTCCAGCTCTCCTAATTAACAAGTCAGGGAGATAAGAAGAATTAGCAAAAGAAACTAAGAGGAGAAGCGAGACGGAAGGTAAGCTAGAAGAATGTTGCGTCCTAGAAGTCAAGCAGGTAAAGTATTTCAGGTAAGACGAAAACTGAGAAATGGATTGTGTATTTCGCAATTTATACATTATTTGTGACTCTGGAAAGAGCAATTTCAGTGGGGAGGAGATGAAACCACACTAGATGTAATTCAAGGAAAAAATATAAGAAAATAATTGGAACAAGCTACAAAGACATTATTTTCATAGAGTATTTTTTCTCAAGGGAAGAAGGCAAACAGATTCATAGTTGGAGCTAAAGTTGCATCAATGATTTTTTTTAGGAAATGAAGAGAAAGATATAACCTCATGCTTGTATGCAATGAGAATAAAAAGGAGGGAAGAAACAATATGGAAGATAATGTACATGGAATATTTGCATGGATATTTTTGAGTACATAACAAATGGTGTGATCTAGGTCATAGGTGAAAGAGTTGGGCTTCATTTGAAGCAGGGGGCGATTCTTTCATAGTATCTGTAGTGAAAGAAGAGTAAATGCATAGATAGATGCATGAAGTGGTGTAGACAGTTGGTTGGAAGCTTGTAGATTTTTAAATTATTATTACAATTTTATCAGGTGAGAGTGAGGGAGGTGGAGTAGGTATCAAAAATTTTGTTTGAAGATTTATGTATAAAACCTCATTTTATATATATTTTGTTTACAGAACCAACTACCAATTTAACGTTTGCTTTCCTTCTAATATATTTCTGCTTAACGGTTGCCCAACATCTAGGGATGGGTTCAGAAGGAAATGGTTATAATAGAAAGAAAATAAATTTGCGAATAGACTGACCTTCGTTAATATCCAGTATTTTCTACTTATTTACTTTAAGATTTTTTGTATAATTACTTAGACATTTTTGAGCTTTGGTTTTTTCATATGTAAAATGAAGATAAATGTATTCAAATATATGTCTCATATGTCTTTTGTAAAGATTGAAAGTGTCAGAAAAAATATACTGAACTTAAAAATTGGCAAAAGAGATTACTGAGTGTTCTTTCAGTGTAGTATAGGGCTTTCATCTTTAATTGGCATTCTATAGATGAGACTTTTAGGTTTTTCACCTTTTACTTCAAGAAAAGAAAACTTTAAAAGTCACACTTATTGCTCTTAAGATATTAATCAGTTTTGTTTCTAACCCCACAGTCTTAGCTCAACATTCCTTTATTAAACTACTGATAAAGGTCTAGTTCCTCAAATGCTCATTGAACTGATTTTAAATTATTTCTAGTTCCCTTATTAATTAATCAGGTAAAAAAATTGACACTTCTTTATTTTATATGTGCATGAGTGTCATGTTTAAATACATAAAATGTATACTTTAACAAATATAATATTATAATGCCTAGCAGAGTGTCTGCATATGTTACTTTAACTCCCTCGCAGCCCACTCTCATATCTATCCCAATCATATTTTTTGTTCCTTTCACTGGAACAAAAAATTCCAATTTTTCAAATTTATTATAAACATATAGTAGAGTATTTCTTCCTACTATTATATCTTCTTACTGTCTTAATATTTGGATATATTTAGTTTGTACTTTAAAATTGTTGGTAATTTCTCTTGGCTGAATATTATACATCTTTAAAATGTCCTACAATGTGAACTGCGGTTTGGTAGAAATGTTACTAGATTTGGTGAATGATAGAATTGTGTCATAATTCTGGCTAGATTATTTAGATGGCTTGAATATCAATGTCTTTATCCAGAAAATAATGAAAATAAACCCCCTAGGGTTTTTTTTTTTCCAAATTAAGGTATAGTTTTCTGCCTCTTAATAAGTGCACTGACATGTTATTTGAATTTTAGTCTTAATGTTCTAAAAATGTCATAATAACCCTAGCATTTATGTATGCTACTAAAATTGGGTACCCATACTGGAATTAAGCATCCTAGTGAAAAACTCCTAAACTTTTATTTGAGCCTGAAGAAAACCCAAACTCACCAGCTTTACAATGTCAACAGCTCAACAACTGGCATATCTATCTATCTTATTTCATCTCAACTTCTCCTTCTTCTATTTAATCTCTCCAATTCAATGCTTTCATCAGCTTCCATTTCAGAAACCTGAGTCGGTCTACAGTTCTGCCTCTCTTAATGAATAATATCTTATGGTGCAAGGCTTGAAATTTTAAGATCCAATATTATGTGCTGCCTTAAAAATCTGGTAAAATTTTGAAGTCCTTAAAGGGCCTAACCACAATATTCCCCCCTTCTCTTCTCTTCTGATTAAGGTCCCCTAGCCAAACAACCCTCCTAAGTCAGGCCCACTGACTACTCATTTCTTGGTATCAGACTTCAGTTCCCTGTCAGCTAGCTGAATTGTTCAAATAAGTCCATCAATCCCCCTCCTCGTTTCAACAAAACCTGCTTCCTGCAAGACCTGCTTGTTCACCCTGTTCTCAGTGCAGTCCCCATGTGGCCCTGTGTGTGTAGTGTCCTCCTCCCCCTGGCTGTGAGCAAATGTGACTAATAACTAGCTGTCGATCTCATCTGTCTGATGTTGGGTGTTGTATGGACCGCCATCCCCATAACCCAGGGCAAAAATCTTTTCCTTACCAATGGGATGAAAAAGAGAAAAAACACATCTGTTCAAAATCAAGTTTTTCTTCATCTTCCTCCTTTTCTTCTTTATTCATCCATCCATCTCTTGAGTTCATTTATACATGCAATAAATACTTATTAGTTAGATGCATGACTATATGTACCTTAAAAATTATATATTAGTAACTCATCAATGCTGGACATTATGATGTGGCAATTTCCTGAAATTGCCTTCTGAAATATTTCCTAAATGTATTTTTTCTAATTTTCTTACAACTCTATGTTAATGTGGTCCCTATATGTTTTTAAAATTCATTTTTCCCAAATATATAGACAAGACTAGAGGGAAAATGCTTAATACTCATGAAATTATTATCTATCTTAATCACATAACATGCATTAGCTCAATTTGTTTTATTGAAATGCTACTTATTGCCATGAATTGTTATAACTCTTGAAGAAAGTGCAGCAAAAATCAAACAACAAACAAAACAAAAAACCCAAAAAACCAAATAAAACTAACAAAGAAAATGACCATTTTGTGACACATTGTACTGAGGATAAAGAGATGGAAGGTAAAGAGCAAACAAAAGAAAGATATAATACATCATTTCCTTCTTTGAAGGAAGATAAACTAAGATGAGAAGATACATAGTAAAATGAAGACAAAATTTGATTTAGGGAGGTTGATAAGTCTTTTAAGTTATATTTGGGCTGAACATTTTTAAGTTGTAAGAGAATGACTGTAGAAAATATACAAGGAAAGAGTTGAGCCAGCACCTTAAAAAACTGTATTCTTGGCATGACCACAGAACAAACCAGAAGCCAGTATGTCTGGTCATCCAGCAGCCAGAGTTAACAAATGATGAGGTCAGAGAAAGATCCAGGGGCAAAAACACATTTGATGCTAAGAACAGACTTAAGGTCTTTGGTCCTAAGAAGGGGATAAATCCATTACCGGGTTTCAACAAGGAATTGGAGAATTTTTTTCTCCACATTTACCTTTAATAAGGAACTCTTTGCTTACTCATAGAGAATAGGCTGTAGGAGCAAAGACAAAAAAGTAGGAGGGCAAATTAGGAGGCTACTGTAATGGTCCAGGTGAAACATGATGGCAACTTGAAATGTGGTGATAATTATTGAATTATTCTGACACAAATGAGGCCTGAATCTAACAAAAATGATTCAATTTCATGAATGTATTTAAGAATTTCCTCTTTTTGAAAGCATTGGGAGAATTGCTCTATTATTTGGCCACATGTGATACACAAACACACATACACACAAGCATATATATTTAAAATATTTAGTACCATCTAGCAATAAACAAGGAATATGTTACTGAACAATTAAATACTTTTACTCAGAGAAGTTTAAGATTTTATACTAAGCATGAGTTTAAAATATTATAATTCAAATACTCATGTTTGTTTCAACTACTTTGACATTTTAAGAGGCTTGTTAGCATAAATACTTATGATCCCTGAAGGCCTTCCCTATTAAATGTCATTAAAATATTCATTGTATTTATTTTCAAATTTAGAAAACAAACTACTACAGTGAAAGCTCTGTTCATAGATGCACAATAATGATACAAACAATTAATGACCATGAGATGAGCTCAAGAGTCAGAAAATTGTCTAGATCATCTCTCTATTATCCTTTAATAAGATATGAGTAAAATCATTGACCAACCTCCCTTGACCAATATACATGAAAAAAGAATGGATGTTATCCCAAGACTTGAATTGCAAGTAATCTACAATCTATTTCCTGAACAATGAAACACATTTTAGACTTGTACATCTTCTTTTGGGATTATATACATGATATATTCATAAGAAATATTATAAATACTTTAGCTAATAATATGATTTTTAAATAAAAATGATATTTTAATAATACTTATAATTTTAGCATTATGATAAGCAGCTGTTTTTTCATGGGACCATTCTGAAAATACATACACACTCTGCTTTATAAGAATTAGCCTAGTCATGTTAACAAGCATGCCCTATAAATGTACATTCAATATCACAATGCAGTATCTTGGGGCACCTTGGGTTTGGAACTGAAATACTTGCCCTTGGATGAATATAAATCTCTAGTGTTTATTTCAGAGTACAAAATTTTATGTTGCACTGTGTAATTAAAAGTCATATTTAAAGTACACACTAAGTAAGTTTATTACCAGTCACAAACTCACATATGAATTTTGGGAATTAGCAGCATATAAATAACAGGCACACAAGGCATTGCAGAACATCTTAAATGCTAATTTTGATCAAAGATTACAATCTGTTTATTTAGTCCTTTTCATCTCTGACTCAGACATCTCCAAAATAAACAAAAAAATAAGATAAAGAATCTTGAGAGAAAAGAGAGAAAAGTAATAGTAATAAAAAAAAGAGTCTGGAAAATTCTAAGGGAAGAAACTGAAATGACATAACTAGTTATACTTGTGACTTTTAAAAAAATCATTTAATATTATTACATAAATATGCTACAGTAATGTTACTGTCTTATAAACAAAATTCTGAATTAATGTTTCTTAAGCTGTGCTATCCAAAAGCAATGGAAGAAATTTAACTAAAATTTTAATATTGAAGCATTCCAATATTTATCATTGACTATACACCATTTTCTTAGTGCATGTTAATTTTGTATCCTTTATATTTGAATGCCACATGATAGAAAATAAAAATAAGACAAAAAGGAGACCTTCAAGATGGCAGAGAAGGAAGATGTGGAGATTACCTTCCTCCCCACAAATACATCAAAAATACATGTACATGTGTAACAACTCCTACAGAACACCTACTGAACACTGGCAGAAGGCCTCAGACCTCTCAAAAGGCAGGAAACTCCCCCACGTACCTGGCCATGTGGCTGACAGGGTCTTGGTGGTCCAGCCAGGTGTCAGGCCTGAGCCTCTGAATGTGGGAGAGCTGAGTTCAGGACATTGGACCACCAGAGACCTCCCAGCCCCATGTAATATCAATCAGCGAGAGCTCTCCCAGGGATCTCCAACACAAAGCTAAGACCCAGCTCCACTCAATGACCAGCAACCTGCAGTGCTGCACACCCCATGACATACAACTAGCAAGACAGGAATACAAGCCTACCCATTAGCAGAGAGGCTGCCTAAAATAATAATGTCAGAGAAACCCCAAATAAACACCACCAGACATGGTCCTGCCCACCAGAAAGTGCATCCACAAGAACACATGCACAAGTCCCCTCCACCAAGAAGGCTACACAACCCACTGAACCAACTTTAGCCACTGGGGGCAGACACCAAAAATAACAGGAACTACGAACTAGCAGCCTGCAAAAAGGAGACCCAAAACACAGCAAGTTAAGCAAAATGAGAAAACACAGAAACACACAGCACATGAAGAAGCAAGGTAAATAACCACCAAACCAAATAAATGAAGATGGAATAAGCAGTCTACCTGAAAAAGAATTCAGAGTAATGATAGTGAAGATGATCCAAAATCTTGGAAATAGAATGGAGAAAATACAAAAAACGTTTAACAAGGACGTAGAAGAACTAAACAGCAAACAAACAATGATGAACAACACAATAAATGAAATTAAAAATTCTCTAGAAGGAATCAATAGCAGAATAACTGAGGCAGAAGAATGGATAAGTGACCTGGAAGATAAAATAGTGGAAGTAACTACCACAGAGTAGAAGAAAAAAAAAAAAGAATGAAGAGAACTGAGGACAGTCTCAGAGACATTCTGGGCCAACATTAAACACACCAACATTTGAATTATAAGGGTCCCAGAAGAAGAAGAGAATAAAAACGGGACTGAGAAAATATTTGAAGAGATTATAGTTGAAAACTTCCCTAATATGGGAAAGGAAAGAGTCAATCAAGTCCAGGAAGTGCAGAGAGTCCCATACAGGATAAATTCAAGGAGAAACATGCCTACATGTATTAATCAAAGTATTAAAAAATAAATACAAAGAAAAAAGTATTAAAAGGAGCAAGTGAAAAGCAACAAATAACATACAAGGAAATCCCTATAAGGTTAAAAGCTGACCTTTCAGCAGAAATTCTGCAGATGAGAAGGTAGTGGCGGGACATATTTAAAGTGATGAAAGGGAGAAACTTACAACAAAGATTATTCTACCCAGCAAGGATCTTATTCATATTCGACAGAGAAATTAAAACCTTTAAAGACAAGCAAAAGCTAAAAGAATTCAGAACAACCAAACCAGCTTTACAAAAAATGCTAAAGGAACTTCTCTAGGCAGGACACAAGAGAAGGAGAAGACCTACAATAACAAAGCCAAAACAATTAAGAAAATGGTAATAGGAACATACATATCGATAATTACCCTAAATGTAAATGGATTAAATGCTCCAACCAAAAGACATAGACTGGTTGAATGAATACAAAAACAAGACCCATATATATGCTGTCTACAAGAGACCCACTTCAGACCTAGGGACACATACAGACTGAAAGTGAGGGGATGGAAAAAGATATACCATGCAAATGTAAATCAAAAAAAATCTGGAGTAGCAATTCTCATATCAGAAAAAACAGACTTAAAAGATAGACTATTACAAGAGACAAAGAAGGACACTACATAATGATCAAGGGATCAATCCAAGAAGAAGGTAGAACAATTGTAAATATTTATGCACCTAACATAGGAGCAACTCAATAAATTAGGCAAATGTTAACAGCTATAAAAGGGGAAATCAAACAAGAATAACACAATAATAGTAGGGGACTTTAACACCACCTTTCACCAATGGACAAATCAACCAAAAGGAAAATAAATAAGGGAACACAAGCTTTAAATGATACATTAAACAAGATAGACTTAGTTGATATTTATAGGACATTCCATACAAAAACAACAGAATACACTTTCTTCTCAAGTGCTCATGGAACATTCTCCAGGATAGATCATATCTTGGGTCACAAATCATGCCTTGGGAAATTTAAGAAAATTGAAGTCATATCAAGTATCTTTTCAGACTACAGCACTATGAGACTAGATATCAATTACAGGAAAAGACTGTAAAACATTCAAACACATGATGGCTAAACAATACACTAATAAATAACCAAGAGATCATTGAAGAAATCAAAGAGGAAATCAAAAAATACCTAGAAACAAATGACAATGAAAACATGATGACCCAAAACCTATGGGATGCAGCAAAAGCAGGTCTAAGAGGGAAGTTTATAGCAATACAATCCCACCTCAAGAAACAAGAAAAATCTCAAATAAACAACCTAACCTTGAACCTAAAGCAATTACAGAAAGAAGAACAAAAAAACCCCAAAGTTAGCAGAAGGAAAGAAATCATAAAGATTAGATCAGAAATAAATGAAAAAGAAATGAAGTAAATGATAACAAAGATCAATAAATCTAAAAGCTGGTTCTCTGAGAAGATAAACAAAAATGATAAACTATTAGCTAGACTCATCAAGTAAAAAGGGAAGGAGACTCAAAACAACAGATTTATAAATGCGAAAGGAGAAGTAAAAATTGACAGTGAGAAATACAAAGGATCGTGAGAGATTACTATATGCCAATACAATGGACAACCTGGAAGAAGTGGACAAATTCTTAGAAAAGAACAACCTTCTGAGACTGAACCAGGGAGAAGTAGAAAATATAAACAGACCAATCACAAGCACTGAAATTGAAACTGTGACTAAAAATCTTCCAACAAACAAAAGCCCAGGAACAGAGGGATTCACGGATGAATTCTATCAAACATTTAGAGAGCTAACACCTATCGTTTTGAAACTCTTCCAAAATATAGCAGAGGGAAGACACTTCCAAACTCATACTACAAGGCCACCATCACCCTGATAACAAAACCAGATAAAGATGTTACAAAAAAAGAAAACTATAAGCCAATATCACTTATGAATATAGATGCAAAACTCCTCACTAAAATACTAGCAAACAGAATCCAGCAACACATTAAAAGGATCATACACCATGATCAAGTGGGGATTACCCAAGGAATGCAAGGACTCTTCAATATACGCAAATCAATCACTGTGATACACTATAATAACAAATTGAAGGATAAAACCATATGATCATCTCAATAGATACAGAGAAAGCTTTCGACAAAATTCAACACTCATTTATGATAAAAACCCTCCAGAAAGTAGGCATAGAGGGAACTTACCTCAACATAATAAAATCCATATATGAAAAATCCACAGCCAACATCATTCTCAATGGTGAAAAACTGACACCATTTCCAATAAGATCAAGAACAAGTTGCCCACTTTCACCACTATTATTCAACATAGTTTTGGAAGTTTTAGCCACAGCAATCAGAGAGGAAAAAGAAATAAAAGGAATCCAAATTGGAAAGAAGGAGTAAAACTGTCACTGTTTGCAGATGACAGGATACTATACATAGAGAATCCTAAAGATGCTACCAGAAAACTACTGGAGCTAATCAATGAATTTGGCAAAGTAGCAGGATACAAAATTAATACACAGAAATCTCCTGCATTCCTATACACCAATGATGAAAAATCTGAAAGAGGAATTAAGTAAACACTCCCATTTACCATTGCAACAAAATGAATAAAATACCTAGGAATAAACCTACCTAAGGCGACAAGAGACCTGTATGCAGAAAACTATAAGACACTGATGAAAGAAATTAAAGATGACACAGTCATGTGGAGTGGTATATCATGTTCTTGGATTGGAAGAATCAGCATTGTGAAAATGACTACCTAAAGCAATCTACAGATTCAATGCACTCCTATCAAACTACCAATGACATTTTTCACAGAACTAGAGCAAAAAATTTCACAATTTGTATGGAAACACAAACGACCCCAAATAGCCAAAGCAGTCTTGAGAAAGAAAAACAAAGCTGGAGGAATCAGGCTCCCTGACTTCAAACTATATTACAAAGCTGCAGTAATCAAGACAGTATGGTACTGGCACAAAAACAGAAATATAGATCAATGGAACAGGATAGAAAGCCCAGAGATAAACCCACACACATATGGTCACCTTATTTTGATAAAGGAGGCAAGAATATACAATGGAGAAAAGACAGCCTCTTCAATAAGTGGTGCTTGGAAAACTGGACAGCTACACTTAAAAGAATGAAATTAGAACACTCCTTAACACCATATACAAAAATAAACTAAAAATGGATTAAAGACCTAAACATAAGGCCAGACACTATAAAACTCTTAGAGGAAAACATAGGTAGGACACTCTATAACATAAATCTCAGCAAGGTCTTTTTTGACCCACCTCCTAGAGAAATGAAAATAAAAACAAAAGTAAACAAATGGGACCTACTGAAACTTCAAAGCTTTTGCACAGCAAAGGAAACCATAAAGAAGACGAAGAGACAACCCTCAGAATGGGAGAAAATATTTGCAAACGAAGCAACTGACAAAGGATTAATCTCCAAAATATACAAGCAGCTCAAGGAGTTCAATATCAAAAAAAAAGCCCAATCCAAAAATGGGCAGAGGACCTAAATAGACATTTCTCCAAAGAAGATATCCAGATTGCCAAAAAACACATGAAAGGATGCTCAACGTCACTAATTATTAGAGAAATGCAAATCAAAACTACAATGAGGAATCACCTCACATCCATGAGAATGACTATCATCAAAAACTCTACGAACAATAATGCTGGAGAGGGTGTGGAGAAAAGGGAACTCTCTTGCACTGTTGGTGGGAATGTAAATTGATACAGCCACTATGGAGAACAGTATGGAGATTCCTTAAAAATCTATAAATAGAGTTACCACATGACCCAGCAATCCCCCTACTGGGGATATACCCTGAGAAAACCATAATTCAAAAAGAGTCATATAGCACTATTTACAATAGCCCGGACATGGAAGCAACCTAAGTGTCCATCGACAGATGAATGAATAAAGAAGATATGGCACATATATACAATGGAATGTTAGCCAGCCATAAAAAGAAACGAAATTTAGTTATTTGTGGTGAAGTTGATGGACCTAGAGTCTGTCATACAGAGTGAAGTAAGTCAGAAAGAGAAAAACAAATACCGAATGCTAACACATATATATGGAATCTAAAAAAAAAAAAAGGTTCTGAAGAAACTAGCGGCAGGACAGGAATAAAGACGCAGACATAGAGAATGGACTTGAGGACACCAGGAGGGGGAATGGTAAGCTGGGAAGAAGTGCGAGAGTGACATGGGCATATATACACTACCAAATGTAAAATAGATAGCAAGTGGGAAGCAGCCACATAGCACAGGCGGATCAGCTCGGTGCTTTGTGACCACCTAGAGGGGTGGGATAGAGAGGTTGGGAGGGAGAGGCAAGAGGGCGGAGATATGGGGATATATGTATACGTATAGCTGATTCACTTTGTTATATAGCAGCAACTAATACAACGATGTAAAGCAATTATACTCCAATAAAGATGTTTAAAAAAAAGACAAAGTGTAGAAAGGACTTACTATTTTTAAAAATATGAAAATAAATAATTTTAAAAACAAAATATATAAAGTAATATTTAGCTGCTATTTGTCACCCAAGTGTATAGCTCTGATCAATGTTTCTATGGCCATCTCAACACCCACTCAATTAAAAAAGAAAGAAAACAAAACAAGTTTTGTTTTCAACAAACGAAGGAAACAAGTAGTATTGTTTAGCTTACTATTCATTATACCTTAAAATCTTATATGGACTTTCAAGGTGCATCTCCAACATATCAACTCCTATTTATCCCATGTTTAAATGCTAAATCCAGTGTAAAGTTTAGAGGATGTGGTTGGTCTTTACCTTTTACAATACTCCTACCTTGGAAAACCTTTGCATACTTTGCCTGTTGTAATTCTGCTCTTTGAATTCACTAAAACACCCCATTTAAACATCATTCAATAAGAATTAACTTTTTCTGTTTCTGTGCTCTGAAATTATTATTTTCCTATCTTTAGTAGAACATTGGTCTTTATACCAATGTGGAATCTATATTGTTTGTGTACATTTTCACCACTTGCTTTAGATTATAAACTATTCTGTAGTTTGTTCGGTATTGTATATAAACTTTGGATTATCCCTATCACCTCAATTATAATTACTATTTAGTAATACAAAAACAAAGAGTTAAAGTATAACATGTCTCTTGCATCACACTAATAGGTGGACATGTCCCTTGCCCCAGTGACATTTATAAACCTCAAGAAAGACATACTTTTGTACAAGTGGTTTTTTTTTAGTGTGCAGGGTATAACATGAAATAGTCATTAATTTTATTAAGGCATATAAAGGGAAGCTGTAACATAGCAAAGAGTTAGTTTTTAATAAAGTTCTGTTGATTCTAAGGCTCAATGATTTTTCTTTTAAATATGATATAAATATTGTCACATTGTATTCACAATCAAATAATGAAAATTCTCTATTTTAATGAAAATTTTGTCACATAGGAAAATAAAGCATATATAAGGTGTCCTTTATCTAAAACATTCCAGTTTTTAAACAATTGACTAGTGTGATTTGTTGCAGACCAGGATTAGGATTCTTTCTATTCCCTCATGTAGTAGAATTCCATGAAATTTATAAGCACTGAGTATGTGGATCCATGCTGACATTCAAACATCTGGCAGTTAAAAAAAAATGTTTTAGTAAACATTAATCTGGCCCTATTTTAGATATATATGATGTAAAGATGAAAGACATAAATTTTGTTTTATAGGAGTTTATATAATAATGAGAAGACAACCACAAACAGAAGTAACCATAATACAGTAAGATTAAGTGTATGATAAATGAGTAAATTGTCTGCTGGAGTAGAGAGTTTGAATACCAAATCCCCAGTGGACATACTGCTTAAGTTACCTTTTAAGTGGAATGGGCAAGGTGACCATGGGATAAAATCTGGGGCAAAGTAGGCTGGAGAGGTCAGCTGTTGGTCTGATTCCACAAGCCCTGTGTTCTAAGCCAAGGAGCAGAATGTCCTACTCTGGTGAATTATTAATAAATTTAAAGTAAGGGACTGGCAAAATAAGCTTTGAATTTTCGGACAGTTCTTAGAGAAGCTACTAAAAAGGTGTGATAGTAAAAACCAAGGAATAAGTATCCAGTGCTTCAGTTTAGGAAATAGTATTGAATGGCTGAAGATATGATGTTAAGAATATGTTAGGGGTTGTATTGAAAGAAATTGGATAGCCTTTCTCTCACATGCAAGCAGACACTGGAAGATCCTATAAGTTTGAAGTTGGTTGTGCAATTTTAAGACATTAAGAAGAGATTATCTATTCTGCTATTCTGTACTGTAATATCCTATGTGAGTCTCAAATTTGTTTACTTTTCATGCCTTGTCATTATCTGTGTGTATCCCCATATCATTGCTTTTACACAGTTGACCCTTGAACAATGCAGGGGTTAGGGTGCTGGCCCACACAATCAAAATCCAAGTACAACTTATAGTGGGCCTTCCATATCCATGGTTCTGCATCCATGGATTCAACCAGCTGAGGATCATGTAGTACTCTAATATTTGCTATTGAAAAAAATCCATGTAGAAGTGGACTTGTGTAGTTCAAACTCATTTTGTTCAAGGGTCAGCTGTATAACATGTCCTTATGATGCAGTGAGATTAAAAGCACATGTTTCTTCACTACAATTTTAAGATACAGTAATCTCCCCTTATCTGCGGTTTCACTTTCTGCAGTTTTAGCTACCCGGTCAAACATAATCCTAAAATATTAAGTGGAAAATTCCAGAAGTAAACAATTCATAAGTTTTAAGTTATGCCCCTTTCTGAGTAGCTGGATGAAATCTCACACAGTCTGCTCCTTCCCACCCGGGGAGTGAGTGATTCCTTTTTGCAGCATATTCTGCCCATTCGTCACTTAGTAGCTGCCTCGGTCATAGGATCACCTGTCTCAGTATTGTAGTGCTTGTGTTCAAGTAACCCTTATTTTGTTTAATGGACCCCAAGTGCAAGAGTAGTTATGCTGGCAATTCAGATATGCCAAAGAGAAGCTGTAAAGTTTTTCCTTTTAGTGAAAGGTGAAATTTCTCCACTTATTAAAGAAAGAAAAAAATCGTATGGTGAGGTTGCTAAGACCTAAGGTAAGAACAAATCTTCTATGTGTGAAATTCTAAAGAAGGAAAAAGAAATGTGTGCTAGTTTTGCTGTCAAACCTCAGATTGCAAAAGTTATAGCCACAGTGCATGATAGTGCTTAGTTAAGATGGAACAGGCATTAAATTTGTGCAAGATATTTTGAGAGAGAGCACATTCACATAACTTTTGTAACAGCATATTGTTATAATTGTTCTATTTTATTATTAGTTATTTTTGTTAATATCTTACTGTGTCTAATTTATAAATTAAACTTTATCATACTTATGTGTATATAGTAAAAACCAGAATATATAGGGTTCGGTACAGTCCGCAGTTTCAGGCATCCACTGAGGGTCTTGAAACATATCCCCTCTGGATAAAGGAGTACTATGGTAACTCATCTGCCCCCTGACATTCTGTTGAATATAAAGATCTGGGTCATCTGTCTCATTATACAGCTCCTGTATTGATGCCTGACCATGTTGGTGAGGTGGGAAAAATGTGGAACCATTCTAATTTCTTTAGCACGCAGTTGTCTTTTACCCACAGAACCCTAACTCCCTGGTAAAGTGAGGGTTCTTTCTCAGAGTATTTCATTAATCTCTTACTTTTTCCTTCCTTTCTTCTAATCTAGCATGTAATATCTTATGTCTTTTGGGCCATTAATTTGGTCCTTCTGAAACCTATAATCACCCACTCCCCCACACACAAATGTCTTATGACTCTACTACTGCTTTTGTAATCAAAAGTCAGAATTTTAAATGCCTTTTCTAGTTCTCTTGTGACAGTCTGTCATGTGGGGACATGACAGATCTTAGTGTTGTGGTCAAAATAGAGAATAAAAAAACTTGCATAAGTTGATATTTTACATTTATAATGCATAATGCCAAAATTATTAACTAGTTTTTATTTCTAGTCAGATAACAAATTTGTTGAAGTCATATTTTTCATGTCCCCAAATGCTTGCTTTGTATTTAATTCCCCAAAGTCACACAGTCAATAAACTGTAGAAGTTAGAAACAGAACAATCAATATTAACCAAGGAGTGAAACTGAAGATGGAAAAATATACACCTTTCCATGCAAATAACTGAAGACCGCTAAAATACCTTCTTTTTATTATATGCCACACTATCCCTCAAAAATCAATGGTGCAGTGCTGTCTGGATACCAAAATCACCCTCTACTACCAAGCATCTTGATGAAGTCTTCATGGTTCCACTGATAGGCTTAACATTCTGCTCTTTTATTAAACATCACAATAACTGCATATATTATGTTGTCTCTTTTCAGTCATTCTCTTTAGCTCACTCAATTCTCACTCCTCTTTCCCCCAAGATTCCCAGTTTGACTTATGGAAATTTGGCCTAAAGATCAATAGAAACTTTCCCCAATCTCTCTCTCTACCCACTTATCTTAATTGAAAAATGATTCTACCCAGAGGACAATATTGCCCCTGTAAATCCCAGTTAAAATTTTCTTTTTTGTTTTATAGTTGCTTTGTAGTTCTGATAAGCCTTGAGTTTGAAGTTAGTGTAGGACTCCTTCTTTCTCCTTAATGTTATTTCCATAACATTCTTTCTCTTTCTAATTATACAATTATACAAACGGAGAGTGAGAAACATAGCACAAACAAAACACCACAGCTTTAAACTGCATGCCATAGAAGACCCTGATCTTCTCCCTCATCCTTTTATTTTTTAATACACCAAACTCTTATCTCTATCAGTCTTGGACAATAATAACAATTGACTTACAGATTTCTTCTATGTCTAAAATCATGCCATTATTCCCAGACAATTACATGGGTATATTCATATGGATGAACATTGATATATCCACCCAACCTGCTTCTTGAACTGCATACCACTAACGATATTTTCTCTGTTCACTATAAACACAGATTCCTATGAGTATGCCCTACTCTTGCTGATGTTAGAAATATCACTTAAAAATTAGTAATTAAAACATCTCCTCAACTGTTCTCCTCGGACCATCCAACCATTCTCATGGCACTCTTTTAATCATTAATTCTTCCTATTGTTTTCACGTTCCTTCTGGTCTGACAGAGATCCTTTGGTCCACAAATATTATGACAAATTTCCAAATACCCTGAACTGACTTCCTTTTTTTTCCTTCTGCTATATTTTACAAAACAAAACAAAACAGTTATTAGGACTCTCCTTACTTGCAATTTTCCAATGGTATCACCATATTTTGAGTGTGAGAAACAAGGACCTTTTTCTTTCTTAGAACAATATGACACTTATAAATGAACTTGGACTAAAAAATTTCAGTTGGGTTTTACAGAATTTTGATTCAAGATACTGTATTGTAGACACACACATATATGTGTGTGTGAATAAATAAATATATATATTAATTTAAATTAATATAAAAATTATACCTAAATAGGAAAGAAAATTCTGGACTTGCACCAATTGTAAACTTACTGGATATTACAATATGTAATGTCAGTAAACAGAACAAGATAGATCTTTAAATTACTTAGTAAATAATTATTACCAGTATAGACTTTAGAAACATTAAGCAAACAAATCATCTGCATTTTAGGTAAAATTGTTCAGTATATGATGTCAAGAAATATTAGTATTTCAAATGAAGAGCTTCTTATGTAAACATGATCAATCTTGATGATTTTTGCTTGTTTTCTGGAAACGTTTTGTTTTACTGCTTCATATATGTCATGAAACTATGTTGTTTTATGGTTAATGCCCCCTCCCAATTTTCTTTCCTCTATAGCCAATTCTCTCATTCATACACATAATTATATATTGAAAAATTCCAAGCCATAACGAGTGTAAGATTATTAGACTATGCATATGAGGTTTAAAAGATACTCTAGATTGGCCAATTTGTCAAACAGTCACCACTACTTTCCCATTTGCAGATCTCAGCAAAACCATATGCAAATAAGAAATCATCCATTTTCATGAGTAAATAACAAATGCAATGTAATCTCTTAGTTTCATTACTCAATCCCCTCCTCATCACCTCAGTGTTATCCTTCAGTATTTCAAAGTTTGAAAAATAAATTTATTTTGGATCACATAGCTTGCATCACAGAAAAATAGCTAAAGTCTAGAGCAGAATATAAATGAGCCACAGTCAATACCAAAGCTGGTCTGTAAGCATTGTTTTCAGGTTTCACTATCTGTCATTCTCCATTTAAGAAAAAAAACTATTTTGAATTGAGGCACTGTCTCCAGAGGTTGCTACTAAAATGCACAAATGACACCTAGACTGCCTAGATAATATTACATGTTTTAAACATATATTAATTGATTTAATATATGCAAAACACTAAAGAGCACATATGTATAAATAAAGCCTGCTATACTAGTTGGAGGTTTTCAAATTTTCAAATAATCAACTTGTTCATTCTTTAACTAAAAAAGTTTTGTATAAATATACATGCTTGCCATTACTCTCTGCTGTGTTGACACCAAAATAAACAAGCCATGAATTCTACCTTCAAGGAGTTGACAATCTGGAGAGAGAGATGGGCACAGAGACAGATATTCATGGCACAAATAATAATCACAACAAAATAAGCATGGATGCTTTCCTTCACTCAATCATTGTTTGCTTTATCTTTACAACAGTCCTTTAATTTAGGTTCAATTCTCATTGTCATATATCAGAAAATGAAATTGAGGAATAAAGATTTATCTTGCCCTAGGTCATACAACTGTAGAATAAAAATGTGTGATTGCAATGCAATTCATGTAGAATTTTTAAAATGCACACACAGTCAATATCTATATATATAATAACAAGGTGGTATTGGAATGTATGAAGAACTACCTACCTGGAGAGCTCGTGGTGAATGAGGTTAAGTTAGGACTTATCCTCTGAAATGCCATAAAGTTAGACAGTTAAGGAAGGGAGGGGAGTGGAAGAAGGGCTCCCAAATTGTAGAAACGGTATGGGGAATGCTGTTGTAGAGAATGTCAAGCAGTTCAGAGTTCTGGAGTATGAAAGTGGAGCAGTGGAATGAAGGGATAAGAAACGGGAAAATTCTGCAGAAGCAGATCTTGGACGTTCCATCTGCCAGATCAAAGAGGTCATATTCAACCTTGAAGAAAATAGGGAGCCCTGAGGTGTTTTGTCTCAAGGGGTGACACTGTCACATTAGTGTTTTAGATGTTCAACCTGGCATCTTTTGTGAGATATTTTGAGGAGACTAAGACGAGAGAATAAAGGAAAACCTTTTGTACATTGTTGTGGTAGCACTGTTGAATTGCAATACAACATGAATGTGCGAACTGGTAATAGAATATAGCGAAAAGAATGAAATGTAGATAAATTTGTGGGCGGAAATTGGAAAATTTAATTGAACATATGTGTTCATGTTCAGAGACTAGTGCTTAAGGATAATTTCTAGGTTTTTTTTCCCATGAGTCATTGCTAAATCCTCCAACTGAAATTAAGACTAAAAGAGAGGTATGTAATATGAAGTTATGAGAAGGAAAAATATTTCTTTCTGATATGGAAAAGTAATGAAAGTAGTGGCATTTAAGGAAAAGAATAAATAACCTGCAGGAAGAAATGGTGATATTCTTGTGGGCAAAGGAAATACCATATTTGAACAAACAGTGGAAGATGCCATCTTTATTCAGGCAAGAGCAAGTAAACAAGGTTAGAGTAATGGAAAAGAGAAATGAGGAAGTGGTGGAAATAATTCTGTAAAGATAATTTGAGTAGGAGTAATGAAGATTCACATAGCTGTGTAGGAAATGTTTATATTTAGTTGTTTTTTTCCCCAGAGTGTGTATTTTCTAATAACTAATGGTTAGTCTTTGGAAATGTTTAACTTTTAAGCCTAACTATAACATGAAAGTAGTAATCTAAAGTTTCTTAGAATGGATAGAATTTAAGGATAACCACAGTAAGGATAACCGAAATATTATTTGCATTCTATGTGGCAAGCTTCATATTTACTATTGATGAAATAAAATACTGAACAATAGAGAGTATATAAATCAAGGAAAATTAGGGCTTAGACTGTAAACAAGTAGGCAAAATTTTGTTTATGTACATCTATCTATATCTGTAGGTATAAAAGCACAATTTGTGATAGAAATGTGTAATACACACACTGATGGGAACAGGCTGTTATGATAGAGAATAACAAAATGTAAGGGGCCTTCAGATTTTGGCAGCCAGGGAACCCACTGAGATACATTGTTAACTAATTGCCTAACTAAGAATGTGACATCTAAACTGAACAATGGAGAATAAGAAGGTTTCAGTCACATGAAAAGTAGAGAGTACTTTCAAGAAGCCACAAAAGCATGTGCAAAGGCACTAAAGTAGGAAAGAGGAAGGTTAGTTTGCTTATGGGATAGCAAGCAGCCAACTGAACCTGGAGCACAGTACCAGGCAAGGTTAGAAAAATGGGCTGGGTAGGGATGATGTAAAACCTATATCTTATGTAATAGTCAGGTTTATGACATAAGATATGAGGGACAGTAAGACTCCCAGGAACAATATCTTAGATTTGGAAATAGTAAAAGACAGAATAAGGATGTCTACAGACACAAAGGGCCTAAGAAATGTAGCCATATCATGAAAGTGCTAAAGGCAGACATTTTCAACATGATCTGTACTTTTTACTTTTAAAGCATTATCCTTTTTACTTTTAAAAGATTATTTTGCTTTATTTTTAGGAATTGCATGTCACATTATCTCACAAGGTGTGACTATTACCCATCACTGGCCTCCGGCAGGTAACATTTAAATGCGTTGCTGTAACAATTATTCTTCGCAGGAAAATTCAAAAGCAATGAGCTTCAGCTGAAAAATGTGATGGAGATATATATCATTTTCACTTCTTGAAATTACTAAATGGTACTTCTACTGAAACCAAAGATGAATGAACATTATAGATATTGCCATTATTCCTCCAAAGTAATATTTTCTCAAAATATTGTTTTAAAGTTGGATGGGCTCCGTTAAATTTGCTGAAAGCTACATTTCAAAATCAATATACGCTCATAATCTAAAACTTAATAATAACATATTCTCTTCATCAAATTTCTCTTTACAAATGATGAGCTTTTTGCAGTTTAAAACAGCTCTAATTAAATCTCACATCTCTAATATGAATTGGCTCTATGAAATTCTACTGCTGGGTATGACAGCTAAGGAATAATTTTAATTTCTTAAAGTAGTTTAAATATAATGTTTTCTGTGTTTTATTGGAGCTCCAAGCTTGCAAAACTGAAGTGAATATTTTCTTTAAATAAAATTGCATTAAAATAACACTTTATGTTTTAATGATACAATCTTAAATATATTTTATTCTCATCAATAATGGTCCTTTTTTCTTTAAAGACAACATATTTCATATAGTTGGGTATAATCAATGTGAAAGGCTTATTATGTATGTGCCAATTACATTAAGTTTAATTCTAAGTGTGATGAGATAACAAATTCTATCAAGCAAGCACAGTTTGAGGGCAGTCAGCTAGCTTTATAAGAGAAAAAGCCATGTTGTATATTTGGCTATTATATATTCTTCTGTTAGCCATATTTCATTCAACCATCAGCACTTTTCTAATTAGCATACTGGATAAAAAATTTTATATTGGTTAAACAATGTCTTATTGATTAGCAAAACCAATATTAAAATTGGGCTTAAGGTTCAATTAAAAGTATTCAGGAGTTTGGATTAGCTAAAATAGTTTAAAAATACTCTTCCCTCTAACTTTCAAGAATAGAATATAAAAATCCACCCAGATCTACTTCCTGAACTTTTAAGGCAAGTACCTTCACTGGTTCTTTAACAAATATTTTGTTTAAAAGGATTTCAGATTCTTGCATTAAGAGTTTGAAACCATACTTTCACGCAAGAATTCTAATCTGAGCACCTAGTTATCCAATATTGAGGAAATCACTCATTAAAGAATTTAGAACAGCTATTGACAAAGCAATAAATATTAAAGTTATACTTTGATATTATAATAAATTCTTTGTAGTAATAGTTAAAACTAAAGTGAATATCACCATGAACTGTCATTATATAGTGAAAGTTACTAAAAATAATTCGAATTTTAATGCAAAAACCAGTAATCGAGTATTCAAATTATGAAAACACATATAACCTACATTGAAACTTCTCTTTCCTACATGTACAAATTTGCATTTATCACATGCCTTTAATTTGCTTTATATTCTACTCTCATTCTGCTTTTTTTACTTACTGTTTTCAAGGAAATAATCAGCTGTATGCCTGAAACAGCATGAGCCAAAATTTTGTAGGATGGAATTATTTGACTTACCTATACTGAATTTAAAAGCTGCAAACAATGTATAACAAACAACATGAAAACAAAATTAAAACTCAGCACACTGCTTTGTTTTGCTTTGTTTTTGCCACATATATATATTTGAAAAAACAGCAAGACTAATCTAGGCTGTTAGAAGTCAGAATAGTAGTTACCATTGAGGCAGTGGGTTACGAATGAAAGGTGACCTCGGGGGCTTCTGGATTTCTGTTAATGTTCTGTGTCTTGATTTGGTGCTGGTTACATGCATGTGTTCTTTTTGTGAAAATTCACTAATTTGTATCCTTAGGATTCTTTATATGTACTTAACATTCAATCAATGTTTTAAATTGAGAAAAAATGATGAAGATAGAAAATTAATTTCAGAAAAAGATAAGAATGAATTCTAAAATATGGGGAAAATAGAGTTGTTTGCAGTAGAACAAAATGGAAATCTTTAGGAAAAACAAGCAGAGGTGTGTGTGTGTGTGTGTGTGTGTGTGTGTGTGTGTGTGTGCACATATAGGACAATGATCCCAAAAGTCCCAGAAATCCAAATTTTAGCTTTTACCTCCTTTGCCATTACCTTTCTTAACAAATCTACATACAAGTTTATCTTATTTTCATCCTTAATATCTCTTTATATATCTCTGCCCACTTTTTCCTACCCCATATCATTTCTCAAGTATGCTACTGCAACTGTATAAGAATTGGATTTGGAATTGTCTGGGAATAGAAATATTCCTAAGCATTTCCTTTTTTTGCCTCCTGCTGACTCATTCTGAATACCCAAACCACAATGACAACCACAAAGTGGAAGTCTGATCACACTGCTAAAATATATTCAGTCATACTTACAGCTGTTAGCGTAAAGCCATAGTCCTAATGCTAAGCCACAGGTCCTTCTCCCATTTCACAAAACCATTTTCTTTCCGTGTTCCAGTAACACTGTCCTTGTTTCATTCTCTAGAAGTTACTGCTTTACCAATTGCTGTTCCAAATTCTTTAATGAGTGATTTCCTCCAGGTTGGATACCTCCTATTACTTTTCTTGCCCATACTCTGATTGGGAAATGCGATGCTCCCTGACCTTTTCACTTCAAAACTCCTACTCACTCCTCATATGGGAACTCAGTCACTTCTTCAACGGATTATCTTCCTAACTTCTCTGACTCTTGGACTGAAGCAGAGAGAAAGAGAGCAGATCTTGATGGTTTCTGACCCAGAATATTCTAATTTCATACTCAGAAATTGGGGAACTAATCAGAATGGGCTTTGGCTTCTCTTGGGTAACCATTAATGTGACTGAGATCAAAACGTTATTAGTCATCAGAATGCAGTGCCTCCTTTAAATCATTGGGCTGCAAAGATATTGTAGGATTCTGGAAATTAATGATGATTTACAGTTAGTATATAAGAATTCCAGAAAATTTTGTTTTTCTTTCTTCAGTATATATTTAAATGGCATCATGAGAGATCCTTTTAGATAAGGCTATAATAAATATAGCCTTAAATATTGTCTGAGTTGTTACTGCATATCCCTTTCTCAAATATACTTGAACTTATTTCTGAATCTATCAAGCTTTACTAGGTTATGCTTCATTAATGTACAAATCCCAAAGCTAAGCAATATTCACAACTAAAATTTATTTTATTTTTCTCATATTACATGTTGGCTGTGTCTCTGCTTCATCTGTTTTCTTCATTTTGGGATGCATCTTAAAGAAACAACCCATTTTGAGAATATGCCATTTTTAGGGCCAGGAAAAAAGAGCCATAATCATAATGCCTTTTAAACCTTTTACTTGGAAATGGAAAATATCACTTCTGTCAATATGTCACTGGCCAAGCCTCTATAGTCTTCCCACAGAGAAGATAGATGAGAGAGGCCATATAGGCACAGGGCGAATTAGAGAGAAACAGCAAATATATTGACAGAATAATGCAACTTAACATATGTTTTTCCTCAAGCTTTGCATCTCTGATTTGACTCAGAGATGATTGGAGGAGGAAATCACAATTCTCTATCCTTTTGCTCAGTCATAACCTTTGGTTACTGCCCTGAATTGATTGACTGATTGAGTGTCAGATTTTTAAAGAGAGATACAAATTTAGTGAAATGCCAATCTATTTAATTCTAAGGAAAGCCATAACCACACAACCACCCAAAATGTTTATATTACCACCACAGATCCATTGTAATTACTGCAGTTCATACTCGATTTTCTGTCAAAGTGACATGCCAGTAAGAGATTTCCATGGATGTTGAAACTTCCCTCAATGGAAGTATGTATCAAAACTTTGGTAATGAGTACCTTTTCTATTCTATCTTTAAAATCATAATTATGGGTTATTTGAACTCAACAAACATGATCCACCATTCCCATCTTCCCAAATATTTATATTCCTTTCCCTCAACATGGGGTGTTGTACTTGTCATACAGGTGTGCTTATATTTTGGTCCCCTTCGTCCTTGTGTAGCTAGGAAGTGCCTGAGCCCTGGATTGGTCTTTCAGAGCTATGAGTAGTCTTTTCTACTTAGTGTGAGATGCCATATAAATACTAATAATTATTTTTTGACATGAATTGAAAGTTATTGAGAAACATTGTGTTCTTGATTATGCCAAGGCATAATCATCTTTATTTATTTAGACTGTATATATTAAAACCAGGCTTGGATTAACCAATAGAAGTTCTAATTTGACAACCTACCATGCCAAATTCTGAGTGTGGCTTCCAGTTATCTCAGTCCTGAAGAAGTTAGAAGTGTTGAATTTGTTTCTCTACTGCCATAGAATATTTCTGAGTTTAGTTCTGATTTAAGCTAAGAAAGTTGAAGTGTGTGTGTGTGTGTGTGTGTGCACACACGTATGCACATGCATGTGTGCGTTTGGTCTTGAGTTTTCTCTAGCCTGTCAAACACTGTTAAAAGCAGACACTTCCCTTCAGAACTCTTGAATTCTTCCTACAATGCACTCTGCAAAATATTTCCTCAGTGAGCACTTGGTTCCAAATGATCACAGCCAATAAGTTAAAATTTCTTTCACTCTTGTGTGCCATGGTCAGCTAATTTACCATCTAGGCATAACAATATGTTTTTATAGCCTTCCACCTTGTCTGAGCCATTTAATTATTTCTAAATCCCCACATTTTCCTACAGTTCTCTTGCCTACAGCCCACTGTTTAATAGCAATTCATCTACCAGACAGGATTATGGATTACAAGTGATAAAAAGTGATCTCAAATATTTTTAAAGGCATAGAGAGAATTGATTAAAGCAATTGAAAGTAAGTTGAAAGGCCTATTTGGAAACGAGAGTAGGGGAATGGGAAACGAACCAAGAAGATTCCAGAGATAGAGACAGTAGCACCACAATAAAATCAGTCAGCCAAATAGGATCAGTGTATCCACATGAAATAGGATTTCATGAATTTGCTGATCATGTGCTGAATTTAACTCATCTTCCTGAATTCCCTATATGATGGCTCCAAAGATACCCCAAATTAAAATTCCTAAAGAGAAAGTTGGATTGGCAAGCCCACTTGCTCCTAGTTCACCATGGGGTGAAGAAAAGAATGATCTAACCACTTGAGCTTATGTAGAGAAAGACTTAGATATGCCTTATGAGAAGAAACACAAAATGAGTATATAAATAAAAATAGGATGGGAAAAAGAATTGAATTCCCAAAAGCATGAATATTAAATGTATGCTAAAAAGATTTTTAAGCTATGATTCTTTTAGTGTTTTGGTGTATAAAGCATGTAAAATTCATTGGAAATCATTGTTTTTTAAGGAAAATGTTGAAAAATAGTCAAAGATAAACAATTCATCTAAATCAAGACTGAGTTTATTAGTCTGTTTTGCCAAGAGAGCCCATGTTATGCAGAATAAATAGAGCAGATCTTTCTGAATGTGCCTTCTGAGGGGTTGTTATAATGCAGGAAGGAGGAATTTTATTCTAAATTAGGTTTGTTTCATAGAAGCAGAATTTGATTAGTTACAGAAGGTGATTGAAAAGTCTCTTTTGTGATTGGTCATTAGAGTAGCATGATGTTATTTTTTGGGGCATAAAGCCAGGCCTAGTTCTCCCAGAGATGAGTCCTTTAGACTTAAGCAGATTTAAGGTCCTCTTGCAGTCAAGCTTTTGCACATATGTATAAGGTTTAAGCAGAAATTTCCTTTATCTCATATGACAAATCAATAGAAAACTAACATTTATGTATCTAGGCTTTTCGTTCTATAAGATATCAAACCATTTTAATACTATTTTTGCAATCCATATTTCTCTGTTTTGTTTTTGTGGAAGATATTATGTACATAGAAAATGAGGAGTAGGTGCCCCTATTTCAATTCTGGAAGTTGGAGTATTATTGGAAAAATAATTTACATGGAATCCATCCACTCTGAAATGCATTTCATGTTCCTAAATGTGTTTCTGTTAACAATCTTAAAATAAGATTATTAGTGCAATATTGCTTAGTAATATCAGTTTAATAGACAAAATTAGAATGTGTAAGTAAGCAAACATAAAAATTGAATTTTCCACCACCTATACCCATCATGACCTGCTTTTGTTTAGAGGTATAAGTGTGTATGTGTGTGTTGTATGAATGTGTGTGCATTGTGAGTGTGTGTATGAATTTATATCTATGAACTGTCTAGGACCAGAGAGCTAAGACTGTAAGGGACAAAATTCTTGTCTGAGAAGTATGGCTCCTCGTTAAAAACCTACGGGTGATATTTCAGGCTCAAACATAGGTAAGCACAAAGGCTTTACTTGGCAGGCTTCACCAGGAAAGCTGCCCTCCCCAAACCAGACTTGGCCCACAGCCTCCCAAAGGAGATGCAGTCGAGGACTCAGACACCTATGACTGATCATGTTCTTTGCATGTTTGCATTCCTAATACAGGTGGCTCCATACCTAGGTAGCTTTTTCTGAGGCCTTAGGCAGAGGTCTTCACGCAGACCTGTAGGGTCTGGAATGGGGAGAAGAGGGAAACTTTGAAGACATATTAATCCACTGTGACTCAATACCCAGTGCTATTCTACTCTTAGCACTCTCCCTTCCCCCTTCACCCAGACCTGGGTCCAATAAACTGCCAGAGACTTTTGTTTGACGCTCCCTCAATAGTGAGAAACCCCACAACTCTGCAGATACACCCGACTTGCGACCAGGGGGCACTGTTTCATGGGGAAAAATGAAACAGCAGGGAGGTTGGAACCTTCTCTGTGTTTAGCCTCTTGCTTATACTATCATGATAAGTGATTAAAAGCTTCTTTGTCCGCTGTTACTTTCGTTTTGACTCAAAGTTTCATCTATTGGTGTTCCAGCACCAGGAAGCTCAGCTCTCTCCTAGCTCAACTGAGTTCCTGACATAGACAAATTCAGGTTTCTTGGCTAATTGCAACAAGGGAGAATATATCAGAAAAACGATGCATGTCTCACTCAACAAAGAAAAACAATAGAAATTACAGTAATTGGAGGAAAAAAAACATTTTTGTGAAGTTTAGATGAAGCAATGTTTTGATGACCAAAGTAACACAAAGCTATATTTAAAGGAGCCAACATCAGGTCTAGATTGTGAAGTGAATTCAGTGTTCTATATACTTGGAAACTACGAAGTTAAAATAGATGTGTAATGTTGTGTCCAGGAACCGCTGATTTACATCTGGGATTAAATGGAGGCTGGATCTTAATATTGATATGACCAAGATCTTTCAAGAAAGAGTAGAATGTTTCAGTCATGCTGATAGAAGTCCAAACATCATAAATATATAGAACAGTTTCTCAGTGACTAAGAAATAAGTAATCACTCAAAGTCTGGACTTGTTATGACCCTTATAGCTACAATGTGTCCTGGGAAGAAGTATAGTGTGTGTGTGTGTGTGTGTGTGTGTGTGTGTGTGTGTGTGTGTATGTGTGTGTGTGTTACTGTCATGTATATTTTATGTAATCAGGAACATCTTTCCATGCCAATACATCACCATCACTGTACATTTTCACAGAGTATAATAGTTTACAGATGTCATAATTCTTAAGGTAATTTTCATATTTTTATCTTTGGTTAAGATTTCTTCCATAAAAAATATTTTATTCTTTCCAATAATTGTCTTAGGTGATATTTCTAGAACTAGAATTGGTGGAGAAAGCATTAGAAAGTACTTTTATCTTATGATATACATAATAAAGCATGTATCAATTCATATTTCTTTCAGCACTTTATGAATATTATTGTTTCCTGTTTTTGAAATATAATAGTAATTTTATTATTGGTTTGATTATTCATAATCCAAATAATCTATTATATCCAGTATTTATTTTATATCTTTTAACATCTTTATTGGAGTATAATTGCTTTACAATGGTGTGTTAGTTTCTGCTTTACAACAAAGTGAATCAGTTATACATATACATATTTTCCCATCTCTCTTCCCTCTTGCATTTCCCTCCCTCCCACCCTCCTTATCCCACCCCTCTAGGTGGTCACAAACCACCTAGCTGATCTCCCTGTGCTATGCGGCTGCTTCCCACTAGCTATCTATTTTACGTTTGGTAGTGTATATATGTCCATGCCTCTCTCTCACTTTGTCACATCTTACCATTCCCCCTCCCCATATCCTCAAGTCCATTCTCTAGTAGGTCTGTGTCTTTATTCCTGTCTTACGCCTAGGTTCTTCATGACCTTTTATTTTTTCTTAGATTCCATATATATGTGTTAGCATATGGTATTTGTTTTTCTCTTTCTGACTTACTTCACTCTGTATGACAGACTCTATGTCCATCCACCTCACTACAGATAACTCAATTTCATTTCTTTTTATGGCTGAGTAATATTCCATTGTATATATGTGCCACATCTTCTTTACCCATTTATCTGTTGATAGACATTTAGGTTGCTTCCATGTCCTGGCTATTGTAAATACAGCTGCAATGAACATTGTGGTACATGACTCTTTTTGAATTATGGTTTTCTCAGGGTATATGCCCAGTAGTGGAATTGCTGGGTCGTATGGCAGTTCTATTTGTAGTTTTATAAGAAACCTCCATACTGTTCTCCATAGTGGCTGTATCAATTTACATTCCCACCAACAGTGCAAGAGTGTTCCCTTTTCTCCACACCCTCTCCAGCATTTATTTTTTCTAGATTTTTTGATGATGGCCATTCTGACCAGTGTGAGATGATATCTCATTGTAGTTTTGATTTGCATTTCTCTAATGATTAGTGATGTTGAGCATTCTTTCGTGTGTTTGTTGGCAATCTGTATATCTTCTTTGGAGAAACATCTATTTAGGTCTCCTGCCCATTTTTGGATTGGGTTGTTTGTTTTTTTGTTATTAAGTTTCATGAGCTGCTTGTAAATTTTGGAGATTAAACCTTTGTCAGTTGCTTCATTTGTAAATATTTTCTCCCATTCTGAGGGTTGTCTTTTGGTCTTGTTTATGGTTTCCTTTGCTGTGAAAAAGCTTTGAAGTTTCATTAGGTCCCATTTGTTTATTTTTATTTCCATTTCTCTGGGAGGTAGGTCAAAAAGGATCTTGCTGTGATTTATGTCATAGAGTGTTCTGCCTATGTTTTCCTCTAAGAGTTTGATAGTGTCTGGACTTACATTTAGGTCCTTAAAATAATCTATTATATCCAGTATTTATTTTATATCTTTTTTTTTTTTTTTTTTTTTTTTTTGCGGTACGCAGGCCTCTCACTGCTGTGGCCTCTCCCATTGTGGAGCACAGGCTCCAGACGTGCAGGCTCAGCGGCCATGGCTCATGGGCCCAGCCGCTCCACGGCATGTGGGATCCTCCTGGACCAGGGCACGAACCCGTGTCCCCTGCATCGGCAGGCGGACTCTCAACCGCTGTGCCACCAGGGAAGTCCCCTATATCTTTTTGATGAAGTCATTTTTTCATAGATTGAGGACATTTTCCTATTGGGTTAAGAATTTCTGATCATAAGAATCACATTTTTCAGATTTTGTGTAATCAAAAACCTATATTTCTTGAATATGGTTTATGTTTGTGTCTTCCAACACAATATTTGTATCCATCTGAAGAATATAAATGCATACCTATTCTGTCTTCTTCCACGGTGTCTTAGTTTGGTCTTCTTGCTTATTTGTTTTTATATGCCCGCCCCCGCCCCTGCAAAAGATGTGCACGTTCTATTTCCCAAAACCTGTGAATATGGTTACCTTACATGGTGAAAGGGATATTGCAGATGTGACTAAGTTAATGATTTTGAGATGGGAATATTTTCCTGAATCATCTGGGTAGGCCTGATGCAATCAAAAGGGTATCTGAAAGAGGGAAGCAGGAATTTCAGAGTCAGAAGAGGAGATATGATGACCAAAGAAGATGTCAGAGTGATGCAGACCCAGGAGCCAAAGAACGTTGACAACCTCTAGAACCTTCTAAAAGGCTAAGAAACAAGATTCTTCCCTGCTGCTTCCTGAAGTGACATAGCCCTGCCCACCCATTTTAGATCCCTGAAAGCTAACACTCTAAAATAATAAATGTGTGTTGTTTGAAGTCACTATTTGTCATATTTTTTTATAGCAGCAATAGGAAGTTGACATGATATGTAAATTTACAATATAACTAGAAATTATTTTGTTTCTGGCTTTTTAAAAATTACTTTGCCAACTGAGTTTATGTCAGTTATTTTACCTGTGTAGTTAATTCTCAGTGCATGATATGCCATCTAGAAATGTGGATATATATGTACATTTTGACATGCTTTTCTACTTTCCCACCATATTTTGTAATAAATCCTACAATGTAACCTGTATTTCACCTCTTTCTTCTTTTCTCATGGAAAAATACATACTTCCTATTGGGTAAGGTCATCTTTCTAACTGCATTCAGAATCATCTCCCCTCTGGATCAACTTCGGACTTGTATTATCACTCTTTTTTTGCCCACTATCACTATCTCATCATAGTAGAAACTTCTGTAACTCTATTTTATGTTCCCTAATGGCTATTAAAATCAGATATATTTAAAATGTTATTTTTGAATTTTTATTTACTCAAATAATAAATAGAAATGATTATAGGAGAATTAATGATGTAATATTAAATATTACTCTAGAAATGATTCTCTTGGATTTTAGGGAAAAATCATATTGTACTTGGATATGGCATTATCACCTCCTTTTTGATATTTCTCTTGTATTCAATTTTGTAATCTGCATGGGATTGAATAATAAGATGGCAGTAACTTTGATCTTTGCTTTGATCTTCATTTAATGGGAACATTCCTATCAACAGTGTGATTTGGCTGCTGGCTTCAGTTGAAGATGTGATAAAGCATATATTCTTGTATTGTGATTTACTTTTAGGAAAAGAATTTTACTCAATTCGGAAATAACTTTTTCATATCTATATATTGTCTCATATTGTATTTTTTTTCTAATTTAAACTATTAATGTGAAGACATTTTAAAGAGATTAAGTATTTGTTTTTCAACATCAGGAATGAAGCATATTTAGTCCTTGTATATTATTCTTTTAATGTATTTATAGGTTATATTTGTTTTCTTTACTTAACATCTATATTTATGAGTGAGATTGTTTAATTTTGATAAGCAGCACTACTGTTTTCATCTTTTCTAAAAGGCCAAATATTATTTATCTTGTTTAGACACAAAAAGATTGTGCCACAGATATATCAATCTTTTAATCAATTAATTATTTTAGTTAAATGCAGTATAATCTTTAAAATGTGATCGAAATTTAATTATTAAGCTTGCATTTTGTGAGATGGCTTCATTATCAGTGTACTATAAAATTTTAATCTATTTAGGTTGTCTTGGTGATGTAAAAGCTAATCATGTTCAAATGTTCCACTTTGTATTTCATGGTGTGTAATATGTATAATGTGTCAAATTAACTTTATTAAGCATACAAACTGTTTCTGACTTATTTGGGGGGCACATCTACTTTGTCAAATATTGAGAATTTTTAAAAAATTCTCTGGCTGTTGTATTTTTATAATTAAATTTCCATTCAATTTTAATTTTTTTGAAAGAAAATTTATATAGTGATTCAGAACATATACTCTTGAGCTGAGTGTTGGAATGTTAACACCACCACCAATATTCACCAGCTCAAAGAATTTGGGGCCTTTTTTGAACTCTTTGGTATTGTTTCTCAAATTTGTACTAGAAGTGTATACACACACACATATACTCTGAAATATATGTGTGTGTAAATATATAGTGTATATATAAAATACATAATTCCAATAGATACGTGTATCAGAAATAGTGTTTATGTGAATATATATGTATGTATAATATATTCACATTTACGAACATACATCAGGAGTTATATTGATACTTTTATTAGTCTAATTTAATCCAGTATTGTTCTTCCTTGCCTTTGGCCATTCGATATTGATATTTCCCTCCTTCAGTGAGAAACTCAGCTCTAAACAAAAATATATTTACTGGGCTTCCCTGGTGGTGCAGTGGTTGAGAGTCCGCCTGCCGATGCAGGGGACATGGGTTCGTGCCCCGGTCCGGGAAGATCCCACATGCCGCGGAGCGGCTAGGCCCGTGAGCCATGGCCGCTGAGCCTGCGCGTCCGGAGCCTGTGCTCCGCAACAGAAGAGGCCACAACAGCGAAAAAAAAAATTACTTATTGTGTTACCGAACTCAGGTTCAGCTACTTGCCACTCACAAACGAATAATTTGAGAGGCAAGTGTCAGTAGATAGGAATGGTGCTTTAATCAGAAAAACCAGCAATCCAGAGAGATGGTAGATTCGTGTCCAAAGACCAACTCCTAAGATTCTGCTCAGCCGTGACAGTTTAAAAAAAAAAAAAAATGGGGGAAGAATCTCAGTGAATCATCGAGGCAGAAGTCTGGGCTCTGCATCATTCTTCATCACATGCAGACTGGCTGACTCTGTCTTCAAATGTCTTCTTGCCAGCATGATCTGCCTGCAGGATTCTTTAGGGACTTTGGGAGGTAGAGAGCTAATAATCATTCTTTAACAACTTAATTCGTCATTCTTCTTTTTATCTAGGAAAAGAATCAACAGGTTAGACAAGACATAGTGTGCATTCAGGAGAGCAGAAGTCAGGAGTTAGTTTCAATTGCTTAGTGATCTCATTCCTGTAATTAGGTTTTTATGGTTAGAGGGGACAGAAATGGGTAAACAAGGAAGGGCCAAAAGAGCTGCTTTCAATTGCTCAACCCTAAAAATTATATAGTAATGTTTCAAAAAAGTCCTAAACAACCATCATTACCACTAAAAAGAATACCAAGCGTTCAGTAGATGTGTGCACTCCTGTGTATGTGTCTGTGTGTGTTTTTGTGTATGTGTTTTACCCGAGGGTGTATAAAAAAGTATTATGTTCAAATTTCACTTGGAGAAATTATATTTGTTATGATTGTTACATTTGATTATATTTTTCATCTGAAATACACTTTGATTCTTTTGCACAGTTTGCTTTCTATTTGGGATTATTTTTTCTTATCCTTTTTATCACATGCCACTTAACCCATGTCAATTACTGATTTCATTTGTATCTGGCTTATTCTTTTTGCAGAAAAAAATAGGTTGACACAAAATCTTTCTTACACAAAATCTAGAATGTTTTCCAGGTTCCCAATATTTTCTAATTATTTTCAAAGCATAGCTTTCTGTATAAGTATTTTCATAATATTAGACGGGTATTTCTAAGGTAAATTCCTTGAATTAAAATTGCTGTGTGAAAGGATAAAGTTAAAACGTAAGGTTTTTAGATGTATTAAAGTAATCTCTCTAGAGACTGGGTTTTTTTCCCCTCCTTCCAGTAATGCATGCAAATGTCTGTTTCCCAATAGTTTCATTAAGAGTATACATAGCTTTCATGTTGACAATTTAATGCATTAGGAAAGCTTTCTTGTAGTATGTATTTTATGGAAATTTTCTAATCAGATTTTTTTATAGAAAAGTTTGTGGAAAATTCTGTAAATAACAATGTTGTATACCATGGAAAGACATGCATTTTAAGCATACAAAATCTCTGAATGACAGAACAGCAAAATACACCTCTGGAGGAGGCATGCTCTTTAAGCTGTAGGAATTATGTTGCAAAATAAACTAACAGGAAAAGAAAATGTAGAATATTGAAGATTTTGGCAATCTGATGATTAAGAAATTATATCTCGGTGTATATTTACATATGCATTTATTTTATTAAAACTGGATTTGAGTTTATTTTTCTATATTTAAGAGCCATTTTGTATTTTTTGTGAAATATGTGCTCATATATTTCACCTGTTTTTCTCTCATGCTTTAGGTCTTTATATCCTTCATTTCTAAGAGTCATTTATTAGGCATCTAATTTTTTATATCTGATGATATATTTGGTAACTATGTTCTTCCACATATATTTTAGTCAGATTTATTATTCTTTTCTATTACTGCATCTGGATTTTCAGTCATAATTAGAAAACCTTCCTCTACACCAAGGTTATAGAGGATTCTACCCTTGTTTTCCTCTAGTGCTTATTTGATTACATTTTACATTTATATTTATGATCAATTTAAAATTTATTATTTTGTATTGTTTGAGGAATGGCTCTATTTTTTTCTTCACATCACTATCCAGTTGTCCCAAGGCAATTTAGTTAAAAGTTGATGTTTTTGTTAGTGATTTAAGATATCAACTTTCAGAAGTACTAATTTCTTAAGTTCTTAACTTATTTCTGGATCTTTTATCTTGTACCATCAGTCTATCTATTTATGTGTCAATACCGCAGGTTTTAAAAAAAAGTAGTTAAATTGTAGTATGCTGAAATATCTCATAGGACTGGTTACACTTTCAGTTCTGTGTTTTCCTACCAATTCCTTGCAGGTTTATTTCCCAACATGAAATTTAGTATTACCTTCTTTATCACTAGAATAAGTATGTTGTTAATTTTATTGCAATCACATTACTTTAATAAATTTATTTAAAGACAACTGACATGTTGATGAGGTTGAGACATGCTATCCAAGAGCAAGGAATGTCTTTCCATTTGTTCAACTTTACTCTCAAGTCTTTTAAGAGTGTATTATGTATTATAAATACGTTTATAGGTCTACCCTACTGATTATGTTGTTAAATCATTTAAAATCATACTTATTCTTTGTTGATATGTCCTATTTTTAACTTGAGTGTAGTGTGTTAATGTGTTCTATTTTCAGTGCTTTTTAAAAATATATTACTACATAATTTCTATAGGTTACCCTTTACGTAGGTGTTTACTATGTTATTAGAATAATATATATTAATATTTTTTGCCTTTTAGCATTAAAAATGTTTCTTATTAATGTTTTTGATAAGAATTCTACTTTTTATATCTATATTAAAACCCTTACTTTATTGATATTTTTATCCTATTAATATTTCCTTTTCCCTAAGTGTGTGTGTGTGTGTGTGTGTGTGTGTGTGTGTGTGTGTGTGTGTACTTGGCCATACTTTTATTTTCAACTTCTATTAATCAAAATGTCTCTTTTCAGAGAATAGAGCTGAGTATCACTTTATGATTCAATATGAAGGTTTCTTTTTTATTAGTGAGTAAAACCCACTCAGATTTCTGATATGCTTGGTATATTACACAGCGACACTGTCATATTATTTTATTTTTAGAATTACTGTGTTTATATGTTATATTTACTATACTTCTTTCTCATTGTATGCATCTTTATTTTTTAATGCTCGTGGTATTTAGAATGATTAGCGTATTTATTTTACCTTTTGTGTGTATTTTTATAATGTTCTTAATCTTTAACTATTCTTTAAATATCTAGTTTGTCAAGTTTAGATGATATAATTTGCTTTCTTCCTATTACCTACACAACCATGAACGACATTATTTAATTCTCTCCTTTGTTTCTCCATTATCCTTTCCACCTTGTCCGAACACTGCTCTTCCTCCCTGATCCCTCACCGGCAGTCCTTTTGCCTGTTTCTTCAATCATTTCTTGGTTGAATGAAGTTCATTCTTTACTTAAGAGATTCATGGAAAGTGTTTGTGAGAACAGTTTTTCCTGCGTAGTCAGAATTTGTGCATATTTACAGCTCTGTCTTGTTAATTGAAGGCTACTTTGACTGAATATAAAATCAATTTTTTCCATCCATTAAAAAAAGTCTCGACACTTGTTTTCTGTTACATGTTGCTCTAGAAAAGCTAGATGTAGATACTATCCTTTTTTCATATCCTTATTACCAAGTTGGTCTTTTTCCTGGGTGACCTGAGGCTTTTTTCCCATCCATTGGCTTTAAAACCTAATAACTTTTCTAAATTAATTGGTCTCAGTTATTTTTCCCAAGCATACATTGGATACTTTCACTATAATGATTTTGGTTTTGTGTATTATAATTTTAATATCAATTTGGTTCTATTATTTTGTTTTTATTCTCTAAGACCCCTATTTATATGCATACACATAAAGATTGGTTCTTCTTTGCCTGTCTTTTATGTGAAACATTTTCCTTTGATCCTTTTTATTATCTCATTTTTATTCTCTTGGTTTTTGATCATGCCATTTTTCAGTGGCCCTTTTAAAATTATCATTTTAAATTAAAACTAATATTTTTAATTTAATATTTGTTCGTTAAAATTTATTATAAATTAAACATTAAATTTAAGTGTATTTTAATTTAAACTTGTAGCTTAGTCTTCATTTCTGATATGGCTTTTTTTTTCTATATGTTTCTTAAGTGCAGTTAAGTTTCACCACATTTTTTTCCTGGGTTTGGTCCACGTATTTTAAATTAAAACAAACTGTATTGAAGTATAGTTGATTTACAATGTTGTGTTAATTTCTACTGCACAGCAAAGAGACTCAATTATACATATATATTCTTTTTCATATTCTTTCTCATTATGGTTTACCACAGGATATCGAATATAATTCCCTGTACTATACAGTAGGACCTTGTTGTCTATCCATTGTATATATAATAGTTTGCATCTGCTAATCCCAAACTCCCAATACTTCCCACCCCCACCCCCTCCCCCTTGGCAACCACAGTCTGTTCTCTATGTCTGTAAGTCTCTTTCTGTTTCATAGATATGTTCATTTGTGTTGTATTTTAGATTCCACATGTACGTGATATGTGGTATTTGTCAGGTTTAGTTCATTTCTATTCTTAGGTTTTATTTTACTTTTTAGATGTATTTTTAAATAAAATTTCCAAATACTTATTTGTTGATATTGACTTTATCTTGGATTATTGTATTATTGCACAAAATTTCAAATTGGAAAATTTCTAGAAACTGAAATATTTTAATTTCAAATTTTCTATTTTTCAAAGTGGATCTGATTTTTCCTATTCTAAGGAATTTCTTAGATGTGTTTCTAGTTAAAGATTATTGTTTTTTTCTGTCATGTTAAAATATAAACTGAGGCATGTTAAAAAGAATTAAGAGTTTTTGAGAAAAAATCAGTTTGAATTGGGCAGCACCAAACTGGAAGTGATTAGGACCATTCCACCTGACAGTAGCTCAGGAAGACACTTGCATAAAGAAAGGCAGAAGCAAAGAAGGAAATAATTGATTGCCTTTAGCTTAAAGCCAAGTTGCTCTTTGTGATTGGTTGTCCTTGGGTTTCAGTATCATAACCTTGAGGCATTTATAGGCTTCGATTTTGCTTTGCTTACATAGGTCACCTCAGCATTGGAGCCACTTCAGCCTAATGGCCTCTGTTTAATTAATTTAACAGTCAGCATAGTGAGGTGCAGTTTTTGTTTGTTTGTTTGTTTTTAATGGATACAGTCTTTATGGGTGATATCCATGGGGAAAAGGGAAGAGTTGATATGTCCCGAAGATCTTTTTCAATTTGCAGAACCCTACATTTTCACTAGTCACTTCCTTCCACTCAGTGTCATGGTAACTCCAGTTCTCCATCTTCTTTTCTTCCAGAAGTAATTGTTTCCCAATGCTGCTACCTCTGGTCTTACTCCTTTTCCAACACCTTCTTTGCTGGGGGCAGTGAACTATAAAGTACCTGACTTGTGCTCAAAATTTTTGCACTTAAAGTTGAACTTTTTTCTCAAAGTCATTTTGCCGGTTTTGTCTAAGTCTTCTGCTTTGCTATCTTCTTTTTCACTGACTTTTTTTTGTGTGTGTGTGGTACGCGGGCCTCTCACTGTTGTGGCCTCTCCCGTTGCAGAGCACAAGCTCCGGATGCGCAGGCTCAGCGGCCATGGCTCACAGGCCCAGCCGCTCCTCACCATGTGGGATCTTCCCGGACCGGGGCACGAACCCGTATCCCCTGCATCGGCAGGCGGATTCTCAACCACTGCGCCACCAGGGAAGCCCTTCACTGACTTTTAAAGATTATCTTCCCCTACTCTCAATATCCACAGACTTACAGAAATGGCTCAAGTTTCAATGGTGTTTGTGTTGGAATTTGGTATGTACTTTTATGCTTATTAGTAATTTGAAAGTCAGGGTATTCCCTGTCCCCAAGTAATGATGAAAGTTTGGGTAATGTTTGATTATATTTGTATGCCTTGTTGATCTTACACTTTTTTTTTTTTTTTTTAATTTTAGAGGTCACAAGTGGTCTCCATTTTCCTGGAGCAATAAGAACTCTCAATTTTAGAAGATTCAAGTTTTTTTGTTTTTTTTTTTAGACTAACAGTGCATAAATTTCCAAGATACTAATATTCTCTAGTTTTTTATGTCTCGAAATTAAGTATGAATTTTATATCTATACCCCTGATTAAAGCAATAACTATAGCATATTATACTTTATTCCTTTTACTTTAACTCCACCCAAACAGTTATTCCCATGTTTAATCCAACATACATAATGGCTTTCGATTTTTGTTCAAGGAAGTAAAATTTTAGAATTAAGTATTGTACTTTTAAAACAACTTATCTTCTCTTTTTGGATTTGCTTGTTTTACTTTAAAACATCTACACTTATTTTTTTATGTAAGATTGAAGAATATATTAGTTCATTTTTGGATAAATTGAATTTGATGTACCTACAATTTTCATGTCACTAAATTTAATTAATAGAATTAAGTCTTTATAGTGCTTGACATCTTCAGATCATTTGAAATTGCTTACCATTATCAAGCTTTTATATTTTTATGGCTTCCTTGATACCCAACTATATCATCTCCACTCTATGTTTTGATCAATAATACAATAGTCTTTTGCAGTCTTACCTTTCTGCTGACATCAAAATGTCTAAATTATACAAGGATCAATTTCCAAGCTGTCAGCTCTTCTCTAGTACTTTCTTCTCCTTGACTAATTCCATACTCTTTCATGACATTAATTACAATGGATGTGGTAAGGACTTCACATCTCTACTGAAGTTGGATCTATTTTCCAAGTTCCATACGAATACATCTTACAACTTACTTGATAATTGCTACACTACCTTGAATAATTTGTGGAAGATATCAATTTTTGGTTAATTAAAAATGAAATAGGGCTTCCCTGGTGGCGCAGTGGTTGAGAGTCCGCCTGCCGATGCAAGGGACACGGGTTTGTGCCCCGGTCCGGGAGAGAGGCCTGTGTACTGCAAAAAAAAAAAAAAAAAAAAAAAGAAATAATATCTGATCTGTTATATTGATATAACAATAGATTAAATTATGTACTTCAAGCTTCTACTAATAGTAGGTGATATGATTTGCTGCTGGTAATAGAAATTTAATAGGCATGTTTGGAAAGGAAAGGAAAGGCAATTGAGAGATAATAGACTAAGGGAAGAGACATAGTTGAGAACATGCAAGGCATAGTTGAAGAAAACATAAGCAATGTTTTGTGTGGCGAGAACTCAACTCCAAGCTTTGCCTCTAGCTTTCTCTCTGGTCTTTAAATGTGTTACACTAATGATTTCTAATATTACACTAATGAACAGTGGAATCTCAACAGTAGTAACTTGAAGACACATAGATTAAAGGAAACACCATAGCCAATTCTGGGTAAGAGACTCATACTATTTAATCATATTCTTAGATGCTTCCAAGATTCTAGGTTCCCTCCCTATTGTCACATGAGAATTCTTGAACTGAAGTCTTAAATCCAGCTGTGGAAAACAGGAGACAACTGACTTGAAAACTCCTCCCTTTGGATTGTGTTGTTCTTACCACATAACATTGCAGAAACTGAGATGCTCACTAAGTCACGGGTCAGTTAATTTGTGCTCGACCAGGAGGATGATGAGATAGGAATGTCCCTCATTATCCCAGGGTAGCTAGAATGTGTAGTGGTTTTATTTCTAAGGAAGCTATTTCATATGATCTAGTTATACCCTTTCTGATTTTGTTACTCTAGTTATCTCTAAAGTATATTAGAGATCATTTGCACCCTTAGTTCTCACTTATTCAAAAGTCATTTGAAACAAAACAGTGCCTATGCTGGATTTCCATTAGATCATCGTATTTATTTTTATGAAAATATATTGGAATTTGGACACTGTATGGGTGAGTTCTTGAGATTTTCAAATAGGTGATTAATGTGATCTCAAAATCATTCAGAACAATTGAAAATGCACCAATCTGAGTTGGTAATATGAATCAAAGATCAATTATAATACCCATAATAAAATAGTACAAAAATGAATAAATAAAATATAGAAATAGTTTTGACCATAGAAGTCAATATGATATGATAGTTAAGATAGTAATTTGGGAGTGAAACTATGACACTTTGGTGATTCTTTGAGCAGAAGTAGTGATGTTTGAATCAGGACTGAAACCGAGATTTCATTTTAGAGATATAGAAACATGATTGTGGATTTAACAATATGACAGAGATTAAGAGGAAGTATATTCAGGTTCTTTAATTGGGAGAAAAATAATGCCACCAAAAAATCTTTTATTTCATAGCATACCAGGTAAAATAATGGAAGTTAAAAACACATTTTGTTTTAGAGATGCCTGAGAGTTTAAAAATGAGGATAAAATGCAATATGCTTTCTATTTTTCCAAACCTCAAAGGCTTTCTGTAAGGGAGAAGGTTGGCAATTGGTTCCCAACAATGTGTCAGGGAAATAATTAATTCATAGGACCTTTGGACCACATAGTATTACCATCTACAACAAGAGCAACAGGAGACCTTCTGTTGAGAAGATCTGTGTTGTTTTCTTGTGCCTCTTGATTTTATCTCAAGGTTTAAAATTTTATTTGAACCTGACCATTTGTTGTCCTTGCACTCCTATATGCATTCTCCACAGGAAAATAAAACAAATGGTAGCATAGTATCAAACCACTATTGCTCTTTTTATTTTTTCCTATTTTCCTTCAAAAGTGTGAATTCTATATTCACTCTATATGCATGTTGCAGGGGTTAATTAATTTTCCTATGAAATCACTAGCAAAAAATTTTATAGATTTATAAAATTTATAATTGAATATTCATAAGGATAATAGAGTTTATCTAACCCAAATAAGCAAGAAGAAATAAAGTTGAAAAATGAAGATAAAGAAGAAAAGACATTTCATCAAAAATAAGAAGCAAGAATTAAAAATTGGCTTAAGTAGCAATATAGTTCATGTTACCTAAGTAACCTACTCTTGATTAGAATCATTGAATTTGTCAACTAAGAACATGGTGTCATTAGGGGGAAGTAAAATGATTAATGCTACTTCAAAAAATTCTTAAATCTGTAATTTAACTTGATTTCTGGGCAAAAGAGGCTAATTGAAAATCATCAAATCATTAATTAACAAAAGAGCCTGGGACAAATAAAATTTATATAAAACTTGACCACACATGATACTGAAATTTTCTTTGTTTTCTGTCAAAACACGGTTAAGTGGTGATATTGAGAGAGTGTTTCTCCAGGAAGCCTATGATGATGGGAATTCTTTCTACTCCCAGCCACCACATCCAAAAAGTTTCCAAATACCATGTATGAGAAGTATAGAATGACTGGGAAGCTATTTAGCTTTATTATTATGATGGTTTGCATCAAAATGCCAATATTAATTTAAGCTAAACGACATCATCACCTTTTCTTTTTCTGGACTGAATGCCAGACTAGGCCCCAAAAGCAAACAGTCAGACTTCCTTTGTATCCTTTTAAAAGACTAACATGTTAATATATTATTTGACTACTGATAATAAGTAATAAAAATGAACTAAGAAATACTTTTTGATGAAATTCCTATATGTTGATCTTGTCTAGGACTCTTCCTCAAGTATTCTTCAGGTAGAGTCTCCAGTCCCTGTGTCAGTTAGCCTCTGTACTTTGAAACAACACATGCAACGAATGGGGAAAAGAACTTGACTGGGTTTTCTTCCTATGGGAAACACCTTCAATTCCCACACTCCTCGGGCTGTGTGGAACCCATAGAATGAAATGAACCCAGTACAGACTATGTTTAGTCTTCCTACTAAATCCTACTCTAAAAACAAAAAACAAAAAAGCATGGCTGTATCTATGTCACCAATTCCTACTTTCACTCCTCATTCCTGGGAGATAATTGGATAAATAGGAGACTAGAAATCATGGGAGATTCCAGGAGCACCTAATACCTGAAAGGCATCATGAAGGATGCCTGGTAAACTTACTATATTTCCCAAGTGCATTTTTTTCTTTCCTTTCTCAAGTTACTTTAAAGTTTCTCATACTCCTTTAACTTAGGAAGAATTGACTATGTTCCAGGCAAAGGTAAATTCTCCCTCTTGGTAAATAAAACCTACCCACTACCCATACTACAACTGCACTGTCAATTCTATCCATATCTGTTGAATCAGTCCCATTTCTTCTCAAAAAGCTGTAGTTTCATTAAACCCTATGTTGATGTCACTTTCTCCTCCAACTATTGCACAATTTTTATCTTCTATTTAGAATTAAATATCTTGAAAAAAAAGCATCATCTATACTCAACTTTTCCTCATCCCATGTACTTTGAACCCATTCCAAATAGACTTTTACTCTCTCATTATTCCCTCAGCAAGCATGCTAATACCCTACTTGTTGCAAAACATATTAGTCATTTCTCAGTCCTTCTTGTATTTGCCCACTTCTCTTTTTTTCCATATATATATATATTTTAACTTAGATTTCAGGACAGTATACCTTAAATTTTTTTTCAATAATGTTTAACCTTATACCTGGGCACCCTGCACTCTACATCCCAGTTAATGCATAAAATTTACCATCACAGACATTAAAGTAAAATGTTATATCAGCATTATGATTAATTTATAATTAAATAGCTCATTGAAACACTTTATCTTTTCTCTAACTCTTTAAAGGCAATTGTGATATTCTTCAAAGCATTGGAAAGACATTTTGCAAAACTTTATTCATGTTTTATTTTCTACTTTGTGAAAATTTTTGTGTTAAATGAATGACATTTTGTAGAGTTTCAACAACAAAAGGAAAAAAATTACACACAGAATAATTTCCCTTGTTGTGCTCATCACTAAGAAAAAAATGAAAAGGTAATTGTGCTTTCTTAATACAAAAAAAGCCTTAAAAAGTAAGAGTCCTGACATTTAAAAGCAGCTGAAAATGAGTAGCTTACTGCTTGCAATATGCCTCTAATATTGTAACATTGCACACTAAAACTATAAAAAAAAACTTTATTTAGATATACATTTAAACATTTCCCTATAATTTATTTTGAGAATTAATATAAATTGAGAGATAAAAAACTAATTTTCATGACAAATTTAAAGTAAAATAGAGAATGGCATAATTTTTTTCCCAAGTAGAGCTTTATTAGAATAAACAGTATTGTTCCAGAATTATTTCCATTGGATAATTCTATTATCACACATGTTAGGGCAATAATTATATTAATGAGTAGAAAATGTGTCTTCCCTTTATAAAACATTAATCAGAGGTTTTATTAACTACTTATTTCAAAGTATATTTTTCAAATCAAAATATTAAAAACTGATAATCAGTAAAGAAATGTAAGCTAGTTTCACGACTGTAGAAACATCATGCCTTAGCTTATTCCCTGAAGAAAAAAATGGAAATGGAGTCTTGGGTGACATTTAGTAATCTTTGACACTGTCCACATTCAAACCATGTAGAAGTTCTCTTGAATTCATCTTCAAAATATATACCAAATATGTTCTTTTCTCCATTTCTAATATTAGAGTCTTAATTCACAACAAAATCCTCACTGACCTCCACTCTCATAATAGTTTTCTAACTATACTCCTTGGTAACCCTCTTTCCCTGAAACACTGAGCTATTAATGAGAAACAGTCTACCCCAAAACCTGGTGGCTTAAAGAAAGAATGGTTTTTGATTGCTCATAAGTCTACAGAAGAGCTAGATGCTTCTGATGATCTAGACTGGGGTTAGCAGAGCAGTTCTGGGCTTGGCGGGGAAGTTCTGGGCTTGGCTTAGGCACACTCACATGTTTGTCAGTCATTAGTCATTGGCTGATGCAGGATAACCTCAGCTTAGACTACTGGCTCTGTTTCATGCAGCAGCCTAGCCTGGGCATCTTTTCATGATGACCCCAGTGAGAGAACAGAAGTGTTCAATGCCTTGTGAGAGTTAGGCTCAGATCTGAAACACTGCACTCCTGTCAAATTCTATTGGCCCAAAGTGGCAATTCCAAGACAGATTTAAAAGATGGAGAAACAGAAATGATGAGAGTTGCTTCAAAGACACATTGCAAGGATTGCAGATGTGATCTGGAGGTTGGGAGAGTGTGGACAATTGGAGCTGCATTACAGTCAATTTACCAAAAACACGAAAATCTATTTTCAAAATAGTATCCAGATTTATACTTCCAGAATATAAGTCAATATACTGCCCCAAACCTTTAATAGCTTATCATTATATTTATAATACATTCTAAACTCCTAATCACGACTTACATACCCTGTATGGTTTCTGCCTTCTCTGATCTCATCTTCTACTCTACTCAGCAGGGAGTTTTCCTGTGAGTTCATCTGTATATTCCCAGACTGTCGATAAAAAACCCAATGTATAGTAAACAGTCGTTGAATATTTGCTAAATAAATGGATGGATTAATTAATATGCAGGTATTTTATACAAGGAATGATCAACATATTTGTTGAGAAAACAAGTACAGCATTGGGAGAAATCCAAGAGGTAGATATCACGTTACTTCATTTTTCTTGTTTATTTTCCTGTTATCCTTGATAGATATTAGGGGAAAAATATAACAGAGTTGAATTTAATCACATTCCACTTCATTGATTTCTGTCCCTCATGCTGCTAAGATCCATACATACCTGAATGTACTAACACAAACACCTACGCTATTGGAAAACTTTATGCCATAGCAAGAGAAAGCTTTTCCTACATCCAAGCATTTGAGCACTTCACATTGAGTTTCAAACCTCCATTTGTCTCTATCAATATTATAGTACACTCTGCAATACAAAGTTTTAGACTGAGGCCAACAATCGAAGAAAAAGTACTATAAAGAATATTGTTGATTCAAACGACAAAATTGTATGATGAAAAGTAAATTAGGTAAAATATTACTTGTAAATGTACTGAGGTTGATAACTATGGTGTAAATTTCCCGATTGTTACAAAACACTTATGTTTTATGGTTAGAGGGCCACAATATATTCAGCTTTACAAATTGTTCAAAAATCATTTGTGTGTGCCTGTGTGTATGTGTGTGTGGAGAGAGAGATATTCAGGTGCATATATAGATGGGTAAGATAATAATGAACTGGGTAAAAGCTTATATATGTTCTTTGCAATATTCTTCCTCTCTGTTCTCAAAATATTCTTTGCTCCAAAATTCTAGAAGTTTTTATGTATTTTTTTCAAAATAAAAGTTATTATATTATATACTACAATAATGAATCTAGACAAAATGTCTACCACTGTACATTTGGTGTCCCCTCCATTCCCCGCAATCTTTTATGCATTGCATATAATTTTGTTTTCTTCATGCCTTTTGCAGACTGTTCATACATATTAGAGCATAATTAAAGAGCTATCATTTGAGCAGGACTTACTCTTTGGATTTTCTTTATATCAATGTGTATCAATAAAGACTAGGAAGGGAAAACTGAGTCATTGAGTTTTTCAGTTACTGCTACAGTAATAATTTACAGCCAGATACTATGAGACACAAGAACTTGGTATTCAGGCACCTGGAATTGGAATTTAGATCTTTTCTTTCTTTACTCTACCATATACCAAATTGTAGCGAATGCCCTGTCTCATCTCATTGGAATACCCTGTGCTACTTCTTCCTTTGCTGCCAGAAAAACCACTTCATTTGATGTTTCCCTGGATTTTTTGCTCATTTTCTCCTTTATAATATTTTTGTTTCCCAGTGGGAGTGCATTTCCATAGTGATGCTGCAGTATATATACCTGTCCGGGTTGTAACCACTGCCTTATAACAGAGTCTAAAGTGATGCAAAAGATGCTTCAAAAGCTTAATAAACTCCAAGACTTGAGCTGACTTTCTTTAATAATAGAACACCAGTATCAATATATAAGGTCAAATATAAATGTTGGAGTCTTTGAGGAAGTGCTCATTACCATTTTTGAGTGGTCTTGTTGATTTCTTACTCAAATAAAATATGTATAAAGTATGTACTTTTTGGCCCCACAAATGTAACAGCAATAGCATTCTATAATATGTGACTTTGAATCAAAACCAATCCATATAAGTTTAATTTTTCTTTAATCTTCCTGGGGAATAGAGGGTAGCTGTAGAGCACTTAAACTTTGAAGTTTTATTTGCTATTTATCATCAGACCCTTCTTTGGACCTCAATCCAGCCTCTGACTTCTTTTTGTTTTCCTGGCCACTTGCTTCAATAACATCATTATCCATCACTGGCTATCCTCTTTCTTCATTTTGTCCAGGTATATCTTTGTCAGAGAATTGCTTAACCTTCATCATATTAAAATCAGTTCTTTTCATCATAAGTTTTCTACTACTTGCACACTATACCCCAAGTATACCTTAACAGAAGGAAAAGTTGGAAAACACAGCTGCGAAACAGGAAGCCATGTATTGTTGGCCAAGTTTTTTCTATAGATGATTAGAGCTAACAGCATGACATAAATATCCTCTCTATAAGACAATTAAATAGAAACATTTTTTTTTGATCCTCAACTGAAGGAACCAGAGCAGAAAAGACGAAGTGGTTAGTTTTCATGCCAAATCAAGATGATCTATGACTGAGTCAATAATAGAATTGCTGGTATATAACATATGTGCCCAAGGCATCTTCTGACCCATTAGAAAAGTTTAAGCCTTGTCTATGACTCTTATAGTAAAGCTAGCCATAAGGTTTGTTGAAATTACACAATTGACCTGTTTAGAACAGGAAGTGACCGTATAAATCCTTAATATATTTATTCTAGATATTCAACTGTTGAACATTGGCTAAATAGAGCTTAGATCAAAGAAAAAAGCAACTGTTTGATTCTTCCGTTGCGGAGCACAGGCTCCGGACACGCAGGCTCAGCAGCCGTGGCTCACAGGCCTAGCCACTCTGCGGCATGTGGGATCTTCCTGGACCGGGCACAAACCCATGTCCCTGCATCGGCAGGTGGACTCTCAACCACTGCGCCACCAGGGAAGCCCAGTTTGATTCTTAATGGAGTGATCTTTCAATGTTTCAATATTTTAGTGTAGAAAATGTATAATTTAATATTAGCATGTAAACATAGATTGTTTCCTCTGTAATGTTGCAGCTTTAGTAAGAAATATGTTTATAAGAAGACAGGTAAAATTGACAGTATATGGTTTAATCGGATTTCTTTATTTCTATAATCTTGATGCCTTGACTTTGGATATATTTGATATATAGCATTGATATATATCATTAAATTGAATTCAACATTCCTGTTGAATTCAATCCTGTAAATCCTGTAAATTGCATAATCAAAGGCTTTAGTTTTCCAAATGGTAAATACTTCTAAATGCTATGATGCACAATTGCAATTATAAAAGCATTGAAAAACTAACCAGTCTCTGGAAAAAGGGAACATATGTTCTACAATTTTAACTATAATTTCAAGACACAGTGTGATATTTAATTCTTAAGCAAATAGCTACTGAGAACTCACTATATTCAAGATTATTTGGTTCTATGACATTGTGGAATTTTCCAAAGATTATTAAAAGATAATCAACATGGAGAGATGTTTCATAAAATATACTCAATGGCAATGGCACTTTAACGAAAGCTAATTCTTTACGACTATTTGAACCTGAGCTAACAATTCTAGGATCCCACAAAACATACCTAGGATGCCAATGGATAAGAAAAATATAGGCCATAATAGTGAGTGTTCTGGATCCATAGTTACAAAAATGGTATTTTCTTTAGTAAGAGTTGGAGAATTTGGAATGATGTATTCATATTCTATTCTTACATTGGCTGGAATGTGACTGCTGGACTCTCTATTGGGAGTCATGGTAGATAGCCAATTTAGTCATAAGGTTAGTCTGGGATTAGGATTGTAAACATGACAATCATCATCAATACCTGTGTGCCTCTCCTTTCAGGAAGCACAGGAGATTACGCTTCCCAGACCTTTTGTACTTAGGTAGAATCTAGTTCTTCCTAAAGAGCTTCACACAGGAATGATATGCATGACTCCTGGGCTGAGTTATATTTTTCTTTCTAACACACATGCTTATGTGTGTTAGAAGCCATATCTTGACATGATCATGCCATACACTGAAAATGGACTGGATCCATGGGTCTCTAAAGAGTCATCAGACTGCAGCAGACTTTGGCAGATCAACAAATAATCTTTTGTTGTGTTGAATCACTGGGGTTTCTGGATTTTATGGTACTTCTAGTTTAAAATAACTTATCTTGAATAATATAAAGGTTTAAATTTAGTAGATAGCAGTTAAGAAGCGGGAGTAAGTTATGAACTAGGGAAAATATTTGAAAGTTGGGAAGTAAGACTTTGGTCCTATGGAGACACACAAAATCAAAAGGCAGATAAATCTAAAGTAAAAAAAAAAAAAGTCAACACTTCTTGATGTTTGGAAATGACAAACATGTTTTGTTTTTCAGAAATTAGATAAAATAAAAAGTATTATTATCTGACAAAACAATGCTGCTTATTCCACAAGCATCCTGTAGATTTGATCAAAAATTATGAAAATGTGCTGTTTTTCTTCATAGGTCTGCTCACTAAAGTTCTTTTAAAAATTTCTTAAAATAAGAGTCTCTAAATCCTTTGGAAGAATTCACTTTAGATATTTACTATATACTCACTATATATGTTTACTTATATTTTGAAAATATATGCATTTCTATATTTCCCTATCTTAAAATGGGAATATTAATTTTTCCCATATTAGAGATTTGTTTAGTATTAAACAAATTATTACACATATTACTAGTTGGGTGCTTCTGATGGCAAACTCTTGGACAAAATTTAGCTGGCATGATGTTTTCAGTACTCTTAACATCAACATCTGTGCAAGGAAGGGGGAGGAAGTAAAAATGGGCCAAGGGAGTAGTTCAGCTGCAATACAGGCATGGTAACAATCCCAACTGATCACTTGAAGGAACTCTGGATTGAGAATGGTCTTTCAAAGTTTCACATAGTTGAGCTGAAATGTCCAGGCCTTTACAGTTCACAAGAATCCATCATTGGATGTGACCTACCAGGGAAGGGAAAATAGCAGGTGGGACCACATGATTTTCACTATTCACCACAATAGGAACAGACTTAAGCATATTGTTGTAAATGCTTGTCAATTTTTTTATAATATAACAGCAAAATCTATATCCCCTAGTTAATACATTAATTACATTTGAGAGTATACATTAAAATTAGACAAAACTGCTATAAAGGTAAATTAGTTGTATTTTTTAAAGCTATCATCTATTACTGGTTCCAAAATCTGATAATTCTCGCTATGAGTGAGAAGTCTATAGTGGCGAAGGTAGATGTTATAGCTGGCTTCTTTTCCCTTTGAAATCCCCCACTCTCCTGATCTCAATAATTATTTTTATGGCTCCACTTGTGTTGGGGCCAGGAAAAATGTATTTCAAAAGAAAAGAGAAAAAAATTTTTACACAGCTTATTTACTTCAGATCTGGCTTCAGGGAGTCTGAGGCTGGTTTTGTCACCTGTGGAGTTTTGGTGCTCATTGATTGATTCAAATCTTTGGGGTTAATCACTGGCAGTGCTCAAGTCAGTATATGTCTTGTGTAGATGGCAATTCCTATTATCAATGTCTTTACCCCTGTTTCTAGCAGCTTATATCACAGAGACTTCCTCTGAGCATTAATCTTGCACTTTCAGGCAAGCCATTATGACTTGGTACATTTAAAATTTACTCAATCCAGTGGATTTCCAAAGATTGGTCATTGGGAAAACACAAGCATCCTTGTGCTAAAAAGCATGAAAGGACAAATCCTAATCCAGTTCTCTCTCTCTCTCTCTTGCTCTTCTATGTCAGCTCCAGTCAGCCACTCTCCTTTGGAAATTGTCAGTTGTAAGGTTTCAGAAGTTTCTAAGGCTTTCTTAAGTAAACCTTACCTTCTAAGATTTTCTAAGGTAAAGTTTCTAAGGTTTCAGAGATAATGTCCCCCACAGTCATTGGAGGCTGTGGCAGTGTAGTCCTGTGTTCATGTGGTCAGGTGGTCACAATGATCACCTGGTCATGTATCAGTGGTCAAGAGACATCATCTTCACTGCGCTTATAGTTGTGGGATGCAAACTCCACCCTCCTCATAAGACCATAGTATCAGGAGGATCTTGACAACTCTAATAAAGCAAATATCTTGTTTATTGATTTCTCACCTCCTTTATATCGAGTTTGAAAATGACTTATGGGTGGTAAAATCACTTTGAAGATTCCTCATGAACAGTTTAGTTACTTATATTAAAACTGGGCGGAGGTGGGGGGGATTACAAGACATCACTTTTTTTAACTCTGTGTCCTCAGCTGAAACATCAAAAGAGGAAGAATCCTACTTAACATTCTGTCATAGATTTTGTTTCATTTCATAGGCCATGTTTGAAAGACTCATAGCATAAAATATTTGGTTTATCATTGCAATCTGGAAAATACACAAAGTTTCTGAGAATCAGGCATTCTTAAATCTAGTGCAAATCAAGTGAACCACATTACTGAGCACCTTATTAAATTTAAATGTATATAGACTTTGGTCTAGTAATTCTATTTTTATGAGTTTATTCCATAGAAATACTCAAGTTTACAGGGAATTTTCAAAATGACATTTTTTGTGTGTGTAAAAAGGTAGAGACAAATTAATTGTTTCTCAGAATGGCAGATCTATTTATCTAATATACTCTAAATGGAACATTATTTTGTACATAAGACAATATATTAGATATCTATGATGCTGAAAAGTGATTGTTAGGTGAGGCAAGATTAAAAATTACAAGGTATAATAGAATATTTCATTTATTTATAAGTTTGGATACATATGCTTATATACATGTATGTATTATACATGTATTTGCATATAAATGAAAATTTTGAGAAAATCAATAAGTAATTGTTAAACAGTAGATAAATCTAAGCAGATAACTCTTATTTGTAATTGAAAGGAAAATATCTTTCATGTTATATATAACAGAACTATTTTAATATAATTTAAATAATACATGAGTATAGTGAATTATTAATATTTGCTCAATAATTTATAAAGTTATGGATATCAAATCATTCAATAAATATGAATTCAAAATTTATAAGAACATATAAATACTGATTAAATAAACAAATATATAAACTTCCATAAGATATAACCAAAAAATATTAAGGACTGAGATTGACAGCTTGCAAAGAGCTTCCTTAGTCTTGTTTCTTTTTTTAAACATAATTGAATAAAATTTGTGATAAAATACAAACCATAAAATTTAAACATATTAAAATGTAAGTAAGCCTATATTATCTTTTGAATGAAACAATTAGAGAATTATGGAAACAGGTAATTGAAGAAAATTATCTGGTATTCCTGACATTCAAAGTAGAAAGAAATAAATTTTGATCCCCTAATTCTGACACTCAAAAGCAAGAATGAAACATTCTTTGTGGAAAAGTGGTCAGAAAGACAAGGACAACTGCTTAAGAGGCAAAGAAACCAAACAGACATTTTTCCAAAGAAGATACACAAATAACCAACAGGTACATGAAAAGGTGCTCAACATTACTAACCATCAGGGAAATGCAAATCAAAAGCACAATGAGATATCACCTCAACCTGTTAGAATAGCTATTACTAAAAAACACCAAATAAACAAACCAACAGCAACATAAAAAACAAGAGACAATAAGTGCTGGCAAGAATATGGAGGAAAGGGAATGCTTGTGCACTGCTCATGGGAATGTAGATTACTACAGCTGCTGTGGAAAACTGTAAGGAGTTTCCTCAAAAATTAAAAAGAGATCTATCAGGCTTCCCTGGTGACTCAGTGGCTGAGAGTCCGCCTGCCAATGCAGGGGGACACAGGTTCGTGCCCCGGTCTGAGAAGATCCCATGTGCCGTTGAGCGGCTAGGTCTGTGAGCCATGGCCGCTGAGCCTGCGCGTCCGGACCCTGTGCTCTGCAACAGGAGAGGCCACAACAGTGAGAGGCCCGCCTACCGCAAAAAAAAAGAAGAGAGATCTATCATATGATCCAGCAATCCCACTTCTCATTATATATCCAAAGAAAATGAAAACAAGATCTTGAAGAGATATCTGCACTCCCATGTTCATGGCAGCATTATTCACAATATCTAAGTTATGGATAACCTAAGTGTCCATCAATGGAAAAATGGATAAGGAAGATGTGGTTTATATATACAATGAGAAAGAAGAAAATCCTGCCATTTGTGACAGCAAGGATGGCATTGAGGGCATTAGGATAAGTGAAATAAGTCGGAGAAAGACAAATACTATACGATATCACTTACATGTGGAATCTAAAAAAGCTGAACTCAGAAACACAGAGTAGAATAGTGGTTACCAGGAGCTGGGAGGTGGAGGAAATGGGGGGATGTTGGTCAAAGGGTACAATATTCTAGTTAGATGAATAAGTTCTGGTGATATAATGTGCAAGAGCATGATTACACTTAACAAAATTAGTATATACTTGAAATTTGCTAAGAGAGTAGATCTTTAATATTCTCACCATAAAAAAGAAATGGTAATTATGTGATGTGGTGGAGGTGTTAGCTAATACTGTGGTGGTGATTACTTTGTAATATATAAGTGTATTAAATTAAGACATTGTATACTTTAAACTTATATGTGTTATATATCACTTGTATATAGCTGGGAAAGCATAAATGAAGGAACTTGTTTCACTTTTCCTTTTCTTTCCCAAACTTTTCTCTTTAGTTTGTCTTTGGCATAAAGTTGTCTACATTTTTAAGGATAGTGAGCTCTGTTTTTGTCCTAGAGTACAGCAGTTAAGAAGTCAGTAGAACAGGAAAAAAAAAAAATGGGAGGGGGGTAAAAAATGAGATTACTTATGTGCATTTTAGAATGCCATTGCATTGAAATTATAATGTAATTGTTTCCTTGATGCAATAAAAGGACTGTGAGAAGTCAATGAGTTTTCCCTGATCTCTTCAAGAACAAACTGTAGGAAAAAGTGTTCAGTACAACCAAATACATAACAGGATTAAGAATTATATATATATATATATATATATATATATATATATATATATATATATATGTATGTATATACACACACACACACACACACACACACACAAGAAAAAGAATGAAAGAAAAAATATTCAGTTTTGGTAAATCTAAAACACAATTTCATAGAAAAATATCTGGAAATAAATAGACATCAATCTTTTTTGGGATAGCAGAATGTAGAAGTTAATAGTAAAATTAATATTATCTATTTTAAAAAACTTAACACGTTATTTACTTGTAGTTAGAAATTAAATCAGTATGTGTACTACATGCAATTTTATCTTACTTTAACTGTGTCTAAACATGACTGTTTTATTTCCCATCTATACCTCCAAACACATTTAAATAAGTTAAGATATGATAAATATTTGTTGATTTTTTTGGGGGGGTACCTTATATTAACAATTTATTTCTTTGAAAAAGGTATCCAGATTTTTTTGAGAATTAATTCTCTTCTACTGTTTTAAGATTTTTTTTTTTTTTTTTTTTTTTTTTTTTTTTTTTTGCGGTAAGCAGGCCTCTTACTGTTGTGGCCTCTTCCGTTGCAGAGCACAGGCTCTGGACGCGCAGGCTCAGTGGCCGTGGCTCATGGGCCCAGCCGCTCCGCGGCATGTGGGATCCTCCCAGACCGGGGCACGAACCCCTGTCCCCTGCATTGGCAGGCAGACTGTCAACCACTGTGCCACCAGGGAAGCCTTGTTTTAAGATTTTTGTGTGTGCATATAGTATGGGATCGTATCTCCATTTATCCCCAGATCTTTATTTTTTCTTTCTTTTTCTTCCTTTTTATTTCTTTTTCCTCCTCTCCTCTTCTCTTCCTTTCACTTAACTTCTCTGTGCATTAATACTCTCTCTCACACACACAGTTATGAAGATGAAGTATACATTCATATCTACCACTGAAGTTAAGCTGATCTCTAGAATTCAGTACTAGAACAACAACAAAATAAAATCTGTAAGTAAGCATTCACTCTAGTAACTTCATCCAGACAAGGTTGTGGAATAGTTACAGTTCTTAAGACCCCAGAGCCCATGTCCCTTTACTTGTTCTTTCAGCCTTCCCTTCAATCTGTGAGTTAGTATCTTTACAGAAAATCTCAAACACTTACAAAAATTTAAGCATTGAGTTTTACTTTCATCCAAAAGAGAAATACATACAGTATATGAAAAAAATGCCCCAATACATTGGCCATTAGGTAATGAAGGATAATAATCCCTGAGAGAAGGGAAATAAGTAAGATAATCCTATGATTTCCCCAGTTTAATGCCTGTAGAGAGTTGTTAGGTCACATGGAGACAAGGGAAATGCAAATTGAGTCAGCCTGTCTTCCTAGATGAGGAGACAGAGCTGGGAGTCTCTGGAGGTCAAAGAAGTCTGATATTATGAAAGAGAGTACTGATGATGAGAGAGCTGAAACAGGGAGAATCCAGATATGTCTAGAGAGGCCCTCAGTTGAATTTTCAGCTGATATTAATCAGCACCTGGATTTGAGGACATTGTCTAAGGATAAGAAAGAACCACTTTAAAGGAAAAAGAAGATCAATCTCCATGCTCATCTAGGGCCAGAAAGAGTTCCTGATCCTCTAAACAAAAATGCATAAACTTATAAAAAGAGGATTCAGTAGAATACTCGTAAGAGTTTTGTGTCAATAGTGGGTAGAATTAACTCTAAAATAAGCACTACTCTCATCCCAGATAATAAAGCAAAAAATAAAAATAACAAACTATTTTCAAGAAACTTAATTTTGTTCCAGAAAACAGCAAGGTATATAAGAATATCAAAATATCAACCACAAGATAAAATTCACAATGTCAGATATCCACTTAAAAGTTACCAGACACACAAGAAAGAAAATATAAGCAAAATGAAAAGAAACATTAACCTCTAGAAACGTATTTGTAAGTGACGCAGATTAAACACTTACTAAAAAAGCACATTAAAAGTTATTATAGGGCTTCCCTGGTGGCGCAGTGGTTGAGAGTCCGCCTGTCAACGCAGGGGACACGGGTTCATGTCCTGGTCCGGGAAGATCCTACATGCCGTGGAGCAGCTGGGCCCGTGAGCCATGGCCGCTGAGCCTGCACGTCCGGAGCCTGTGCTCCGCAATGGGAGAGGCCACAACAGTGAGAGGCCCACGTACCAAAAAAAAAAGTTATTATAAATGAATTTTCTGTTTTCAAAAAGTCAAGATAAAGATGAACATTTTTAGAAACTCAGAAGATTAAAAAAATAGGACTTCTGCTTCATGAAAACTATAGTGCTTACAAGGAAAAACAAATTGATGCAATTAGACATTACAGTAGTAGAAGCTAGTGAACTTGATGTCATAGCAATAGAAACTACCTAAAATAAAGCACAGAGAGAAAAAAAAGGCAAAAATAAACAGTCTCAGTGAGCTGTGGACAATTTCAAGCAGACTAAGGTATATGTCATTAAAATCATTGAAGGAGATCAGTAAGAAGCAGGTTCAGAAAAATATATTTCAAAAAGTATACAAAAGCCACAAATTTGATAAAAAGTATAAACCCACATATCAAAGGAGATTAAAGAACCCCAAGAACAAGAAATATGTCACCAAGGAATATAATAATTTAATTGCTTGAAAACACTGTCAAAGCAAAAACAAAAAAATAGAGGGAAAAAGGACACAATAGGTACAAATGGGAGGAGGGGGAAACCCCATGAGATTGACAGCAGATTTCTCTTCAAAAATAATGCAAGATAGGGACTTCCCTCGTGGTCCAGTGGTTAAGAATCTGCCTTCAAAAGCAGGATATGTGGGTTCAATCCCTGGTCAGGGAAATAAGATCCCATATGCTGTGGGGCAACTAAGGCTGCACTCTCTAGAGCCCACATACCACAACTACTGAGCCCATGCACTCTGCAGCCAGCACACTACAACTAGAGAGAGAAACCCACATGCCTCAACCAAGAGCCTGTGCACCACAACTAAAGATCCTGTATGCCACAACTAAGACCTGAAGCACTCAAATTAATAAAAAAAATGCAAGCTAGAAGTCAGTGTAGCGTCACCTTTCAAGTACTGGAAGGAAAATTTGTCAAACCAAGATTATATACTTAATGAAAAAACATATTTTAAAAAGTAAGGCATTAAAACAACATTACAAGCATAGAAAATTTGAAAAAACTCATCATCCAAAGAACTGAAATATAACGTAGTCCTTCAAGCATAAGGAAAATAATACCAGTAGGAATTCCTGATCTTCATGAAGGAATGAAGAGCACTTGAAATTTATGTAGGTGAAGATAACTTTTTTTAAATTATTTTAATCTATTCATATATCATCGGGTCTGAGAAACTGTCACAGTCAAGAAAAGAACAGGAGACATGACTAGTTAATGTAAGGTAGTTTCCTTAATAATATCATGTAACAGAAAAAGGACATTAGGTAAAAACTAAGAAAATCTGAACAAATATCGACTTTAGTTAATAACAATGTATCAATATTGGTTCACTTATTGCTACAAATGCACCATACAAATATAAAATATTGATAATAGAAGATACTAAAGACAAAATATTGATAATATTGATAATAGAAGATAATATTGATAATAGAAGATACAGGGTGGGGACTCTCAGCACTATCATCTCAATTTTTCTGTAACACTAAAACTGTTGTGAAAATAAAGCGTATTTGAAATTAAAAAGAAAATTGCACCCAGATGGTAAAAGTAGAAAGCTATCTCTATGTTCTGACACCATTTTTGTTTTGTTTGGTTTTGGTTTTTTGGCCCCACTGTGCAGCACACGTATCTTAGGTCCATGACCAAGGATCGAACCTGTGCCCCCTGCAATGGAAGCGCAGAGTCTTAACCACTGGACCACCAGGAAAGTCCCTGACACCATGATTTTTGATGTAAAACATCAATGCAATCTACAACGAAGCTGAGAGAGAGAGAGAGAGAGGGAGAGATGAAGCTACTAGTGAAGTTTTAGGATACAAGATTAATATATACAACCCATTAATTTCTGCATACACTAACAACCAAAACTTAAGAAATGAAATTTAGAGAACAATGACATTAACAACACTGTAAAAATGTAAAATATTTAGGGAACAATTTGTCAATTTCTTGCAAGAACTGTTTTCAGAAAAAATGTAAAACATTACCTATAAAGAGAACCTAGATAAATGGAGAGAGATATCATTTTCATGCAATGGAAACAATAATTTAAGATATCATTTTTTTCTAAACCACGTATAGATGTAGTGCAATCATAACCAAATACCAGCTAGCTTATTTGTAGAAACTGAAAGTGTGACTCTAACGTTCAGTTAAATACAAAGTCACTACAGTGACCAAAACAATTTGAAAAAGAAACAGGAAAAGATGTATTTCCTTGCTTAGGAGTTACTAAATGGCTACAGTATTCAAGATTGTGCCTTACTGTCATCAGCTTAGACCCATCACTCAATGAATAAGGATAGTGAGCCAACTCTCTTATTTGGTGAAATAAGAGGTGAAAGATGAAAAGGCAGTACAGTGGAAAGAGTATATATTCTTAAGAAATGGCACTGGAACAACTGGATATCCATATGCCAAACAGTGAATTTCGATCCATATCTTAGACTATGTACAAAAATAAACTAGAATGTATTGTGGTTCTAAATACTCCTGGAAACAAACATAGAGAAAAAGAATTGTGACCTTGGATTAATGAAGGATTTCTTAGGTACAATACCAAAAGCACAATCTATAAATATCATTTACACATTAAACTTCATACAAATTGAGACTATGTACTCTTTGATGAAAGACACTGTTAAGAGAATGAAAAAACAATGTAAGACTGGGAAAGACATTTGCAAGTCATATTTCTAATAATGAACTTGTACTCACAACACATAAAAAATTCTCAATACTTAAAGGAAACAGATCAAATATAAAAATAGGTAGAAGATTTAAATAGACACTTAGCAAAGAAGATGTATAGATGACAAATAAGCATATGGAAAGATACCACCATTAAACATTAGGGACATGAAAATTAACACTACAATGAAAAGATATTACATACCTATTAGAATCTTCTAGAAGCAAAGGCACCCTATCCATATAGTTGCACTTTTTCTTGGATTCCTCACAGCAAGGTGGCTTCTTACATTGTAGCTCAGTATTCTGAGTGAGGATGTTCCAGAAAACTAGGGAAAATCTGGGTCACCGTTTATGATATGGATTTGGAAGTCACACAGTGTAACCATCACCATAGTTTATTAGTCAAAGCAGTACCTATTGATGAAAGAATGGCCAGGGTACAATGTAAAAAGGCATGTGGCACAAGAGATATTGCTGCATCAATCTCTGGAAAATATAATGTCTTCCACAATGGGATCCACATATTCATAGAGTTTCTAAGAATTTTCCCACAAACTACTTATAATTGTAAAGGAAAAGAAAAGTGCCCATACACTATCAAGATTAAGAGAGATGCCTACCAATTAGGAGCAATTAGAATGCTAGCCTCCTCTACGTAGTTAGATCCAGTTCACCTAGATAAGACCATCCCTCCTAATTATGCCAATATGGGAAGATTGAAAGATATTATCCCAGGATTACCATGTTACTAAGGGATTAAATCTTCTGTTCTTTTATATACCTGGTATGGAAAGCTTGTCCTTGCAGAAGATACGTACCAATTTTAAAAGTCTATCTTAAAATGTTCAAAGCTGACTCCCTACAAATTTCCATTCTCTCATTCCTAGTATCACAGTATTTTCACTTTATGGCGCATATATATAAGATATAAAGTAATATATTACTGCTTCTCCCCTTGAATTTACAATGTTATCTCTTTATTTGAGACAAGCATCCAGTCATTTTCTTCCCTCTTGTTGCAAGTGCATATTATTACTATAGTTCTTTAGATAATTGTCTTTCCTTTTTATTACCCGGTTTTTGGCTGACTTCCACATCACAGCTACTATAAGATAATATGAATGACTCCTAAGTAAAAGATAGTCTTGAGCCTGCTGACCAGAAAAATCTACATCTCTATAGGAGTTAGAGATTCAGCAATACATTTAGGATCTCTTTTGAGAAAGTGAAAAGTGGCAAATTGTGCCTGGTTATTTGGCACATTTTTAAACCCTAAGTTATATTTGTCATCATGTCAGGAGTTAGAAAGGGATCCTGCTCTATCTTTGTATGATAATCAAAATATTAATTCTGTCATAGGGCTATATAATTTTAAGAACTTGGTTTCTAGTCAATCTGGCATCAAAATAAGTTTAAAATGTCCTTGTAATTTTGCCTTTCCTCTGAATAGGGTTACTATGACTAAGTAAATGTAAACATTTTGTTTACAAATCCAGGTCAGAGCAGAATACAAACATCTTAAATAAATTTGAAAATTGAAGATAGTATATTATATAAAAATAAAATTATATGTGGCTAAAATGAAAGATTTGTTCTTCTATACTCAGGGAGTGGTAGTAAAAAGAGGTGAAGTAAGAAATATACCCTTTTTCATTAAATATGAGGAAAACAAAAAGATAATCTGTCCTGTCTAGGATTTTTGAAAATATATCTCTTTGAATGTCACTACTGTAGAAAGTTTTGGTGATAGGTGAAACATATTCTCTGAGAAAAAAAATTGGTACAGTATCATTTACATCTTTAATTGGAATAATCAATGTGAATCCATATCTTTTATAATATATTTTCCCCAACTCTTTATACATGGCTAAAGAATATCAGAGCATTCTTGCTTACTACCCACTCTGTTCACCCCCAGTATTTTAATTACATCTCTTACTACTGTCCTCTAAGGGGACACCTTGAATGTCACTGATCTTTCATGGCCCTAGGATGCAAGGAAAATGTCAGGTTGAATCTGGTAACACTGTTGTTGTTAGAAACCATGGGTGCTGTAAAAGATGATAGGTGCAGAATAAAAGAGATAGCTTAAGTGACTCTCATTATGCAATATTTGAAAATATCATCTGTAACAATGATATAAGTAGTAATAATAATTGTCACTGTTGAGTCTGTAAAAGACTAGGATTCCCTGGTGATGTTCAAATGAGAAAAGTCAATGTAAAATGCATAAAAAGAAAAATATATTACTGAAGAAGCATAACTAGAATAAAAAGAATTTCTAATTTCTAAACAATTTTAATGAGAGGTTCAAAGTATTTAAATGTTTGTTTTCTCTTTTTAACAGAATAGTAGCTTGCAAAACATGAACATATATATCATACATGTAACAGAAGTAGCTTTATAGGCCTATGACTTGTGCAGTTGCCAGGACCTAGTGTTTATCCAGCCATTATGCTTGGTTTAATGCTCTGATGTCACCATCTTGAAATTCTTAATAATTTTATCTTTGAAATTGTGTTTGGCAAGCAAAGTCTGACAAGACCATTGAGCATGCAAGTGAGCAGAGGAAATACACACAATATGCATGTCCTAGTTCCTTGATACCTTATTTATATATCCAATGAGCACAGGGTTCTGGGGAAACCACAATGCATGGTAGTTCAGTGGGAGTCAAAGAAAATGCAAGGTAAACCTGTTATGGTACCATACCTTGTGTTCACTTTAAGTCTTTCTGAACTACAGTGCATTGGGAGCCATGGGGATTCTGTGCTCATTTCATCAATAGGTATAACTGAATAAACCAGCTCACCTAAAGCCCTAAGAGACTGCACTTTCCAGGTGCACTTTTTTGTATTGACCAACCACTAATACTGAATATCATGGCAAAAAAAAAAATAAAGGGAAAAATAAAACAATCCATGGTTCCTTTTTCTTTCAGTCCATTCATACCCATTGGTAAGCAAAGGTAGAGAGTTTTGGTAGTATGTATAACATCAAAAGGTGAAATAGCCTTAGTTGAGTTAGATTTGTACAGTGTTTCCATTTTCTCCTAAGAATGAAATGCATATGCATGTATGAGCCACAAAATACAAAGTGTGTAATTCTGGGGATTCCATGAGTGGTCATACATTTAAAACTGGCATTGCACAACATAAGTATAAATGATAATAGCCATGAAAATAATTTAAACTTTTAGTTTTTCTTTATGTCTAACAACATTAAGTGGCAAAGAAAAAAACACCATAATATATATATAAAGAGAGGTGCAGAAGAAAGAGAACAACTATATAATTTAGTTCCTTAAAAGGGACTCTTTTCCAGCTTTTTTGAATGAGAAATCCATTGTTATCATTTTGCACTGGATGCCACAAATTACACAGTTGGCACTGAATGCAGTAAATATAAACGTTAAAATATGTTGTGATTAAGTATTTTTCATTCAAGCAATACAGGATTTAATATTCAATAATTAATTGCGGTCATTTATAATATAAAAAACTTTTAAAAACAGCGTTTCCTTTTGAGCCGTGTGGCAGACAGGGTCTTGATGCTCCAGCCAAGTATCAGGCGTGTGCCTCTGAGGTGAGAGAGCCAAGTTCAGGATATTGGTCCACCAGAGATCTCCTGGCTCCACATAATATCAAATGAGGAAAGCTCTCCCAGAGGTCTCTATTTCAACACTAACACCCAGCTCCATTCAACAACCAGCAAGCTACAGTGCTGGACACTCTATGACAAACAACTAGCAAGACAGGAACACAACCCCACCCATTAGCAGAGAGGCTGCCGAAAATCATAATAAGGGCACAGGCACCCCAAAACACACCACCAGATGTGGACCTGCCCACCAGAAAGACAAGATCCAGCCTCAACCACCAGAACACAGGCACCAGTCCCCTCCACCAGGAAGCCTACACAACCCACTGAACCAACCTTACCCACTGGGAGAAGACACCAAAAACAATAGGAACTATGAACCAGCAGCCTGCGAAAAGGAGACCCAAAACACAGCAAGTTAACCAAAATGAGAAGACAGAGAAAAACACAGCAGTTGAAGGAGCAAGTTAAAAACCCATCAGACAAAAGAAATAAAGAGGAAATAAGCAGTCTGCCTGAAAAAGAATTCAGAGTAATGATAGTAAAGATGATCCAAAATCTTAGAAATAGAATGGAGAAAATACAAGAAACATTTAATAAGGACCTAGAACAAATAAAGAGCAAACAAACAATATGAACAACACAATAAATGAAATTAAAAATTCTCTACAAGGAATCAATAGCAGAATAACTGAGGCAGAAGAATGGATAAGTGACCTGGAAGATAAAATAGTGGAAATAACTACTGCAGAGCAGAATAAAGAAAAAAGAACGAAAAGAATTGAGGAGAGTCTCAGAGACCTCTGGGACAACAATAAACATACCAACATTTGAATTATAGGGGTCCCAGCAGAAGAAGAGGAAAAGAAAGGAACTGACACAATATTTAGAGAGATTATGTCAAAAACTTCCCTAATATGGAAAAGGAAATAGTTAATCAAGTCCAGGAAGTGCAGAAAGTCCCATACAGGATAAATCCAAGGAGAAACATGTCAAGACATATATTAATCAAACTATCAAAAATTAAATGCAAAGAAAAAATATTAAAAGCAGCAAGGGGAAAACAACAAATAACATACAAGGGAATCCCCATGGGGTTAATAGCTGATCTTTCAGCAGAATCTCTGCAAGTCAGAAGGGAGTGGCAGGACATATTTAAAGTGATGAAAGGGAAAAACCTGCAACCAAGATTAGTCTACCCAGCAAGGATCTCATTCAGATTTGACAGAGAAATTAAAACCTTTACAGACAAGCAAGAGCTAAGAGAATTCAGCACCACCAAACCAGCTTTACAACAAATGCTGAAGGAACTTCTCTATGCAGGAAACACAGGAGAAGGAAAAGACCTACAAAAACAAACACAAAACAATTATGAAAATGGTAATAGGAACATACATATCGATAATTACCTTAAATGTAAATGGATAAAATGCTTCAACCAAAAGACATAGACTGGCTGAATGGATACAAAGACAAGACCCATATATATGCTGTCTACAAGAGACCCACTTCAGACCGGGACACAACAGACTGAAAGGGGATATAAAAAGATATTCCATGAAAATGGAAATCAAAAGAAATCTGGAGTAACAATTCTCAATTCAGACAAGATAGATGTTAAAATAAAGACTATTACAAGAGACAAAGAAGGATACTACATAATGATTAAGGGATCAATCCAAGAAGAAGATATAACAATTGTAAATATTTATGCACCCAACATAGGAGCACCTCAATACATAAGGCAAATGCTAACAGCCATAAAAGGGGAAATCGACAGTAACACAATAATAGTAGGGGACTTTAAAACCCCACTTTCACAAATGGACAGATCAACCAAATAGAAAATAAATAAGGGAACACAAACTTTAAATGATACATTAAACGAGATGGACTTAATTGATATTTATATGACATTCCATCCAAAAACAACAGAATACACTTCTTCTCAAGTGTTCATGAAACATTCTCCAAGATAGATCATATCTTGGGTCATAAATCAAGCTTAAATTGGTAAATTTAAGAAAATTGAAATCTTATCAATTATCTTTTCCAACCACAACGCTATGAGACTAGATATCAATTACAGAAAAAATTCTGTAAAAAATACAAACGCATAGAAATCTGTAAAAAATACAAATCTGTAGAAATAAACTACTAAATAATGAAGAGATCACTGAAGAAATCAAAAAATACCTACAAACAAATGACAATGAAAACACGATGACCCAAAAACTATGGGATGCAGCAAAAGCATTTCTAAGAGGGAACCTTACAGAAATACAATCCTACCTCAAGAAACAAGAAACATCTCAAATATACAACCTAACCTTACACCTATAGCAATTAGAGAAATAAGAACCAAAAAACCTCCAAAGTTGACAGAAGGAAAGAAATAATAAAAGTCAGATAATAAATAAATGAAAAAGAAATGAAGGAAAAAATAGAAAAGATCAATAAAACTAAAACCTGGTTCTTTGAGAACATAAAGTTGATAAACCATTAGCCAGACTCATCAAGAAAAAAGGGAGAAGACTCAAATCAATAGAATTAGAACTGAAAAGGAGAAGTAACCATTGACACTGCAGAAATACAAAGGATCATGTGAGATTACTACAAGCAACTATATGCCAAGAAAATGGACAACCTGGAAGAAATGGACAAATTCTTAGCAAAGCATAACCTTCGGAGACTGAACCAGGAAGAAACAGAAAATATAAACAGACCAATCACAGGCACTGAAATTGAAACTGTGATTTAAAATCTTCCAACAAACAAAAGCCAGGACCAGATGGCTTCACAGGCGAATCCTGTGAAACATTTAGAGGAGAACTAATACCTATCCTTCTCAAACTCTTCTGAAATATAGCAGAGGGAAGAACACTACCAAACTCATTCTATGAGACCACCATCACCATGATACCAAAACCAGACAAAGATGTCGTAAAGAAAGAAAACTACAAGCCAATATCACGGATGAACACAGATGCAAAAATCCTCAACAAAATACTAGCAGACAGAATCCAAGAGCACATTAAAGGATCATACACCATGATTAAGGGGGTTTATCCTAGAAATGCAAGGATTCTTCAATATATGCAAATGATTCAATGTGATAAACTACATTCAAAAATTGAAGGAGAAAACCATATGATCATCACAATAGATGCACAAAAAGCTTTAGACAAAATTCAACATCCATTTATGACAAAACCTCTCCAGAAAGTAGGCATAGAGGGAACTTACCTCAACATAATAAAGGCCATATATGACAAACCCACAGCCAACATCGTTCTCAATGATGAAAAACTGAAACCATTTCCACTAAGGACAGGAACAAGACAAGGTTGTCCATTCTCACCACTATTATTCAACATAGTTTTGGAAGTTTTAGCCATGGCAATCAGAGAAGAAAAAGAAATAAAAACAATCCAAATTGGAAAAGAAGAAGTAAAGCTGTCACTGTTTGCAAATGACATAATACTGTACATAGAGAATGCTAAAGATGATACCAGAAAACTACTAGAGCTAATCAATGAATTTAGTAAAGTAGCAGGATACAAAATTAATTCACAGAAGTCTCTTGCATTCTTACATGCTAATGATGGAAAATCTGAAAGTGAAATTAAGGAAACACTACCATTAACCATTGCAACAAAAAGAACAAAATATCTAGGAATAAACCTACCTAAGGAGACAAAAGACCTGTATGCAGAAAACTATAAGACACTGATTAAAGAAATTAAAAATGATACAGTCAGATGGAGAGATATTCCATGTTCTTTGATTGGAGGAATCAACATTGTGAAAATGACTATACTACCCAAAGCAATCTACAGATTCAATGCAATCCCTATCAAATTACCATTGGCATTTTTCACAGAACTAGAACAAAAAATTTCACAATTTGTATGGAAACACAAAAGACCCTAAATAGCCAAAGCAATCTTGAGAAAGAAAAATGGAGCTGGAGGAATCAGGCTCCTGGACTTCAGACTATACTACAAAGCTACAGTAATCAAGACACTATGGTATGTGCCCCAAAACAGAAATATAGATCAATGGAACAAGATAGAAAGCCCAGAGATAAACCCATGCACATATGGTCACCTTATTTTTGATAAAGGAGGCAAGAATATGCAATGGAGTAAAGACAGCCTCTTCAATAAGTGGTGCTGGGAAAACTGGACAGGTACATGTAAAAGAATGAAATTAGAATACTCCCTAACACCATACACAAAATTAAACTCAAAATGGATTAAAGACCTGAATGTAAGTCCAGACACTATAAAACTCTTAGAGGAAAACATAGGCAGAACACTCTATGACATAAATCACAGCAAGGTCCTTTTTGACCCACTTCCTAGAGAAATGGAAATAAAAACAAAAATACACAAATAGGACCTAATGAAACTTAAAAGCTTTTGACAAAGGATTAATCTGCCAAATACACAAGCAGCTCATGCAGCTCAATATCAAAAAAAACAAACAACGCAATCCAAAAATGGGCAGAAGACCTAAATACACAATTCTCCTAAGAAGATATACAGATTGCCAGCAAACACATGAAAGGATGCTCAACATCACTAATCTTTAGAGAAATGCAAATCAAAACTACAATGAGGTATCACCTTACACCATTCAAAATGGCCATCATCAAAAAATCTACAAACAGTAAGTGCTGGAGTAGGTGTGGAGAACAGGGAACTCTCTTGCACTGTTGGTGGGAATGTAAATTGATACAGCCACTATGGAGAACAGTATGGATTTTCCTTAAAAAACTAATAATAGAACTACCATATGATGCATCAATCCCACTACTGGGCATATACCCTGAGAAAACCATAATTCAAAACAAGTCATGTACCACAATCTTCATTGCAGCTCTATTTACAATAGCCAGGACATGGAAACAACTTAAGTGTCCATCAACAGATGAAAGGATAAAGAAGATGTGTCACATATATACAATGGAAAATTACTGAACCATAAAAAGAAACAAAATTGAGTTTTTTGTAGTGAGGTAGAAGGACCTGAAGTCTGTCATACAGAGAGAAGTGAGTCAGAAAGAGAAAAACAAATACCGTATGCTAACACATACATATGGAATCTAAAAAAAAAAAAAAAAAAAGGTTTCTGAAGAACCTAGGGGCAGGACAGGAAAGGACAGGAATAAAGACCCATATGTAGGGAATGGGCTTGAGGTCACAGGGAAGGGGAAGGGGAAGCTGGGACGAAGTGAGAGTGTGGCATGGACATATATACACTACCAAATGTAAAATAGATGGCTAGTGGGAAGGAGCCACATAGCACAAGGAGATCAGCTCAGTGCTTTGTGACCACGTAGAGGGGTGGGATGGGGAGGGTGTGAGGGAGATGCAAGAGGGAGGAGTTATGGTGATATATGTATAGCTGATTCACTTTGTTATAAAGCAGAAACTAACACAACATTGTAAAGCAATTATACTCCAATAAAGATGTTAAAAAAAAAGAAATTTATGATCAAGGTGTCAGTCCTACCTCAGATCACTTTTATTTTCTTAATAAAAACAATAACTGATTTATTTATTTCATTTTGGCAATTTTATTCACAGGCATTTTTCAATGAAATGTGTCTTCTAGCCCACAAATAAGTTGTACCAAGAACTTAAGTACCTTATATATTCTTGGGAGAATCTAAAATATAGCTTTTAAAAATGTTTATGAAATTGTCATTATTATAAATTTATATTTTTAATATTCCTTATTCTAAGGTAAAATAAATAACAGTGTTAAAGTAGCAGCATTTTACTTTGTTTCTAGCTATCAAATATACTTATATATATCCGAAAAAATCAGCATTTGGAAGAAATGGAATGTCTTTTCTTATAAATATACATTATTCAGAAGCAAACAAAGTACACCTTTGGTGTAATTGTCAGAGATTTACATATAGCCCTAAAGTTTGAATATCATTTCTAAGCTAGAAATCTTAAGGACAAAGGCATATCTATGAATAATGAGAAACAAAGCTACACACATGAATTATGGTTTAAACCTTGTCATGTTAATAAAAGGTGACAGGAGCGTATTATGCTGCTAGATGAAGTTTCAGCCTTTATTACATGATTTGATTTAACTGAGATCCATGGAGATAAACTGAAATATTTAGTGACAGTCCATTTTTTAAAGCCATATCCTCCTCAGAAACAGATCAAAGAATGTAGACATACAGTTTATTATACCTGGCAGTCTAATAAAAATCTGAATACTTGCACATTTGAATCAGTTCTCAGTTCCTTATCAATCAAAATTAGCAATTCATATGCCTAGATAAACAAAACTTCTTACAAATACATAAATATCCTTTTAGTTATAAAGGATAATGAGCATGACATTGAAAAGTAAGTAGAACAAATACTTTAACATGTACTGCCTCTAGCACAAATGGAGTTAATAGTCTGTTAATATGTCCATTTTACTGTACTTGTAATTTAGCTGTAAAAGATCATTCAAGCAGAAGCATGCTATTGAGGTCATATTGTGTCCCTACTTTTACCTCACACTCTTTTATGCTATTTCAGCTATTTATAATTCAATATACAGTTAGTTTATATTTATATTCATACCTAGAAATATCCCTTCAGTGTTCCCAGAAAAAATAACAACGCTGATAGTATATAATATTTTTTGTGTTCAGAGAAATCTTTCAAAACTTTTTTTTAGAATTTAGTATATATGGGCCAAGACCTTCCTTCTTCAAATTTGTGTTCTTATAATTCTGGATATAATATTGATTTACAGAATATGCAACATAATATTTAGAAAAAGCTGACTCCAAGAGTAGATAGTAAGCTTCACTTCCAAACTCATAAAATCCAACATCTTCTTTTACTCCTTTCTACCCTAGTGTACCCATACCAGCCAATCAACAGTGTGAATTTTCTCTTCCAGCAATCCATTTATTTTAAAATTTCTTCGTGATCTTTCTGGTTTCTTTGGGAAAATATTCTATTTTAATTCCTTGTGATATTAGATTCCCTAGGTTTTCAGATATGTTCAAGGTCTTGATCAGCACATTACTACAGAAAAGAAAGGATAGCCTTTGACATATGGGAAATTATGGTATTGATCAAAATTAGTTTTGCATGTCTAGGTTTCTGGCAAAATTAACTGGAACATCTGAAGTAAAACAGACATATTCTTTCTTGGTGGCGTTGAGGAGCTAGTGATGTGAACTAAAGCTAGGGTGAGCTCACACATTCTTCGTGCTTCACGCACTATGCATGTGCTATTACTTAGGGCAAGCTCATTTCTGATTTTCATACTCCACTACAAATCAAATAGAGCATGTAAAAATTGTACCATATTTTATTCCCATAAATACAACCCTTGTTCTTCCTCTTTTTGTTCATGAGGTCACTATGCCATTGGTGTTTCAAACAAAGAATTACAAGCATCATCAATTATTACTCCGTCACATCTCCTAAGTCCGTTTTTTCATTTTCTTGAGGTTTTATCTAGAATTGAGCAGGAATTGAAAAATGATGAATTAATCAATTTGTGTTTGTAGTGTTTTGTGATGTTTTTAGTATGCCAGAATAAACTTTGTAAGCCCCAGATCTGGTAGGGAGATAATACAATGGGATCTTGATCTTTGATTCATCCAATCTCATCCTAAGTATTCAGGAGTATGATGGATCTGTTAGCACTCACTTGCACATTCCTAGTGGGTTTGCCAGCACACAGCTAATGTTTCAGAAACCATTGAAAGGGACTAAGAAGATATAAAACACTCATGATAATGCAGAAGGGGCCACCTTATGTGACCTAAATCAGTTGATACCTTTGGCATCCAGGACTCTTCATTGGGAATTGAAAGCCAGGGAAGCATACACCAGTACCACTGAGATAAACCTTTGTGCAGGAGCCTTCTGCTAATAGTGAGCTGTATCCTCACCAACTAAAAAAGAACTTATATGCCATGATTCTTTCTGTTGCTACTCAACAGTCACTCTCAACCATTCACTAAGTATATGAAAATCAGCAATTAAACTCTCTGGGTCTTTTTATTTTTCATCCATTTTGTTGATTAAATACTAGAATTAAATAAAAGCAATTAAGTTGATGCCTAGATTGATACTCTTGTATGAGTTTCTTCTTGCTTTTCTCTTTCAAGAATTATTTTTTATAAGATGCAATATAGAGCCAAACATATCCATTTTTTTTAAGTCAACAATATTTGGAATCACATGGTGGCATGGATAATACTTAAGATAATGCTTTACCCTCATAAGGCAGATTATATTTTCCAAAAGTGGTCACAACAATATCTCTGGTTTCTTGTGTTCTTTTCAGAATTTTGCTACTCTACTACTGAATGGTAGAACATATGTCCCTTCATATTGAACAATGGCAGAAGTGATAAAATATGATTTCTGAGACAAAAAGACAAGGTAGCTTTTCCTGGTTCTCTCTCAGTATGCTCAATTTTGGAACCAAATCACCAGGCTGTGATAAAGCAAAGCAGCCACATGGAAGTGTTCTTGCTGAAAGCCCTTTTGTGAGGCTCCAGCTAAGAGCTAACATCGAACCATTGGACATGTGGGTGCATTGAGAATTCAAATAATTCCATGCCTCTGCTGTCCTTTGAATCACCCCAAGGGATGCCATGTAGAATGGAGCAGGACTTTTTCTACCAATTCCTGCCAGAATTGTAGATCCATGAATTAATAAAAGATTGTCATTGGCTTAAGATACTACACTTTATAGTGATTTGTTATAAAGTGGCAGGTAGTACACTTAATAGGGTAATGTTTTGACACAGTGCCTCTCACACCCTTCTATGTCCCCCTGAGTTTATATAATGCATTCTTTACTGAAGTCAATTGTATGGTTATTCCAATTTTTGTTGTTCTGCATCATTTTGTAGTTCTCTCTCTTCTTCCCACCACTATAAGCAAAAAGTTACCCAAAAAATGTGCCTCTAACAAACACTACCAGAATTGTTATTTTTCTTTCTTGTATGGTAAGCCTGACTGCTAAAAAAATTCTTAAAAATGAGGATGAATATAATGTTCAGTAGATCTCTTTATTAGGCACATAATGCTTTTAAGCATTAGTGTACTTTGATAAGAAACTTTGAAAAAAATGTAAGGGTGGATGTTTGAGAGACATTTAAGTAGCACATGTTTATGTTCCTTGGGAAATAACAAGCCATGACACAAAATAATGGCTATATAGTTTGATAGTTCCTTACATTTTTGTCTGTTACAATCCATTTTTACTGCATTTGCTTATCCCAACATAGGTATAGCATTCAGATCTACTCTTGATCCAAAATATATCTCAATCTTCATGCTAATTCTCAGTTTTAATGTTCCAATATGTTGACTTCTCTCGGAAGTCTCAGGAGTCTATTTGCAAATATAGCTCATAAGAACTGGCTTTAATGTTCCAGAAATTTCAGGGTAGTCATAGAGCTTTACTCCTTTCAATTGCACACAATTTAACCCTCATCATCTACTAGTACAGTGGTTGGCAAACTTTTTCTGTAAAGGGTCAGATAGAAAATATTTTCAGCTTTGTAGGCCATGTGTCTTTGTTGCAATGATTCAACTCTCCTTTTATAACACAAACACAGCCATAGACAATACATAAACTAATGGGTCTGGCTGTGAGCAGTAAAACATCATTAACAAAAACAGGTGGCAGACTGGATTTGGACCATAGGTAGTAGTTTGCCAAACCTTCTACTGAAATAGGAACACTGTAGAAATGTTTCCATTTAATATTTGGCATCTCCACAAAGCCTATTTACATTTATTATCTAAGCATTCTTCTTTCTACAAAATAGTTAAGAATAAATATTAATCAATATATTTAACAAGATGGAAATTATATATTTTAAAGTTTAGCAAGTATCACAAATATACTTTTAACTTACAACAAAAAATTTTAAATTCTTAGAATTAAAAAAATGTTTGATGATGACAATTTGAAGATTATCCCATGAGTGATCTAATGAAAGTCACTTAAACTAAACACCTGGATTCATTAGAGAAAACAGTAGCTTCTTTTGGCAGGCACAGAAAATATTTCTTTGGGTTTTGTTGTAAATAGAAAAAAACTGTTTTGGAATTGAAGGCATAGAGAAGCATACCCTTACTTTCTAGTCTATAAATAAATAGTAAGCTAAAGTTCAAAATAAAGTTAACAGTAATTAAAAAGATTATTTCTTTGTTTAAAACTATAGTTCAAATTCACAATGAAATAGTAGCCATAACACATTAGTTAATTAATCCAGTTAAAAATAGTTCTGGCTCACTGTTTACAAATCACATATAAAATAAGGAACCAACCAAACAAAAATATTTCCTTTATGAAGCTTCTTTTCTGCTAGGAGATATACATAATAATCGAGATAAATATATGGCATGTGGGGATGATTATAAAACATAAAATAAAAGGATAAGCCTCTAAGGATTATAGGGAGGAAGGGTACAATTTTATATATTCCAAGAGTCATTAATGAGAAGGTTTCATTTGACAAAAGACCAGAAAGAATTGTTGCCTAGTTGTAGCTATATGGGAAAAAAATTTGCAGGCGGAAGGTATGACAACTGTAAATGCACGGACATAGGAGTTTGCCTGATGTATTTAAGGAACACCTAGGAGTTCTGCCCATGCGATGAGAGTGGAGAGAAAAGTGAGGATGTAGTGAGGGCTAAGTTCAGAAGAATAAAGAGGGGCTCAGATCCTATGAGACCCTCCAGGCCTTTCAAAGGACTTTGGTATTTACTTTGAATTGGGAAGATATTGGAGAGTTTTGAGCTGACATTCACATGAACTGATTTTAAAGATTCTCTAGCAAAGCTAGAAAAAAGGAAATCAGTTAAGAAGCTATGAGTATTTAACGAGGATGTTACCAGTGGAGTGGTAGGAAATGATCAGATTCTTTGATGAGTAAGATGCACGATAAACCACACAACACATGAAAAACAGTACCAGTAATAATAAGGTTAATTGATAAAAGCACCTTAAAGTGGCAAGCACAGAAATTGCTCTTCATACCTATCTCATTGTGGCTGTTCTCCATTCTCCCAAAGGCTATTATGCTAAGTGAGATAGGCCAGTCACAAAAGGACATAGGCTATGATTCCACTTTTGTGAAATATATAAAGTAGTCAAACTCATAGAAGCAGAGAGTAGAATGTTTTTTACCAGGAGCTGGGAAGAGGTGGAAATGGGGAGTGAATGCTCAAAGGGTACAAAGTTTCAGTTATACAAGATATGTAAGTTCTGGAGATCCTATACAGCATAGTGCCTAGCACTAACAACACTGTATTATAATAAAAATTTACTAAGATGTAGGTCTTATGTTACGTGTTCTTATTGGACACACACACAACACAAGTCACTAATAATAACAGTAAAATAATAATAATATTAATAATAATAATGACAAGAGGAAACTTTGAGAGGTGATAGTTATGTCTATGGACTTGATGCTGGTGATGGGTTCACAGATGTATACTTATTCCCAAGCTCATTAAGGTGTATCTACTAAATACGCTTTTCACATGTCAATCATACCTCAATAAAATGGCTTTCTTTTTTTTTACAGGACATTAGCAGGAAATGTGACAAATCCAAATAAGTTCTGTATTTTAGTTAACAGTATTGTACTAAGGATGATTTCTTAAATTTCATAAATGTTTTATAGTTATGTAAAATATTAAAATAGAGGGAGGCTCTATGAAATGTTACCAGAACTCTGTACTAGTTCTGTAAATCTATAAATCTGACACTATCTCAAAAGTTTTTAAATGACTACTAAAAAAAGATAATAAATATTGCATTGCAGATACACCTTTTTTTTTTTTTTATGAATAGCATTTTTTAAATTATTTATTTATTTTGGGCTGTGTTGGGTCTTCGTTGCTGTGCGCGGGCTTTCTGTAGTTGCAGTGAGCGGGGGCTACTCTTCATTGCGGTGTGCAGGCTTCTCATTGCAGTGGCTTCTCTTGTTGTGGAGCATGGGCTCTAGGCGCACAGGCTTCAGTAGTTGTGGCACACAGGCTCAGTAGTTGTGGCTCTCGGGCTCTAGAGCGCAGGCTCAGTAGTTGTGGCGCACGGGCTTAGTTGCTACACGGCATGTGGGATCTTCCCGGACCAGGGCTCGAACCCGTGTCCCCCTGCATTGGCAGGAGGATTCTTAACCACTGCGCCACCAGGGAAGCCCCAGATACACCTTTTATGAAGAGATAGGTCTGGTGATTTAAATAATTTTTCATGTTTATTTTTTCATGAGTCCCATAAGAAAAAAATATATATTACCCAAATATAAATTTACATTGACAATACTTTGATAATAGTAGACACAAAGTAAGACCTGGATTTAAAGACATTCCCTATGGTTTAAAGTTAATCTAGTAAAATACCAAGAAATATGAGTTTTATCACTCTTCTATTTTTCTTAACATCTGAAATTCAAGTTTGCCAACAGGGAGGGGCAGTGTGGTATTTGATGTTCAGAGAGTAATTTTTAGCAAAATATTATTCTAGAAATATATTTGACTCTCTTTTATGGAGAAGAATGTGAGTACAGCTCAAATATAAATATTATCAGTACATGCTAAAAGGGCAATTAGTATGTAGCTATTCTTAAAAGGATAAATTAATAATAGATATATTATATAATAAAGATTCAAAGTGTTGGCTATCTCGTGTAGCTAGTTTTTTAACTCTTCATACAAGACTCAACTGTTCTTTAAAGCTGACTTTCACATTTTATTTTCAAGTGGCATGAATCCTCAGATAACAATATGGATAACACAAACTCATGATTTTTCCATTTTAGAAACACCACAGAGATTACCAGGGGAGCATCCACAAGCTTGTTAAAATTTATTCAGTCTACCAATCACTACCTATAAAAACTGTGTTAAGTCATTATTCATCCTCTTCAGTGATTTCAGTTATTCTCAGTTGCTGAATGCAGAATTATAGTCTATTTCATCCACCTTTCTTGTCAATTTTGTTGTTTTCCCTGCTCAGCATCATGGTTTAAACTAGGCAATTTTTTCAACATTCAAATTTTCCTGCAAATTTCCTACTCCACACTTTATATTTTTGAAGGTTTCTATAAATATTTTCTGCATGGCTGTGAAGAAAATGGAAGACCACAATAAACATGTTTATCTGCTTTCACTGTGGTTAGGCAACTAGGAGCACCACTGAGAACATCTGCCTTACACAAACAAGAAAAATATAACTGAACATATGTATTTTCAAAGAATAACAGAAGTTTTGTAGATGGAGCCTATGCATTAGTGTTTTTTAAATGTTCCCTGGGAGATTTTTACATGCAGCTAAGATTAGTTCCATTGGTATATTTATGCTTTGACATGTGTCAGCAGGGCTCAAATGCTTTGGTCTCAGGACCCCTTTGAATTCTTAAAAGTTATTGAGAACCCCAACGGACTTTCATTTCAATGAATTATATGGCTCAGTATTTACTGTATTAGAAATTAAAACTGGGAAAACTTAAAGTTATTTATTCATTTAAAAATACCAGTAATAAACTCATTGTACACTAACAAAATAGCATTTTAAGAAAGCTAACTATACTTTACAATCCAGTAGAAATAATGAGAAAAGTAGGCTTGTTTAAGATTTTTTTTTCAAATCTCCTGAATGACTGACAATTAGAAGACAGCTGGATTTCTATATTTGTGTTCACATTTAATCTGTTGAGGAGTAGTTTCTGGTAAACTCCACTATATATTCTTTAGAAAATTTGGGGGGAAAAAGCACAGCAATTATTCTTATTTTTAGTGAGATAATTTTGACCCTACACATAGCTGGTAGTTCAATGTACAAAGTGTTGCCAGAGCATGTCAAACGGTTATTGAATAAATATACTCTTGTTATTATTTTAGTTAATTGCCAGTGTAATACTTGAAAAGTAGTTATTGGACAGCATTTTTGGAAATACATTTATTGTATAAAGAGAGAGAACTTTATTCTTTATTATTACTTTATATACATATATTTTAATATTTAGCTTAAAATAATCTCAGTTCACATGTAAAAGAAGATTTATTGTGTTTATTGCATCAGATACTGTAATAAACAGATAATGGAGTTAATGGACCCTCAAAGGAAGGGTCCCATGACAATTAAAGGAGATTGCTTAGACTGCTGGGATGGATCTTAAAGAATGAATAAAATTTAATGAGGGAAAGGAAAGTGTAAAGGCTTCTGGGAAGAAAAAATAGAAAATTAAGTCTTGGTTGTAAGAAAAAATATTATATTTGTGAAAATAATTACTTTAACATTCCTGATGTGGCAAGAGCTAGTAAGAAGACACAGTAGAACATATTCCATGCCCAAAACACAATGGAACACTAGAGAAGGAACTGAAGTGGGAGGGGATATTAATGGTTTTGCCTTAGAGAAAAGCAGGGACAGAAGACTTTTTGATAAATTTAAGAAGGGAAAATTCTGAAAATGTTCACCTAAGACAGTGTCTGTAAGGATGCTCTTTTAGTTTACTATTCCTGCCCTAACAGATTACCACAAACTTAGTGCCTTGAAACAACACAGATTTATTATCTTAAAGATCTGTGGTAGAAGTACCTAAAATACATCAGCAGGGAAATTCATTTCCTTGCCTTTTCCAGGTTTTAGAGGTGGCCTGAATTCCTTGACTCATGGTCTCTTTCTCCATCTTTAAAGCTCATCTCACTAACCTCTGCTTGCTTGTACATGTCCACTATGACTCTGAACTTCCTGCCTTCCTCTTACAAACCAGGATAATTTTCTCATCTCAGGATTCTTAATTACATCTGTAAAGTCCATTTTGTCATAGGAAGTAACATATTCACAAGTTTGAGGGATTAGGACAAGGACATCTTTGGAGGACATTGTTCTGCTTACTATCATTCCAAGCAAAAAAAAATTTTTTTTTTTTTTTTTTGCAGTACACAGGCCCCTCACTGTTATGGCCTCTCCTGTTGCGGAGCACAGGCTCCGGACACGCAGGCTCAGTGGCCATGGCTCACGGGCCCAGCCGCTCCACGGCATGTGGGATCTTCCCGGACCAGGGCACGAACCCGTGTCCCCTGCTTGGGCAGGCGGACTCTCAACCACTGCGCCACCAGGGAAGCCCCAAGCAAAAAAATTTTATGTATTCTTATTTATTCAAAATATAATTACCAAATACTTATTATTAGTAAATAACCAAGTATTATTAATGATGTCTACTGGGGTTTTAAATCTATATCTAATATTATTCCAAAGTAAAGTCTTATTTATATAAATAAAGAAATAACCAGTACTTTGTTTGAATTCAGAATGATGTCTTTTCCCACCCCAAAACACGTATGTAGGGAAACATCCTCATTGTATGAACCTAAAATTAATGAGATGTATCAACTAATTGCATTGACTTTTACCACATTGCATTTGATGCATGACTAGCTGCAAACATGTGCGCTTTCAGTTTTATTTGCCATTTGTCAAAATTATATTATGTGCAACAATAAGTTGAGGATATTATCAATTCATAAAAAATAAAAGGCAATTTAAAAGAGGCCTGAATTTATAATTTAAAAATTTAGAAGAAACTTGATTACAGAAAAACTTAAGAGAAATATATGAACAAAATATTTTAGTTACAAAATAAATCCATGAATAAAATATATGCAAAGCAGAAAATATACCGTGGAGTATTAAACACAAGTCCTTTGTGGGTGACATCTTCAAACCTCTTCCTTATTAGAAAATTATTCTTTTATATAAATGAACAAAAGTATTTCCTTTCCCCTGAAAAATGTGTATTATTGGTGGGTGGTAGGCAGTAGGGTGTAGAGTGACAAAATAAAAATGGAGAAGGCATGTAGAGGTTCATTTGCTTTTCCTCATATTATTGTTTGTTAACGGAAAAATATCCATTTTAAATAACATAGGTAAGAGTCATAATGCATAGATGTTATATGCATAGATAATGTGACAGTAATTTGTCTAACGTGATTCAATATTTTTATAGATTTTGCTCTAAATTTATTGTAAAATATTGGCTATATGTCCTGTGCTGTACAATATATCCTTGAGCTTATTTATCTTATACATAGTAGGTTGTATTTCATAAGCCCGTAGCCCTATCTTGCCCCTCCTCCTTTCCTCTTCCTGCTGGTAATCTCCAGTTTGTTCTCTATATCTGTGAGTCCATTTCTGTTTCGTTATATTCATTTTTTGTCTTATTTTTTGATTCCACATATAAGTGATAACATTCAGTATTTGTCTTTCTCTGTCTGACTTATTTCACTAAGCATAATACCTTCCAAGTCCATCCATGCTGTTGCAAATGGCAGAACTTCATTCTTTTTTATGGCTGTGTAATATTCACATATATATATATGTATATATATATATATACATATATATATATATACATATATATATATGCCATACCTTATTTATCCACTCATCTGCTGATAGACACTTAGATTGCTTCTATATTTGTCTATTAGTGTAAATTAGTGTAAATAGCACTGCAGTGAACATTGGGGTGCATGTATCTTTTCTAATTAGTGTTTTTATTTTCTTTGAATATATACCCAGGAGTGGAATTGCTAAATCATATAGTAGTTCTATTTTTAGTCCTTTGAGGAATCTCCATACTAAACAAATATCTCTTTTTTTGCACAAAGTAAAAGTTTGTTTGCTATAATTTTGATTATTTAGTATGTTAAATTAGATCAGTTCTATGTAGTGTTTTATTTAAAATATTTAATTATAGATTAAATATGAATGAACATAACTAGGTGAAAAGAAGCTTAATATTACTATGAAATACACTCCAGTAAATCTGAAAACAAGTGCATTACAAGCCCATCATTATTCTTTCAATAAGTAAAATTATTGCCAGAAATATTGAACTCTGAGAAGACAAATGCAGCAATGATTAAGTGGAATCATATTATAAAATTGTAAAAAATGGTAGTCATTATATTATTAAATATTTTGATTTATTAGGCTATATCTAAACAATATCATTTTAACATATAGGTGTGAGAAAATGTTTACTAATGAGAAAATGTTTAACAGGAAAATTTATATACTCAAATGCCTGTAGACATGGATATTAATTCTGTCATCTATGCTGTGATAAAACAAAATAGTAGTTAATTTTTGAGTTCTTAGTGATTTTGATCCTATTTACCATTTGCCAACTCTATCACTTTAACTGCTGCTATTTATCCATTAGTGGTAATGTTGCGGACAGATTGGGGCTACTTCCTTTTATCCATCTCATTGTTGGAAGGCTCTAAAATTGACTTTGGCCCCAAAACATTTTAGAAGATGGCTTGTTTGAATGAATTCTTATGATAACCAGCAACCTGGGAATCATTGTTTACATAATAAATCCAGAGTTACACTTTTGAATGATAACATTTCGAGATCAGAGGCAAGTACACAGCCCAGATAATCTAGTATGTGTTTTTAAGTATCCACATGAATATAAGGACAGTCTATAAGTCTTACTTTCATTCATATGTAAAGAAATATATTAATTTAATCTATTAATAAAATTCAGAGAATCAGCTTTGGATTAATTGTGTACATAATATATTTACTTGGTAAGAAATCTTATCTACAAATTAGATATGCAGTGTCTTCACTTATTTAAATCTTAATTCATATAAGAGTAGCAGATACTTATTTTGGTTACAAATTTAAGTGTGCAAGAAATATACAATTCTTTATTTTTCTATAACTAAATGTATCCCCTTTTTCTCCTGAATTCAACAGGGGAACAAAATTTAATTTACTCTGAGGCTTCATTTATGTTCTATGACCAAAGACAGTAATACTTAAGTGCCAAGTCGTGGGTGTGGGGTAAAAATAAATGTCTTTTTATTTTTTTACTAAATATTTGGTTTTTATATAAATAAAGGTCATAACCACACTGTTGACATGTATTGCTGTCATAATGCAACAGTTCATGTTGTGAGTCAGCAACAGTTCATGTTGTGAGTCCACAACAGAAGTCATCTGTCATGGAACAGGAAACAAAGTTGAAAAAGACCGTATTAAAACAAAACTACGGGACTATCAGGTCGGGATTTTAAGTAGCAACAGACATATTCACTCAGCTCCTGAGTATTTCACGTTTTACAGTACACATTAAAATGATTCCTTCCATCAACACTATAAATTCAAACTGTCATATGTTTATGCATTTTGCAAGTTACATTGATTTAATGGATATATGGGAGCGAGGCTCAGAACATATCCCAGTTTGAAGTTTACATCACCCACATGCTTACACAAACACAACGTGTTCCGTTTCCTTCCCCGATAACATTTGTCGGTTATTTTTTCAGTTTTTTTCAGCTTCTTACCCTAAATATGTTAATTTAAAGCATTTTTCAAATTTAGAATTATAGAATTATGTGAAAGCTGAAAAAATTTGGTTCAATCAGAATTTTTATCTCTTGAGGAAATCAATACCCATAGAGGGAAACTCATTTGCCTTGGATACATTATTCTAACCTTCTTAGATCGTCAATTACTGACAAAACAGCTAGTGGGTTGTTTTCAGTGTCAGGTTTTTGCATTTTTTAGTTATTTATTACATGTAGAGAAATTTATGACTTTCAATTTTCGCTTGTAAAACTCATACATAGTTTGCATATACAGCGTCCTTAAGAGTAATTGAGCATTGTATCACGGGTATATGCATATGTCCAAATTCATCAAGTTGTATACATTAAATATGTGTAGCTTTTTGTAGTACAATTATACCTTAATAAGGCTGTAAAAAAAGAGTAATTAAGCATGAATGATTCATTGCTTTTTTTCACTGAATAATATTGATGGTGGTGTGATGTTTATATTTATAATTAATATTCATTAATTATAATGTGGGATTAATTTCATTAATAACAATCAAAACTAAATTTCTGTTAAAACAGACACATTTAAGTTACTTTATTTCATTTCCTCTGATACCATTTAGTTTTAAGTAATCTTTGAGTTTGGTTTATTTGCTCAAAAATAATGTTTGTGTTTTAAGCATATCATAAGTTGCTTGAATTTTATAAATTAATGAAAGAATATGAAAATTGAATGTAATGTGTCCATGCTGCTTTATTTTACATAAAAATAAAAATGCACAATTATTCAAAGAGCCACCTTTTAAAAATGTACGGCTCTTATATTATCACGATCTGTGTTTTTAAGTCTACAAAATCTGAAATCCAATACTTTTATAAATTATGTTTGGAAACTCTTAGTTGAGCTAAACTGATTCAAAATATTCTTTTATGCTTTCTTCAGAGTTTAGTCACTGTTAAGTGGAAACTGTTTCTCTAATAGAGACATTGAAAGTAAAGACTTGTATTTTTTTTATTTTAATCAAGTTAACTATTCATTTTTAGGCACTCAAATTTACTTTTTTTAATGATGAGCTAAGTCCCTGAGGTGCCAATGTCAGACTCCTAATAAAATAAGAATAAAATTAGGCTCACGTATCCTCTCAAACTGTAAGGTATGCAATACTTATGCAAGTGCCTGGCATAAAATATATGTTTTATAAAAGGATACTCAATCATTCAGTGGAAATGCTTGTCCTTTTTACATATTTGCTTTGAAAAGCAACAAAATAAAGATGATCTAAGAATTCTCCTCTTGCTTTAAAAGGTTTAACTCATTGATAGTAACTGACAGCAAAAAGAAACAAAAATTTAAAAGGGATTTCTCTATAAAAGTAAGTAGGCATAAAGAAATATCTGTTGTGAATTAGGCATGTTGGATTTCCTAACATTGATTTTATATAATAAATATAAGTATTAATATTCCAAGTTATTGTAAAACAAATTCTAACTCTAGTGGATTATTATCTTTCAGGTACTTAAATAAGCTCCAACCATGACACACATGGATATTTTGGACTGTTTATCTATGTGGATACAATATATCTCATGGATTTTTATATACTACCATTTATATACAGCCTTTAACTTAATGAGCCACAGAAGCCTTTTACCTTAAATTTAGTTTGTATGTTATAGAATGTAACTCAACTGAAAATTGCTTTCAGGATGTATTCAAAGTACCACTGTGCATGCAGATGATTTTTACCATGATGTTTTTCCTTAACCAACTGGCTAATAAAATCCCCCATTTTAACAAACACATTTGATGTAATAAGACTTTCTTTAACAATATAATATAATATTTTTTCTCGCTTATGTTTCTGATATAAAACAATCTTTGGAATAATGGAATAATTTTTACTCACTGTGGGAGGATCTATTGCATTCTCAGTAAAAGACTCTTATTTCTTATTTATTTAACTCACAACTGATTAACTTAATGTTTACTTCCATTTATGCTAGCTTGTGGCCATCTCTCTTTGCTAGATTGTTTTACAGATGACAGATTAACTACACACTTTAGGTTTCCAATGTTTATTCTCCTTCTGCAGTTGGGCAGTTTTTTCATGTAATAAATAATGCCTGCTAATCTGACATCATTACCCAGTTTTCTTTCATCATAAATAGCAAAAATATTCTGTTTCAAAAATGCCATGCATACTGTATGAAGGACAGGTCACTGTGAGAAGGTCCTGGGCAAAGGCACTTTTGGAGGAGCAATTAAGGAGAATTTTTCACTTTTACTCTAAGAGTGTTATCTAGTGAATACAGAATGTAGAGTCTTGGAATTTTTTCTTTTTTTTAACAAAAATATAGTCATTCAAATAATTAGGTAGGTAAATATAGCTATAACCTAAACCACTGATTATTTTGAGAATAAATTAACCATTATTTTGTTGTAAAGACAAGGTGAACATAGGATACACCAAAATGGGACTAAAATATTTCCTGGGAAGGGAAGTAAACTTAATTAAAAGAACAAGTTGTAGAACTATATGAGGTTTTAGAGAAATTGTAGATCATTCTGTATGTTTCGACATAGTATGATGAATAAGAGAGGATTGGAGAAGGAAGAGGGGAGAAGTGACATGAAAATAAATCAGACTAGATAGATAAGTTCATGTTGTATTTGTATTTTAATGTTAATCTCTGAGCCATATACCTCTGCTATCCTGATCCTCAAAGATAGAATTGGTTCCTCAAGAAGTTGAATAGGAGTATGGGAGATACTAATCTTTTTGATGTAAGTGTCAAGAAAACAATTCCAAAAAATTCATCACAGCTGGGTCCACTTCTGGTCGAGTTATGCTGTTGTACAGAAATTGGAGTGAACAATTTTTCCAGTTTTCTTTTTTCTTTAGAATCAATTTTATTTATTTTTGGTTGCATTGGGTCTTCGTTGCTGCATGCGGGTTTCTCTAGATGTGGCGAGTGAGGGCTACTCTTCATTGCAGTGCTCAGGCTTCTCATTGCGGTGGATTCTCTTGTTGCAGATCATGGGCTCTAGGCACGTGGGCTTCAGTAGTTGCGGCACGCGGGCTCAGTAGTTTTGGCTTGCAGGTTCTAGAGCACTGGCTCAGCAGCTGAGGCACACAGGGCTTAGTTGCTCTATGGCATGTGGGATCTTCCCAGACCAGGGCTCAAACCTGTGTCCCCTGCATTGGCAGGTGGGTTCTTAACCACTGCACCACCAGGGAAGTTCCCCAGTGTTCTTTTACATCTGCTCTGGGAACACTTCTTTGGAAATAAACCTACATTGAAATAAAAAAAATTGGTAGATATATACAGTCTTCTTTAGTGTGACATCAGAAAGGAAGTAGGTGTCAAATAAAAACATCTAAGAGGTGGGATCAGGTAAGGTATCCCAAACAAATTCATTGCAATGATATTCAGTTTCTCTGGTACAAAAAGACTTCATTAAATCGCTCTTGGAGAGTTTCAGTAAGCTTTAGAATATTAAAACCTGCAAAGTTAGCAGTTAAAAAGGAGCTGTGCATTTATGGTTTCACACTTTTCCTATTTCATGTTATGCTTTAGTATTATATATATATATATAAAGAGATATCTATCAATCTGTCTATATCTTCAAAAGTTCAACAATCAAGCATATAGGGGAAGAATGTCTCTTTCCTTATTAACTTTCTTACCACCCCCAACGATTTCCCCTTAACATAGTATTAGAGTATGTTATTGTAGTTAAACAAGTCCATAAAAGATGAAGATATTCTTTTAAACTAAATTTTAGGGTATAGATATACAAAATAACTATACATAGAAAAAATGAATTTGTTAAAACCTACTTTGAAGATGTAAATAATAAATTATATCTACTATTTATGGTAATTGGCTGTTAATAAATTTGGAAACTTTTTTGAAAGTATATGGACTCCTTAGTGAGGTCATTAAAATAGGTTACATATACCTATTTTTTACAAATACCATTGGTGTCCTCTAAGCGAGCAGACAGATACCTAAGTACAGGACTAAAATATATATTTGTTATGTGTTATATTAAAATAATGATAAATGTTAGAGATAATGTTGAAGATATCCCTCCTCACCATTTGTAGGAAAGAAATATTATTTAATACTGCCTCCCAGCTGTGACTAAAATATAAGATGTTCTTCTTTGGTATTAAATATTCCTAATTTAATGTGAATAGTGTCTACTATCACTGAAATCCCCTGGTCAATATAAATACATATTCTGCAAAAATAAATAAGCTTTGAAACTAGTACAGATTCAAAAAAAAGTGTCCTCCAGTGCTTTCTTTCCAAGTTATAATCCTTTTAATACTTGATTTAATGTATATATGAACAAATATATAACAAATTTAGAAGTCATGTGAGAATACAATTTAATAAATGGAAAGCAAAGTATCTGAAGAATGTAGAAAACTCTATGCTTTACAAAAAATAAGTTAAAGTATATGGTTTTGGCATGTTCATTAAAGTAATAATATCAAATGATAATAATGATAAAAATAACTCATGCAAAAATATATAGATGTTTAGAAACAGCTTTCATTTTTCAATAAAAAGAAAAATAAATACAAATTGAGTATTTAGATATGTCTTTCATGTTCAGATAATTAATTAATTTAATTCATATAATTATTGTCAGACAAGTAACTCCACTTTGGAGATAAGGAAACTAAAGCAAAAAAAAAAAAAAAAAGAAGGAGTTACTTCTAGAGTTATATAATCCCCCACTGATAGCTCCAGGATTCAAAATAACCAGATCCTTGGTAAGCCTCAGAGATATGTAAGTAAAGTGACCGAAATATAGAAAAACATAGATGTTCATAGCACATTAAGTGTAAACTAACTAACTGATAAACCTAAATATGAAACCTAAGAAAACCTTAAACTTAACATTTAACTGCCAAATAAATAAGGGAAAGAAGTACAGTAAATCTATTACATTCCTCAGAGTCAACTTCTTTGGATATTAATTTTACTGGTTTCCAGCAGACATGCATTCAGCGAGGGAAAAATGGCCATCTTGCAAATGCACAAATGACATTGACGATTTTTAGGGCTCCCCTCTGAAAGACAATTTTCTCTAGTTGTCAAGATATGATAAACAGTTGTGTTCAGACCTGCATTTGCACCTAAGTAATTATGAACTCAATGTCAAATTTCAAAGTTGGGCTAAATAATGAAGTTGAGGGAAGTTTTACAGTTTTTGTTATTGTTTGGTTTTGGTTTTGGTTTTCAAAACGTAGGCATATTTATACAACCTTTTCTTTCATTGCTTTTACTACTTTAGTATCCAGGTTTCTGAACAGATATCTACAACTTTTGACATTTATGTGAAATGGAGCGTTGCTTTTGTAAAATTAGAATCAATATGCTATATCAAGTGCTGAACAATTTTGAAGACATCTGTGCTTCATTTTCTATGGCTTATTTTGATGTCTACTGTTAAAAGTCACTTATGATTATACACTACAGAAACTTATGGAAAGTTATTTCTTTAGGTGGAAACACTGTGGGAAAAACCTAAATTCATATTCAAAATTTAATCTAAAGTATTAATATTTTTATAAAAATGATATAGGATAATTGATCAAAATCCACAGAAGTCCTTTTGTTTCCCATGTCTTTTCCTAAGAAAAGTTTAACAAACATTAATGTACTTAACCTTTCATTTTTTTTGCTTTGCCTAAAATATAATTTAGTGAGAGTGCTAACCACCATGATGGTGGTCAGCAGATGATGTATTTCATGTATGTGCATAGCTCAAATGGTCATTAGAACACTACACTAAAAACACATGTTTAGGTTTTCTTCTCATTCTCTTCAACTTTCCTTAACATGATGGAAATTTGAAATCTATATTTCTTTTTATATTGCTATCATTATAAAGAAAATAAGTTTAATATAATTTTCCTTTTTTTGGGTTATTTGTTTTAACACATATTGGACAATATTTATAAGCTTATATTCTAGATAATATGCTAGTATGTATATACACACACACACACATCTATATATATATATATAGAGAGAGAGAGAGAGAGAGACAAGCTGTAGTTCCTGTTTCAAAAGAGGCCTATGTTTAAAGAGAAGGTAACTTTTCAGCTGGAAAAGTGAGAAAAAAAGGACCAACATATGGAACACCAACTTTTCAAAGAGATCAAGTAGGTCACAAATACATTAGGTGGTTGAAACACAGAATACATACAGTAAGACAAGAGATGATAGACATAAAAATACCAAGGAAGATCTAGGTAAGTTTTGGTACCATGTTAAGTGGTAAGAATTTATCCAATAGGCTAGATTTTGTTGATTTTAACCGTTTATTTTAGAAAAGGAATTTCATAATTAAATAAATTTAGCTTGGACACCTCGAAATATCCAAAAGAGGGATAAATGATGTAGTGTGTCTGACACTTATTCTATTAGAGAACACTTAAAAAAATCAATTAAAACAGTTTTGTTTCATTGAACAGGTTTGGGAGCAAATAATCAAAACATGGTTTTACAATATAAATCCTGGGGCTTCCCTGGTGGCGCAGTGGTTGAGAGTCCACCTGCCGATGCAGGGGACATGGGTTCGTGCCCCAGTCTGGGAAGATCGCACATGCAGCAGAGCAGCTGGGCCCGTGAGCCATGGTCGCTGAGCCTGCGCATCCAGAGCCTGTGCTCTGCAACGGGAGAGGCCACAATAGTGAGAGGCCCGCGTACCGCAAAAAAAAATAATAATAAGTAAATAAATAAAAGAAAATAAAATATAAATCCTGGAAGACTTGAACAATGAAAAGTATATAGGCCAATTATATGTTGTTATTGTTTAAACACTTACCCTAGAGTTGAAAGTTTTCTTTTACTACTGAATCTGGATATAGCTTGATTACTTCATTAGTAAATACAAACAAATGATGTATATGGTATTTACAAGAGTTTTTGTGAGGCTTTAGATATGTAGCAATTTGAGAGTCTCTACATTTCACTGTCAGGGTATAGGTTATTCCCCATTATTTGGAAAATTGTTTTAGCAAATGGTGAATGTTAGAATAAAAAATAAAGTAGAACCGCAAGTAATACTTACAAATAATTTCCCATCCTTGGTTGAAACCAGCATTTTATCTTTAACTACATCAACATTGCATGATTTAAAGAAACCTGGCTTGGGTTCCCTGCATTTTTCCTAGATCACCATCTCTTTTTTAACTCTTTGTTCTCTCCTCAAATTGGGAAGTTAGTTTCATAATCTATTACACTTTTCAGATATTCCTAAGAATAAGTTAAATTGTAAATGCATTTTAATTTTTTAAATGCAAATTCAACCAAATTTGAAAACTGGCTGAGTCAAAAAAATTTGAGCGGGTAAACAGATATTCTCATATCAGGGTCATTGGTTCAAATCCATGCCTATCAATATCTGTTATTAGATAGAAAATTCAGAAATACATGGCATGTACACTATATGCTTGCACTTTCAATTCCTCTCTGGCCTTGCTTAACCCAGAAACTTCTCATATATTTTTCATTTGGTCTACTTATATCTAAATGCATTATGTCTGCTAGACTCTTCTAGAATGTTGTTTCTGAGTTATATTATTCTACTATAAAAATTAGCATAAAATACCATGATATATAGTAAAAATTGCCACCTTAAAAAAATCAAATAAAAAGCTATTGTTTTTTGCAAATTTTCCCTTCATATTTAATCATACAAATTTATTTGTGTTTGCTTTACTTTCTATAGTTTTACCTATATTTTCCTTTGATCGTTATTTGTATCAAAATAGAAATATGCCTTTGGTATTTTCCTGGATAGTCTTAGGAATTAGCAGGGACACAATAGATATTAATTTATCCACAAACACCAAGTGACATTTGCATCAAATTAGAGATACCTTAAAATAATGACACGACAAAAAAAACACAAAAACATGACATCACTTTGAACTAAACCCAAACATACAGCTGTCTGCCAAATTTGTGTTCAAATATAAGTTTTAAAATGTTCAGCTTCTGAACATTCTAAACACTCAAGGCGCATGTTCATAAGTACTGATATTTTAGTCATTTACTTATGAAATAAATCACAGTGATGATTTAAAATAGGTATTTCTGATATAGATATACCATCTTTGAATATTGCTGTCCTCTCCAGGAATAGGTGTCAGAAAACTAAGACAGTTTGCCAACCTTAGATATTCTTGCTCAAATGTTCAAACGTCATTCATTCATTGATTATGTTTCTACTGTATGTGGCAAGAAGTGATTGAAATCTAATGCTCATTCTGTTTGCCACACAATGCTGTGATCAGGTCATAATTTCTGGTTTACATAAATTTGTCCTGTTTTTTAGTATATACTACGCTTCCTGCTTACAAATGTATGGAAAATTATAACTGGAAAATTCATCCAGAGAGATGTGTGGGTTATGTATAGAACATACAAGAGAGATTGAACTATCTGGAAATTCAGGGTAATTTTCCCTGGAAAACTGATGATTCAGAAAAAATGAAGTATGAGTATAGTAGAATATGAAAAGTCCCTCGGAAATGGGGCAAGACGCAATAAAAGAATATTTCAAAAGTACTGTCAATCAGTGACGAAAAGAGCAAAGGAGGGCACACTGTAGAAGAAGTGGAATAGGTATGAAAGGATTTGGGCCCACACCTGAAAGAAATGGGAATGCTTGAATGGTAGGTAATGGGTGGGGGATGACACACTCAGATATGATATTTTCATAGATCACTTTGCCTTCAGGGAAAGAAATGGATTTGAAGGACAAGAATATGGGTTGAGTTCAGGAACATTTTTAGGTCATTTGGAGATGACTGCAGTTTCCTGAGCTAGTGATAAAGGTAGTTGGGATCTTGTTGGAGTTAAATTAAGGGAACAGATCAATTAAAAGCTATTGATTTGATAAAATAATGAATAGCTTTTCTGAATGTTGGAAGGTGATTTAGACAATGCCTGAACTCAGCCATTTTCAGAAGTTGCTCTTTTGTCATTTACAGATTAACAAAAACTGCCTTTGAATTTTTCACCACAAAGCACTATGGATTAAGTTGCTTTTAAAAATATATTTCATATGAGTTGAGTAAAATAACATAGTGGACTATAAGTATGAAGTTGTAAGTTATTTTTAAAAATTATATTCTAAAAGATGCACTTTTAGGCTTCAGAAAAATACTCTCTCATTATTTCAGAAACTAAGCATGAATTTTAGGCATATCAAAAATTGTTTTAATATGGTATTCTCTTATTTTAAAATTAGATTTGTAAATTATAAATGAAGGTATTAAACATGAATTGTAGCACTTTTGAGTAGGCAAGCTTAGTTTACGTGCTGTCATTTTTATGAAAGCAAAGATATCTTACAAAGGACAGTTTTTTAAAAATGTGTTAGTGTGTGTATGTATGCATATGTGTGTATATATATATAGGTAAATATGTACATATATACACATGTATACACACAAAAACATACATATGCATTCAAGTCCAATTTAAAATTCAGACTTTCAACCTGTCATTGTGCTTGAACTTGGTCTAGTGCTGATTTCATCTTTAAGCATTGAACCTTATGATGCTTTAAAAATTAATTGATAGTCTAAGTTCATTATCATTTAAGATATATTTTGGCTACACATTTTAATATTCTGTTTTTGTTGCAGAGCTATTTAGACACAGCCATTTGTGGATAATAAGTCATTTATTTCTCATTAAGTGTTAGGATGGATGTAGATATTCATTACAGCCAGACAACAGACTCATTTAATTGCATACAGTACATGATTATATACCACACAAATGACTAGAATGCAAATTCCATTTCACATTAGCTTCATTTTGACTTAACCATTTGCTGAGAGTTCCCTTTTCTAGCTTTTCTGAGAGAATATCACTGTTTTTATTTTTTAAAAGGAAAAACTAAAAAGGAAGAAAGGAGGAGAAAAAAACAAATGTGCACAATTTAGAATGACACTTCTCTCTGCTGTGATTCACAAGGACTCTTAAAATTTGTCTGTAAAACCATGCTTTCCCTGTTAGAAATTTATACCCTGGTCTGCTTAACCTTAAACCAGATGAGTTTCAGCTTTTAAATGCAGAAGACCTTAACAAATCATCATAGAACTGGTCACAGTTGCAAACTGTATTTGACCCTGCAGTGAAATTTGGGAATTTGCTACCCTCCTTACACAAATGATAGAATATCATTTTAAATTACATGAAAGTATATTAAAATGAAAATTATAAATTTAATTTTTATAAAATTACAGTCACTATGTGTAGAAGATGTGAATTTCTCATGATAGTGCTTTTTAAACCTATATACTATAAATATTCATCTTTGAGATAATCGATCCATGAGTCAAAACTAGTTCATCAAAATAAATCTTAATTGAAGGAGAAAAACCATATGATAATCTCAATAGATGCAGAAAAATGTTTTGAAAAAATTCAACACCCATTTATAATAAAAACTCTCCAGAAAGTAGGCATAGAGGGAACTTACCTCAACATAATAAAGGTCATATGTAACAAACCCACAGCCAACATTTTTCTCAATGGTGAAAAACCGAAACCGTTTCTTCTAAGATCAGGAATAAGACGAGGTTGTCCACTCTCACCCGTATTACTCAGTATAGTTTTGGAAGTTTTAGCCACAGCAGTCAGAGAAGAAAAAGAAATAAAAGGAATCCAAATAGGAAAAGAAGTAAAGCTGTCAGTGTTTGCAGATGACATTATACTATACATAGAGAATCCTAAAGATGTTACCAGAAAATGACTAGAGTTAATCAACAAATTTGGTAAAGTAACAGGATACAAAATTAATGCACAGAAATCTCTTGCATTCCTATACACTAATGATGAAAAATATGAAAGAGAAATTAAGGAAACACTCCCATTAACCATTGCAAAAAAAAAGAATAAAATACCTAGGAATAAACCTACCTAAGGAAACAGAAGACCTGCATGCAGAAAACTATAAGACACTGATGAAAGAAATTAAAGATGATACAAACAGATGGAGAGATATAACATGTTCTTGGATTAGAAGAATCAACATTGTGAAAAAGACTATACTACCCAAAGCAATCTACAGATTCAATGCAATCCCTATCAAACTACCAATGGCATTTTCCACAGGACTAGAACAAAAAAATTCACAGTTTGTATGGAAACACAAAAGACCCTGAATAGCCAAAGCAATCTTGAGAAATAAAAATGGAGCTGGAGGAATCAGCCTCCTGGACTTCAGACTATACTACAAATCTACAGTAATCAAGACAGTATGGAACTGACACAAAAACAGAAATATAGATCAATGGAACAGGATAGAAAGCCCAGAGATAAACCCACACACATATGATCACCTTATTTTTGATAAAGGAGGCAAGAATATACAATGGAGAAAAGACAGCCTCTTCAATAAGTGGTGCTGGGAAAACTGGACAGCTACATGTAAAAGAATGAAATTAGAACACCCCCTAACACCATACACAAAATTAAACTCAAAATGGATTAAAGACCTAAATGTAAGGCCAGACACTATAAAACTCTTAGAGGAAAACATAGGCAGAACACTCTTTGACATAAATCACAGCAAGATCTTTTTTGATCCACCTCCTATACTGATGGAGATAAAAACAAAAATAAACAAATGGGACCTAATGAAACTTAAAAGCTTTTGCCCAGCCAAGGAAACCATAAACAAGATGAAAAGACAACCCTCAGAATGGGAGAAAATATTTGCAAATGAAGCAACTGACAAAGGGTTAATCTCCAAAATTTACAAGCAACTCATGCAGCTCAATATCAAAAAAACAAACAACCCAATCCAAAAATGGGCAGAAGACCTAAACAGACATTTCTCCAAAGAAGATATACAGATTGCCAACAAACACATGAAAGGATGCTCAACATCACTAATCATTAGAGAAATGCAAATCAAAACTACAATGAGGTATCACCTCACACAGGTCAGAATGGCCATCATCAAAATATCCACACACAGTTAATGCTGGAGAGGATGTGGAGAAAAAGGAACCCTCTTTCACTGTTGGTGGGAATGTAAATTGATACAGCCACTATGGAGAACAGTAGGGAGGTTCCTTAAAAAACTAAAAATAGAACTCTCATACGACTCAGCAATCTCACTACTGGGCATATACCCTGAACAACCATAATTCAAAAAGCGTCATGTATCACAATGTTCATTGTAGCTCCATTTACTATAGCCAGGACATTGAAGCAACCTAAGTCCTTCGACAGATGAATGGATAAAGAAGATGTGTCCCATATATACAATGGAATATTACTCAGCCATAAAAAGAAATGAAATTGAGTTATTTTTAGTGAGGTGGGTGGACCCACAGTCTGTCATACAGAGAGAAGTAAGTCAGAAACATAAAACCAAATACTGTATGCTAACACATATATATGTAATCTAAAAATAAAATGGTTCTGAAGAACCTAGGGGCAGGACAGGAATAAAGATGCAGCTGTAGAGAATGGACTTGAGGACACAGGGAGGGGGAAGGGTGAGCTGGGACGAAGTGAGAGAGTGTATGGACTTATATATATTATCAAATGTAAAATAGATAGCTCCCGGGAAGAAGCTGCATAGCACAGGGAGATCAGCTCGATGCTTTGTGACCACCTAGAGGGGTGGGATAGGGAGTGTGGGAGGGAGATACAAGAGGGAGGAGATATCAGGATATATGTATATGTATAGCTGATTCACTTTGTTACAAAGCAGAAACTAACACACCATTGTAAAGCAATTATATTCCAATAAAGATGTTTAAAAAACTAATCTTACGTAGTTTACAATTAATTCTATGTTGAAATATTATGAAAATATATTTTGATGTGTGCTTCACTTGAATAGGCTATACTGGAGTGTCTGTATTTAAGAATTCACCTATTTTACAGGAAGATCTTGTCAATACATATTGTATATCACAATACTGATAAAAGATAGAGGAAATAAAGACAACTTGACTTTCCAATCCTCTTTCAAATCCTGGAAGACAGCTAAATTATCCCATTTGTTTTCTTACTAATCCTGGAAAAATTGTTAGAAATTTTCTCAATTCAGCTACTGGCAGCCATTAACTAATCAAGCAGGGTACACACATGAGTTAAGATCTATATGCCATGTCTGGTTTTAAAATTTTTTCTAGACTAAAATACAAGAGTAAACAATCAAAACAATCTAGTTGATTCCAAAATATGAATTGTGATTTTCCACAATTCTTTATCTTGACCATTGTATTCTATGTGGTCTTCACACAATCTTCCCACAATTTGAATTTTTACTGTCATAAAGACAAATAAACACACGGAAATGAATATCCAAAGTGGTCAGTGAGTACAAAATTAAAAGTCTTGCAGCCTTTACAACTTTTTTAGGTCCTTCCTGTTCCCCAGAATAATCTACATTTTCCTATTTAATATTTTAAAATGTTTGCTTCCTTTCTTGTAATATACAAGTACCCTATTTTTTTGAATCATCAAATTTAAACAAAATCTATTAAAATATCCTTCTAAAAAGTGGGTATTCTCACATATTTTATTCCAGTATTTTTTTCTTTTACCAATTAAATATGTGATTCATTAGATTTTATCCCAGTGTGAAATATGGGATATGCATATAACTATTTTATTTTTAAAAAATGGTTAATCAAGTCATCACATTACAATTTAGTGAATGTTCTGTCTTTCCTTCATTGGATTGACATTCCCCAAAGTTCCAAAAATGGCTTAAGTCTAGTCCTGGATTTTTCATTCTACCTCATTGATCTTTGTGTCCATTCATGAATATCATGCTACTCTAATTATTGATATTTAAAATATACCTTAATCCAGTTAATGCCTTCTCTATTTATTTCTACCTATTAAGATCCATCTTGTTTAGTTCATATATGCATGCATTTTTATATAAATGTTATTATCTTTGTTACCTTAAAAATATCTGTACAAAATTAAGCTTACCTAACCAAAAGTGCTGCAATTCATACTTAATACATTCATTTGTACTTTATTAATCTAACTTTTAAAGGGAGAGAATGCTGTGTTAGAATTATATTTTAATAAACCTGAAATTCATACATAATGTTTGAAATGATGGGATTGGTTTTTGTGAAAGACAAAGAATATCTTTAGAATATAATTTTTTTTAAACTTACAACTTTATTATTTTTCATAATAGCCTATTATTTTGCTCCACTGATATGGAATTGATTTTTAAAAACAACTTAATCTATAGTGCTTTGTGGTGAAAAATTCAAAGGCAGTTTTCCTTAATGCAAATGACAATGAGAGCAACTTCAATAAAATAGCTAAATCCAGACAAGGATACATGCTTATAGTGTGACTTAACACTTTTGACGTTAATTTTTATTACCTAACTGGAATAGTGTTTGTTAAGTTTCTTCACTGTAAAGCTACTCTTTTTTTCCCTTTTTCATACTGTACCCTTTGGAAGAAAGTCACTATATGCACCCCACACGTAGGGAGTCAGGAGTTATTTTCCACCTTCTTGGGTGTGGAGTATTTACATAAGTTGTCTGGAATTCTCCTGCACTGGAGATTTGTCTATTTTCCCCATTCATTTATTTATACAATCACTTATTTATGTCAGTATGGATTCAAGTATATGCATTTTATACTTTGGATGATAATCCAATACTACATTGTTTATATTTTTTCCCTCAACTTGTTCCAGCTCTGGCCAGTGGAAACTCTTCTAGTCAGCTCCTCTCTTTTTTACATACTTCCATTGTTTTATTGTTTCTAACACTGTCTTAATTTCTGGCCTTAGAAAATTCTCCAGGGTCCTCTTTTATATTTCCTGCATCAATCCTTGAATCAGCCACTTTACCAAGGAGATATGGTTCTTTTTATTAGAGAATGGAATTAGAAACCAAGATCTAGGTACCACATGTGCACGTTAACACTGGACTGTCATTGCGTCTAGGAATTCTGTGTTGACAGAGCAAGGAAATATATGCTTCTATCCTAACAGATGCATATACCATATCTATAAATATTCACATATGTTGCTTTCATATCTATATTGAGCCATACATGAGTTCATACTGATGTCTCCAACTCTAATCCACGACGACATGGATCATTCGAGCTTCCTCCCTTGCTACATGTGACTTGCCACACCAACACTGAGAAAGCTAACTCCCACCATCCACCATCCATTTACTTGTGTTTCCAATTTCAATATACACATAGAGCTGTATCAGAATTGGTAACCCCTGTTGCCATGTTAAATAAAATATCCACTAGAATATAGTGCTTCTATACAATTTTTTTTGGCCATTAACTTACAGACTCCACTCATTTCCAAAGTTGCTTAGGTCAGCATCTTCCTTGCCCCCGCCCACCTTCAATGAGGTTTCATATATTTGTAACTCAATTGGATTTATTTTTTAAATTCTACATTCCATCCTGGTATTCTGCTAAGTTCCTGGGTTTTTTTAAATTCATTATCGTTCATTCTTTATACTGTAAAATTTCACGGCATTTGACAGATTCATAGTGTCATGCATCCACCATTACAGTATTATACCTAATAGTTTCATCACCCTAAAATATTCCAGTGTTTTATCCACTTAACCTTCCCTTTTGACCCCCCCTCACCTTATACTACTGACAAACACTTATCATCTCTATAGTTTTGAGTTTTTCATAACGACATATAATTAGAATCATGCAGCATGTAGTCTTTCCAGTCTAGTTTCCTTTACTCAGTAATATGCATTTATGATTCATTCATGTTGTTTCATATATTGATAGCTCACTTCTTTTAATCACTGAATAATATTCTATTGTGGAGATGTACCATCATTTATCCATTCACCTATCAAAGGATATCTTGGTTATTTCAAGTTTGGGAGAGGTTTGGAGACTGAATAAGGCTGCTATAAGCATTCATGTGAAGGTTTCTGTATGGACACAGACTTTTACAATATTCTGTGTAAATACATATGAGTGTGATTGTATGGTAAGACTATGTTTGCTTTTGTAAGAAACTGCAAAACTCTCTTCCAAAGTGGCTATATTACTCTGCATTTCCATTAGTAAAGAATTTCTGTAACTCTGCATCCTCCCCAACAATAGATATAATTAAGTTTTGAATTTTAGTCATTTTAATAGCTGTGTTTCTCTTTGTTGTTTTAATTTGCACTTCCCTAATTATAAATGATGATGAGCATCTTTTCATATGCATATTTGCCATCTCTATATCTTACTTGATGACTTGTCTATTCACCTCATAAATGGGAATATCTTTTGCTCACTTTTCAATTGTGATATCTGATTTCTTATTAATGAATTTTAAGAATTAGTTTGTTGGTTGGCAATTATTTCTCTCATTTTTTAATTTGCATGAGAAACTATTTCTCCTTCACCTATGAATTTAATTTGATATAGAATTCCAGGTTAGCAGTATTTTATTTCAATACTTTAATATGTCACTCTACCCCCTCTTTTACTTTCAGGATTTCTGATGGGCAATCCATTGTAATTTCTATCCTTATTCTTTTCCATGTAAAATGCTTATTTTCCATGACTTCCTTTAATATTTTTTTCCTTGTGACTGTCTTTCTGCAATTTGACTAATATGCCTAGGTGTATTTTTAATACTTCTACTTGATATTCTCCGAACATCCTACATCTGGTTCTGCAGTCTGTCATTAATTTTGGAAAGTTCTCAACCATTATTTCTTCAAGTATTTTTTTCTTCTCCATTTCCTCTTTCTTTTCCTTCTGATATTTCAAACACAAGTGTAATAAACCTTTTGAAATTGTCCCACAGTTCTTAAATGTTCTGTTTTTCTTTTTTTATTCTCTCATTTCCCTTTGCATATCATTTGGGAAGTTTTTACTGAAGGATCTTCAAGCTCCCTGATTTTTTCCTGGCCATATTCAGTCTACTGATGCATCCATCAAAGGCAATCTTAATTTCTATTATAGTACTGTTGCTACTCAAAATTTCTATCGTGTCCTTTTTATTTTTTTCTCATAGATTATATCTCTCTGCTTATATTAATCATCTGTTCTTGCTCACTTTCTACCCTTCCATTAGAATATTAACATATTAATGACAATTATTATAAATTATTTAACTGATAATTCCAACATCTATGCCATATCTGCTTCTGGTTCTGATACTTGCTTTGTCTTCTCAAACAGTTTTTTTTTTCCTTGCCTTTTGGCATGCCATGTAAACTTTTGTTGAAAGCTCAGCATGTTATATTAGATAATAATAACAGCAGGTAAAAAGACTTTTAATGTGAGATTTTATATTTATCTGGCTAGAAGTTGGGATTTGTTTAATGTTTGCTGTAGATGTAGGTGCCAATGTCTTCAAATTCATCTAATGTCCTTGTTTTCGTCTCCCTTTTTGACTTTGAGCTACTCTAAAGACAACTTCTAAGACAGTGTACATCTTGCAGAACTTCAGCTATAATCTCCCATAAATATACTTGAGCATTGCTGATATGGCAGTAAGATGGGAGCTGTGGAGTAGAAGTATTCCATAATCTTATGATTAATTCTCAGTCTTTTACTGGGCCTGTGTCTTGGGGTTTTGACTTCAACAAGTGTTTCAGAGTTCCTCATACTCTCCCCCAGGTTTAGATGAGACAGGAAGGCTAGAGGGGCAAGGTAACAAATAAATGCCCTTTCCCTATGTGGGATATGTTTCTGGTAACATGTGTTCCCATTTATAATAGGACTTTGGAGTATTCCTCTATTAATCCAGATCATAATGCTTTTATTAGAATTTTAAAATTCTGTATTCTTGCCTACGTTAATTATTATGTAATTATGGTTCTTACTGATACTTGGTGGTATATCTTTACAATTTAAATTTTCTAGTTGGTTAGAATATGTTGTTGACATTTGTAAATGCATGCTTTATTTGGAAATTTGACAAGTTTTTTATTTGTTTAATTAGTTTCTTAAGTCTGTCCATTTTCTAACTAAGATACTATCATTAGCAAATAAAAATAGTGCATCCCTCCGGCTCTAATCTTCACAATATTTTTGTTTTCTTTCTTTCTTTCTTTTCTTCCTTTCTGGCCAATACCTCCAATGCAAATATTTCAGTGATAGTGGACACTACTTTCTTGCTCTCAAAAAATGCATCTAATATATATATATATAATCTCCAATAAATGTTTGCTGTCATTTTTTGTATGTAATTATTAAATTCAACAATTATCTTCCAGTCTTTATTTGATAAGTATTTTAAATCGTAAGTGTTGAAATACATAAAATAATTTGTTTGTACCATTTAAGAGAATTTTATGACAGTGTTATAAATTTCCAATTTATATTCTTAGGTTTTCTGATGTGAAAAGAGCCTTGCATTTTCAGGACAGATGTTACCTGATCATGATGTTTTATTATTTAATACTTTATTAAATTGAGAATGCATAGTTTTGTTTGTTTGTTTGTTTGTTTTTTGGGTTTTTTTTTTGTGGTACGCGGGCCTCTCACTGTTGTGGCCTCTCCCGTTGTGGAGCACAGGTTCCGGACGCGCAGGCTCAGCGGCCATAGCTCACGGGCCTAGCTGCTCAGCGGCATGTGGGATCTTCCCGGACCAGGGCATGAACCCGTGTCTCCTGCATCGGCAGGCAGACGCTCAACCACTGCACCACCAGGGAAGCCCAAGAATGTATAGTTTTTAAGATGCAAGAATTCAGTTGTGAATTCTTCATAAGTGAAATGGGCTTCTAATTGTCTTTTATTATGATCTACATGAAACAATACAATTTCTTAATCATCTTTTACTAATTCTTTACTATGCAATGAATTCATCCTAAGCTTAGTATAGCTCTCGATATTCAGTACAGCTCTCATTCACTTTGTGCTCCTAGGTTTGTTTGTTTGTTTGTTTGTTTGTTTTTGTGGTATGCGGGCTTCTCACTGTTGTGGCCTCTCCCGTTGCGGAGCACAGGCTCCGGATGCACAGGCCCAGTGGCCATGGCTCACAGACCCAGCTGCTCCGTGGCATGTGGGATCTTCCTGGACCGGGGCACGAACCCGTGTCCCTTGCTTCGGCAGGTGGACTTTCAACCACTGTGCCACCAGGGAAGTCCCTAGGTTTGTATTTTTATTCTACATTTTCTTTTCTAAAAATTATTTTCAATAGTAGAGATATCAAGGATCAATTCACACTGGAACAGTGTATGAATTAAATAATTAAAATGTTTACAAACTTAAGTTCTGCCTGTAAGAAGACATTATCTGTTAGCAGTGCATTTTCCCATTAACACAAATGGACAAGGAAGCTGCAGATATACAACATAATTGTGAAAGCAAGCAGAATATTTGAGCCATCTAGAGTCTTAGCTAGGATTTGAAAGAAGTAATGGAAGAGCAGGTGCCTCAGGAAGAATCAACATTTATGATTCTCGGTACTTTAGGTGGAAAGTCTTATCAATGTGCTTTTCCCTTCAACTGGGGCCACTGGTCAACTGTAGTCCTTATAGGTATTGGCAATGCCCCACCCAAATATTTATTCTTGAGGATTTATATGTCCTTCTTGCCACTATCTCTTTTGTCTTACTTCACCCATGCAGAAAGTAACAGAATCATGCTCTCCCAACTCTTTTGTCAATGTTGTCATAGGATTTGGTCAAGAATGTACTGTAAATATTATCTGGATAATTGTAATGAATCAAATCTAAAACCATACCCAATACAGTAGGGTATAATACCTGAAATGTTGTCACTGAAAGGCATTGAGAGATGGAATTTTTTTCTGTTTGAGACTAGTACTTCAAATAGCAGGTTTTTTTCATAATGATTATACTTATGCTCTAATCTCAGGTGAAAGAGTAAAAAGTTATATAAACCACCAGTTGTACATATCAGTAAAAATATTCTTAGTGGTAAATTTTAAAAAAAGAAGCAAAATAAACAAAGACCTCTTGATTATAAGTCTTTAGATTACCTGAAACTATATTGAATTATAGAACTAACTCTTATCTGGTAAGTACTATCAGAAAACTTAATGAGAAAAAATTCATCTGATTCTTTGTAAAATGATATATCATGACTGATAAAAAAAATGCATTCACTCATAAAGTTTAATTTTTGCTGAGCCACAACTTTAAAAAAAATGGAAACGTACACAAATAAATCCAATTTATTATATGTTTTAATTAATTCAACTATTTTCAGACTAATATTGGCCTATATACCTCAAGTTTACACGTTTCTTTTCAAAATTTGTGTGTACATTCTGAATTATCTAAAATATATTTTACTATTGTTTCCAAATGAACAGACCAAATTAAAATGTGCAAATATTTTATTTGTGTATATTTATTCTTCATGGAAATATTTTTAGAGAATTTATTAGATTCCAAAATAAAATTTTGACTGATAATTTTTGTTTCATCTAGTTCTTTTCTCTTTCATCAACATATAGAAAAACAGCATATTTACTTTTGCTCTGAAATATACTTTTGAAAAAAATTCCAACAAAAAGTCAACCAGCTCATGACATTGCTGGTGTCAACTATATTTCTGTGATGAGCTGAGCTGCAAAACTGATGCAGGGAAAAATTTATTTGTTGTCCAGACATTTGTTGGCACTATGAAATGACAAAATTAATCATTTCACAGGTTTAATTAAATGAGGTTATATATTTTTATGTTTTATTTCTCTTATGCAACAGTGGATATAAATAGTGGTTATGATCAATTTGGTTGACTATAGGAGTAAAAAATAAGAGATATTTTTGTGGTATTGTTCTACAGTGATATATCTGTTTCTCTCCTATGTCTTATGTTCAAACCTAATGACATTCTGACATCATTTAATTACTATATTAGAGATAATGCATGTAAAATATTTAGAAAATTTCCAGTATTATAGTGAACAACAAATACTAACATTATTGTTCATCCTTCTCTTTAAATAGTAGTAGTAATACTGGTGATAGAATAGTCTTATTTGAAATACTCAATGCAATCTAACCATAGTAATAATACTACTAGAAGCAAGTTAATACTCACGAGACTGTTTTTATGACACTTTGAGACACAAGACTATATGCTTATTATTGGAACGTAAATGAGAGAACCTCACTGAATAGATAAGAGATCATTTAAAATGATTTTTTTTAAATGATATTCTGGGCTTCCCTGGTAGCACAGTGGTTGAGAGTCCGCCTGCCGATGCAGGGGACATGGGTTCGTGCCCCGGTCCGGGAAGATCTCACATGTCACGAGGCGGCTGGGCCCATAAGCCATGGCTGCTGAGCCTGCGCGTCCGGAGCCTGTGCACCACAACGGGAGAGGCCACAGCAGTGAGAAGCCCGCATACCGCAAAAAAAAAAAAAAAAAAAAAAAAAAGATATACATTCTTTAGTGTTAAAGGAAAAATAACTTCTTGACACAGATTTGAGTCAACATATTTTATACAAGGTAAGTTCTATACAAGAGTAGAGATCATTCTTTTGTATTGATGTGATTGTTCCTGCACAACAGAAACCAATGTTCAGTAATGTTCCTAACTTCTAAGAAATCAGCATAATCTTGTACTTTAAAACTGGCAAAGTATGAGAGTACTGGTACCTTTAATTGCTACCTTTAATATAAAATTAATTACATAAGAACTATAACTTTAATGACCATATATCCTAATGTTCTCTAAATTTTCCCCATAAAGCTATTTAATTCTTTCAAAAGTTCTATACTCATCATTTTGTCATGAACACTATCAATATTTCTCTGCTATTATATGTACCTTGCTTTTTTGTTGTTGTTGTTTAGAATGTTATTTCCTATTTCTGTAACAGCCGTATTCTGCTGATATTAATATTTGCATATATCTGTTACATAAGAATAAGGAATGATGATAACAGCAACTATTATGTATATATGCATATGTGTGTATACTTGTGTTTGTGTCATATGTTTATATGTATATGTATGTGTGTGTACATACATATGTATTCGTTCCACTAACTCATTTTAAGCTGAATAGTTGAAAAAATTTCCTAATTACGACAGTTTAATCTGATTCCCCCCAACTCCCCCAACCCCAGTGATAAAGGAAAAACAAAGTATTATCATAAGAACTTTGACCTCTAGTAATAAAACATCAAGACAAGGATGAAAACTGTTTTGACTTATCAGACGTATTTCATTTTTCTCAAATGATGATTTTTTTTTCCTTCTGCTGACAAGAAAAAAAAGGGCTTGGTTCCAACATTAAAGAACATATTATATTTATAGCCAGGCAGGCTTGAAATTCTTCACTTTAAATCCCTGCTGAACTTTAGAGAAACCTTTAAAAACTCAATTACATTTATACTAGGCTTTTACCCCAGCCTTCAGAGTCCAGAATTCTAATGCTCAGGAAAAAGCAACCAGTAATGAAAATCAACAGGACCATATAAAAGTCTTAAATGAGAGCTACCCCTAAGCTTTGATTGCCAAAAATGTGGACACGGTTCCTTTCCTTGGGAGAAAATTTTGGGTGGTATTCAAATGAAAATCATTGCTGATTGCCCCGCATGAAATAATTTCATATTGGGATAACTTGTTAGTGGATTTTTAAAAAAATCTCCACCTTTGGGATGGCAATTTATCAGATTAATTTTTAAAAGATCAATCCTGAAAATCATGAGTCAAAGTAACATTGGAGTGGACTAAATAAATTCTGAGCCATTACTTTTGTGTTAGAGAACATTTTCTAAAAGACAGTTTTGCAGCCATGAGTCCATATGGATACTGCACTTTATTTTACTTTTAACTGAATTTAGAAATGGAGAGAAAGTATATTTCTAATTAATGAAAACAAGCAATTGTTGTGAGATAATTAATTGTAGAGATCTTGCAAAAGTGTAACTAATAACACAGGAGGGCATCCTTCCGCATTTGTTACTTCTTGGAATCTTTAAAGAATTAGTTATATTAATTTTTGCTCTAAAGAAGATAGACAAGCCTATAATTTTAATAGTGAAACAAAAAGGTAGAAATAAATTAATCGTAAACTCTTTGAAGATGATTATACTTCTCAGCAGAAGACTTTATGCTACTTTCATAGAATGTAACTCTATGTAACTCTAGCTTTTTAAAAAATCTCGTTGTGAAATCAGGTCTAAAGTTTGTCCTGAAAATTTCCAATCTTTTGATTATTTAAAAAAATTCTTTAGCATTGTCTGTCACTGCAGACATAAAAAAGTACATTGTAAATACAACATCTTAAAGCATATTTATATTCAACTAATGTTTCATGATATGAATACTTATGAATAATTTAAAGAGAGTTGAGTTTATTGCTCATAACAATGATAAATCTTGATTCTTTTTTCCCCAAAAGTACAAGAAAATTTTTACTTATGTCCAAAGTATTGATTTTAATTACCAAGTTTATGCTGGGTAACTTTCATGTTTAAAAAAATCAAGCAATACTAGAGTAAAAGCTTTCTTTAATCTGTATTATTACTAAAGGTAGTCTTTATCATTTGATTTTTTTTCTCTCATAAACAATTATTGATGACTTGTAAGGATCAGACACTCAGTAATGTGCCAGCAACATATAAGTGAACATAAATCCATTCTTCAAGTAACTCATAATGTCGTAGGAAAGACAAGTTTCCCACAAAGATCATTAAATAAAATGTGGCAGGTACTGGATAACTCTATTCAAAGACTATTGGGAAATGTTCTTAAAGAGAAGAGGGGAAAGAAAGAAAAGTGAGAGGATATCATCTTAGGGTAGGTATCTAGTAGAATGTGATGGCACAGCTGTATCTTAAGAGGTGAATAGAAGGTACGGGGAAAAATATGAGACAGGTAAAGTACCACAAAAGTAAATTTTGGATTTGGAAAACAAAGAAGTTTGTGTGGAGAACTGCAAGATGTCTAGGATTAGAATATGATGTCTTGGGCTTCCCTGGTGGCACAGTGGTTAAGAATCTGCCTGCCAATGCAGGGGACATGGGTTCAAGCCCTGCTACAGGAAGATCCCATATGCCATGGAGCAACTGAGCCCATGAGCCACAACTACTGAGCCTGTGTTCTAGAGCCTGTGAGCCACAACTCCTGAGCCTGTGTGCCGTAATTACTGAAGCCCACGTGCCTAGAGCCCATGCTCCACAACAGGAGAAGCCACTGTAATAAGAAACCCATACACCGCAATGAAGAGTAGCCCCCACTTGCCGCAACTAGAGAAAGATCGTGCACAGCAACAAAGACCCAACACAGCCAAAAATAAATAAATAAATGAATAAATAAATAAATAAAATTTAAAAAAATAACCCAGAATATAAAGTGTTCTACAGAGTTGTCAGAAATAAAGCAAGGGATGTTGGTAGGAGAGAGTTTGGCAGAACCTCATATGCTCAGTTGAGAACTCAATATTATTCCTATAATGACAAGGGGCCCCCGGAGAATTTTAAGCAGAATAGTAAAATTAAATATTTAACATTTACTTTTTATCTCCTCCCTATTTAAACCGTATAAAGGATGCATTTGAAGAAAGGAAGAAAAGAGATAGAGAATTAATCAGAAGAATTCACTGGTAGCCCAGGCATGGCTTTATAAAGGGAGAATGAACTACATTGGAAGCTCTTGGAAATAGAGAAGGCAGATTGTTTGCTAGGGTATCCCTTATATCAAATCACTGATTTTAAAGAGTGATAATGTGATTTGATCTTTTGCAAAATGTAATTGAATGAATGGCAAGTAAAAATACTTATTGAAATGCAATTTTATTTTTACACAATTGTAGCAGACATGGCCATACATATCTCTCAATGGTTTTGTGGCACCTCTTACTGTATAGTAGAAGCTTAAAAGAAAATATTTGCAAATGATGTGACTGACAAGGAATTAGTCTCCAAAATTTACAAACAGCTCATGTGGCTTAATATCATCAAAACAAATAACCCAGCGGACATTGAAACAAGATGGCGGAGTAGAAGGACGTGCTATCACTCCCTCTTGTGAGAACACCAGAATCACAACTAGCAGCTGGACAATCATCGACAGGAAGACACTGGAACTCACCAAACAAGATACCCCACATCCAAAGACAAAGGAGAAGTCACAATGAGACGGTAGCAGGGGTGTAATCACAGTAAAATCAAATCCGATAACTGCTGGTTGGGTGATCACAGACTGGAGAACACTTATACCACAGAAGTCCATCCACTGGAATGAAGGTTCTGAGCCCCACGTCAGGCTTTCAAACCTGGGGGTCCGGCAACGGGAGGAGGAATTCCTAGAAAATCAGATTTTGAAGGCTAGTGGGATTTGACTGCAGGCCTTCTACAGGACTTGGGAAAACAGAGACTCCACTCTTGGAGGGCACACACAAAGTAGTGTGCACATGAGGACCCAGGGGAAGGATCAGTGACCCCAGGGGAGACTGAACCAGACCTACCTGCTAGTGTTGGAGGGTCTCCTGTAGAGGTGCGAGGTGGCTGTGGCTCACCATGGGGACAAGGACACTGGCAGCGAAGTTCTGGGAAGTACTCCATGGCATGAGCCTTCCCAGAGTCTGCCATTAGCCCCACCAAAGAGCTCAGGTAGGCTCCAGTGTTGAGTTGCCTCAGGCCAAACAACCAACAGGAAGGGAACCCAGCCCCACCCATCAGCAGTCAAGCAGATTAAAGTTTTACTGCACTCTGCCCACCAGAGAAACAGTCATCTCTACCCACCACCAGTCCCTCCCATCAGGAAACTTGCACAAGCCTCTTAGATAGCCTCATCAACCAGAGGGCAGACAGCAGAAGCAGGAACTACAATCCTGCACCCTGTGGAACAAAAACCACATTCACAGAAAGACAGACATGATGAAAAGGCAGAGGGCTACGTACCAGATGAAGGAACAAGATAAAACCCCAGAAAAACAACTAAATGAAGTGGAGATAGGCAACCTTCCAGAAAATAATTCAGAATAATGATAGTGAAGATGATCCAGGACCTCGGAAAAAGAATGGAGGCAAAGATCGAGAAGATGCAAGAAATGTTTAACAAAGATCTAGAAGAATTCAAGAACAAACAAAGATGAACAACACAATAACTGAAATGAAAACTACACTAGAAGGAATCAGTAGCAGAATAATGGAGGCAGAACAGATAAGTGACCTGGAAGACAAAATGGCAAATTCACTGCTGCAGAACAGAATAAAGAAAAAAGAATGAAAAGAAATGAAGACAGCCTAAGAGACCTCTGGGACAACATTAAATGCAACAACATTTGAACTATAGGGATCCCAGAAGGAGAAGAGAGAGAGAAAGGATCAGAGAAAATAATTGAAGTGATTATAGTCGAACACTTCCCTAACATTGGAAAGGAAATATCGACCAGAGTCCAGGAAGCACAGAGTCCCATACAGGATGAACCCAAGGAGAAACATGCTGAGACATATAGTAATCAAACAGGCAAAAATAAAAGACACAGAAAAATTATTGAAAGCAGCAAGGGAAAAACGACAAATAATATACAATGGAACTCCCATAAGGTTAACAGCTGATTTCTCAGCAGAAACTCTACAAGCCAGAAGGGAGTGGCATGACATATTTAAAGTGATGAAACAGAAGAACCTACCACCAAGATTACACTACCTGGCAAGGATCTCATTCAGATTCAATGGAGAAATCAAAAGCTTTACAGACAAGCAAAAGCTAAGAGAATTCAGCACCACCAAACCAGCTCTACAACAAATGCTAAAGGAACTTCTCTAAGTGGGAAACACAAAAGAAAAGGACCTACAAAAACAAACCCAAAACAATTAAGAAAATGGTCATAGGAACATACATATAGATAATTACCTTAAAAGTGAATGGATTAAATGCTCCAACCAAAAGACACAGGCTTGCTGAATGGATACAAAAACAAGACCCATATATATGCTGTCTACAAGAGACCCACTCCAGACCTAGGGACACATATGGACTGAAAGTGAGGGGATGGAAAAAGATATAAGATGCAAATGGAAATCAAAAGAAAGCTGGAGTAGCAATATTCATATCAGGTAAAATAGACTTTAAAATAAAGAATGTTACAAGAGATGAGGAAGGGCACTACATAATGATCAAGGGATCAATCCAAGAAAAAGATACAACAATTATAAGTATATATGCATGCAACATAGGAGCACCTCAATACATAAGGCAACAGCTAACAGCTCTAAAAGAGGAAATCAACAGTAACACAATAATAGTGTGGGACTTTAACACCTCACTTACGCCAATGGACAGATCATCCAAAATGAAAATAAATAAGGAAATGGAAGCTTTAAATGACACAATAGACCAGATAGATTTAAATGATAATTATAGGATATTCCATCCAAAAACAGCAGATTACACTTTCTTCTCAAGTGCACATGGAACATTCTCCAGGATAGATCACACCTTGGGTCACAAATCAAGCCTCAGTAAATTTAAGAAAATTGAAATCGTATCAAGCATCTTTTCTGACCACAACGCTATGAGATTAGAAATCAATTACAGGGAAAAAAAAGTAAAAAACACAAACACATGGAGGCTAAACAATATGTTACTAAATAGCCAAAAGATCACTTAAGAAACCAAAGAGGAAATCAAAAAATACCTAGAGACAAATGACAATGAAAACACAACAATCCAAAACCTATGGGATGCAGCAAAAGCAGTTCTAAGAGGGAAGTTTATAGCTATACAAGCCTACCTCAATAAGTAAGAAAAATTTAAAATAAACAATCTAACCTTACACCTAAAGGAACTAGAGAAAGAAGAGCAAACAAAACACAAAGTTAGCAGAAGGAAAGAAATCATAAAGATCAGAGCAGAAATAAATGAAATAGAAACAAAGAAAACAATAGCAAAGATCAATAAAACTAAAAGCTGGTTCCTTGAGAAGATAAACAAAATTGATAAGCCATCAGCCAGACTCATCAAGAAAAAGAGGGAGAGGACTCAAATCAATAAAATTAGAAAGGAAAAAGGAGAAGTTACAAAAGCCACCACAGAAATACAAAGCATCCTAAGAGACTACTACAAACAACTCTATGCCAATAAAAGGGATAACCTGGAAGAAATGGACAAATCCTTAGAAAGGTATAACCTTCCAACTGAACCAGGAAGAAATAGAAAATATGAACAGACCAATCACAAGTAATGAAATTGAAACTGTGATTAAAAATCTTCCAACAAACAAAAGTCCAGGACCAGATGGCTTCACAGGTGAATTCTATCAAACATTTAGAGAAGAGCTAACCCCCATCCTTTTCAAACTCTTCCAAAAAATTGCGGAGGAAGAAACACTTCCAAACTCATTCTATGAGGCCACCATCACCCTGATACCAAAACCAGACAAAGATACTACAAAAAAATAAAATTACAGACCAATATCACTGATCAATATAGATGCAAAAATGCTCAACAAAATGCTAGCAAACAGAATCCAACAACATATTAAAATGATCATACACCATGATCAAGTGGGATTTATCCCAGGGATGCAAGGATTGTTCAGTACATGCAAATCAATAAATGTGATACACCATATTAACAAACTGAAAAATTAAAACAATATGATCATCTCAATAGATGCAGAAAAAGCTTTTGACAAAATTCAACACTCATTTATGATAAAAACTCTCCAGAAAGAGGGCATAGAGGGAACGTACCTCAACATAATAAAGGCCATATATTGACAAACCCACAGCAAACATCATTCTCAGTGGTGAAAAACTGAAAGCATTTCCTCTAAGATCAGGAAGAAGACAAGGATGTCCACTCTCACCACTATTATTCAGCATAGTTTTGAAAGTTCTAGCCATGGCAATCAGAGAAGAAAAAGAAATAAAAAGAATACAAATTGGAAAAGAAGAAGTAAAACTGTCACTATTTGCAGATGACATGATACTATACATAGAGAATCCTAAAGATGCCACCAGAAAACTACTAGAGCTAATCAATGAATTTGGTACAGTTGCAGGATACAAAATTAATGCACAGAAATCTCTTGCATCCGTATACACTAATGATGAAAAAACTGAAAGATAAATTAAGGAAACACTCCCATTAACCACTTCAACAAAAAGAATAAAATACCTAGGAATAAACCTACCAAGGGAGACAATAGACCTGTATGCAGAAAATTATAGACACTGATGAAAGTAATTAAAGATCATATCAACAGATGGAGAGATATACCATGTTCTTGGATTGGAAGAATGAATATTGTGAAAATGACTATACTAACCAAAGCAATCTACAGATTCAATGCAATCCCTATCAAATTACCAATGGCATTTTTTATGGAACTAGAACCAAAAATCGTAAAATTTTTATGGAGACACAAAAGACCCCGAATAGCCAAAGCAGTCTTGAGGGAAAAAAATGGAGCTGGAGGAATCAGACTCCCTGACTTCAGACTATACTACAAAGCTACAGTAATCAAGACAATATGGTGCTGGCACAAAAAACAGAAACATAGATCAATGGAACAAGATAGAAAGCCCAGAGATAAACCCATGCACCTATGGTCAATCAATCTATGACAAAGGAGGCAAGGATATACAATGGAGAAAAGACAGTCGTTTCAATAAGTGGTGCTGGGAAAACTGGACAGCTACATGTAAAAGAATGAAATTAGAACAGCACCATACACAAAATTAAACTTAAATGGGTTAGAGACCTAACTGTAAGACTGGACGCTATAAAACTCTTAGAGGAAAACATAGGAAGAACACTCTTTGACATAAATCACAGCAAGATCTTTTTTGATCCACCTTCTAGACTAGTGGAGATAAAAACAAAAATAAACAAATGGGACCTAATGAAACTTCAAAGCTTTTGCACAGCAAAGGAGACCATAAACAAGACAAAAAGACAACCCTCAGAATGGGAGAAAATATTCGCAAACGAGTCAATGGACAAAGGATTAATCTCCAAAATATATAAACAGCTCATGCAGCTCAATATTAAAAAAACAAACAACCCAATCCAAAAATAGGCAGAAGACCTAAATAGACATTTCTCCAAAGAGACATACAGATGGCCAAGAAGCACATGAAAAGCTGCTCAACATCACTAATTATTAGAGAAATGCAAATCAAAGCTACAATGAGGTATCACCTCACACCAGTTAGAATAGGCATCATCAGAAAATCTACTAACAACAAATGCTGAAGAGGGTGTGGAGAAAAGGAAACCCTCTTGCACTGTTGATGGGAATGTAAATTGATACAGCCACTATGGAGAACAGTATGGAGGTTCCTTAAAAAACTAAAAATAGAATTACCATATGATCCAGCAATCCCACTACTGGGCATATACCCAGAGAAAACCATAATTCAAAAAACACATGCACCCCAATATTCATTGCAACACTATTTACAATAGCCAGGTCATGGAAACAACCTAAATACCCATTCACAGACCAATGTATAAAGAAGTTGTGGTACATATATACAATGGAATATTACTCAGCCATAAAGAGGAACGAAATTGGGTCATTTGTAGAGACTTGGATGGATCTAGAGACTGTCATACAGATTGAAGTAAGTCAGAAAGAGAAAAACAAATATCGTATATTAACGCATATATGTGGAACCTAGAAAAATGGTACAGATGAACCAGTTTGCAGGGTAGAAATTGAGACACAGATGTAGAGAACAAACATACGGACACCAAAGGGGGAAAGCCACGGTGGGGTGGAGGTGGTGGTGTGATGAATTGGGCGATTGGGATTGACACGTATACACTGATGTGTATAAAATTGATGACTAATAAGAACCTGCTGTATAAAAAAAAATAAAAAATAAAGAACATGCTTAAAAGCTAAAAAACAACAAAAATCAAACCCAATTAAAAATGGAGGCAGTCCTAAATAGACATTTCACCAAAGAAGACATACAGATGGCCAAGAGGCACAAGCAAAGATGTTCAACATCACTAATTATTAGAGAAATGCAAATCAAAACTACAATGAGGTATCACCTCATACCAATCAGAGTGGCCATGATCAAAAATTCTACAAACAATAAATACTGGAGAGAGTTTGGAGAGAAGGGTACCCTCCTACACTGTTGATGGGAATGTAAATTGGTGCAGCCACTATGGAGAACAGTATGGAGGTTCCTTAAGAAACTAAAAATAGAGCTACTATATGATCCAGCAATCCCACAGGCACCCCAGTGTTCATTGCAGTGCTGTTTACAATAGCAAAGAAATGGAAGTAACCTACATGCCCAAGGACAGAAGAATGGATAAAGAACTCAGTCATTAAAAAGAATGAAATAATGCTATGTGCAGCAACATGGATGGGCCTAGAGATTGTCATACTGAGTGAAGTAAGTCAGACAGAAAAAGAGAAATATCACATGATATGGTTTATATGTGGAATCTAAAAAATGATTATACAAATGAACTTATTTACAAAATAGAAACAGGCTCAGAGACTTAGAGAATGAACTTATGGTTACCATGGGGAAGGGGAAGGGGGGAGGGATAGTCAGGGAGTTTTGGATTGACATGTATACACTGCTACATATAAAATGGATAACGAACAAGGACCTACTGTATAGCACAGGGAACTCTGCTCAATATTCTGTAATAATGTAATTGGGAAAAGAATTTGAAAAAGAATAGATACATGAACATGTATAACTGAATCACTCTGTAGTACACCAGAAACTAACACAACATTGTTAATCAACTATATACCAATATAAAATAAAAAGTTAAAAAAAAGTTAAAAATCACATTTTCTAAACTTCTCTTCATATAGTCTTTGTGATTATGATTTTGGTTCTATCTCATTTGGTTCCACATGAAATTTGAATTCAGGACCGTTAAAGTGAGATGGTTGGAAAATGTATGACAGCCATTGAGTAGGGCTGGAGAAGTGTGAATCTGGACCCTATATTCACAGCAGTGGCATCTGGGTTCTAAGATAACCAATGTGATTCAGGGGAAAGCAGTTTTGTTAGTAGTCTTCTGACAAGCAGAAGCAGCACATCCTTTGCTGGGTTAGTTCTTTTTATATGAAAGTTGTTTAAAAGTCATTACTAAAAATAAAGATTATAGCCATTCCTCAAGTTTTGGTGATTATTATAAATGTAAAATTATTTGTGTTAAATAAATAGTTTTTGGTGTAAAATAGCTAAAAGGTTTGCTATTATCTGCATATCAGGCTAGATTCTTCTTTAGAACAGATCCCAATTCATTTTGATGCAGCAATGCACTCAGCTATAAAACTACAGTCATTGGCCTATGTTGCAATTATAGTGGCCCCATGACTGTACCAATTAGGCACAAGTACAAGTCTACTGGAAAATTCTGCTGAAGTTTTGTGACCCTAATATCCCTGTCTCCTATTGCGCTTCGCATTAGATTTTAACCTCTTTTACTGCAGGAAATTTGTTTTAATGGCTGTATCTGTAACAATCAACACAGAAAAAGGCTAAGAGAATAATTTTTGGCTCTGTCAGCTTGCGGGTGTTTGAATCAATGCAGTGATCTTCTCCATCTGGATAACTTAGGACATTCTGGGAGAAAAAAAATAACCATTTTCAATATACGATCAGATTTCTGTCACTTATAGCTTATAGCAAACTTAATTCTTTAATGGATATGAGATTATTCTGTTTCAACTACAAGTCTTAGTTGCAAGCAACAGAAGCTGACTCTGTACGAATAAGCAAAAACAGATTCAACAAAAGGATATTAGGTAGTTCAGATAATTGTTGTGAGGAATAGAAAACCATTTTCAGGAATTGTGCCTAAGAACATACATGAAAAATGAGCCAAAGACAACACAACCGCTGTTTCTCAACTGAAGCTATTTCTTTGTCAAGTACTCAGTCTTGAAATCAACAGAATACCAGACTGTCATCCCTGCTGCCATCAATACCTGATAAGTTGACTATCGCCCAAAACAAGTGTCATGAAACCTCTTAGCACCTTGCTTGTTTCCAGACTTAAGTTTGTAGTGTTTCTGATTTAAGAATATTCTTTCCCAGGTCTGTGTACTAGCTGACAATGATTCTAGGAATTTCTATTTCTGGGTTTTACTTTGATGTGCAAGACCATAAGCCTGGGCATTTTCCAATAATAACTAAGGATGTTCAATATGCTGAGTAGTCAGAAACATGACAGATATGCACTACACTGTATATGATTATTTTGTCTTATTCATTACACATTATATGAATATCTTGTTTTATCACTGACAATAATTTACATGACTGAATTTGTGTTTAGGTTAAGCATATAATAAAATCATATAGTATTCCATAATATTAAAAATATATTATTGGTATATTTCAAATCTGTATGTAATTTATGAATTTTTCAATATTGAAATACTGAGAAACATAGTCATCTACATGGAAACATATACATCTAATCATGCATGCAAAAATCTAAACCCCAAATTATTAACATGAAAATTAATAAAGATTATGACAACTCATATATGAGATAATTAAGTAATTAATAGGATCTAGTGTAAAGCATGGTGACCATTGTTAATATTGAATTGTATACTTGAAATTTGCCGAGAGTAGATCTCAATTGTTCTTCCCACCAAAAAAAAGTGTGATAAATATGTGAGTTGATGGATATGTTAATTAGATTGATTGTGGTTGCTAGAAGAAAAGGAGAATTATGTAGCAACAAAAGACTTTATTCTTGGATACAATATCACTCATAATAAAAAAGTTGATCATACTTTAAAGCATCTATATAAAATAAAATTATCTAGTTTAAGTGAAATAGTTGCCTATGTGCTGAAAAGACAATGAGTTAGTAAGTTCATATGTTTACTTGAAGTATATTTAGAATACCTATCCAATAGTTAACAATAAAAACTATGCTAAAGTTTTAAATTTCTGTGAATAAATGTTGACTTCAGCAATAGAGATATTAGATTCTGATGGCAATAGAATTTCAATAGTCATTGTTTAATGTTTACTTCAGTCTTAGATTAAATTCTAAAGTTGTAGTATCTGAAAATAAATTTGAGAAATTCATAGAAAATAAGAAAAGGGCAATAGTCCAATATTGCATTAATAGACCTAATTTTATAGTTTCTAATCTTGCTATAAAACCTTATGTCCATAGAATAGTCTCTTAAAGAGTAAATTAGACTCAAATATCTGTGATAGAAATCTTCATATTTGGTCTTAAATACAAATGAAAAAATCAGGTAAACACTAATATTCTACTTCAATAATTTGTTTGGCAAAGAATACCATAAGAACATTTTTAAGCATTAAATATTGAATGATTAATTGCTAAAATAAAAATTCTTTCAAAATTATAAAACTTTATGTAAAGGAAGCTAAAAATTGATTTATATTCCTGAAAATGTGAAGCCTTTATTTTCATATTTGATTCACATATTTAGGTTTGTTGCAAATTATAATTATGTTGAAAGGCAGTTGATTCTAATTGGCTATTGAATATATCTTTTCTGTGTGCACTTTATTTTGTTTCTTATGGGTTAGTTTGTGTGGCTAAAACTGATCATTCATATCAGATATGTTTTGGAGTTACATATGTTGCATATTGAATGCTTTCCTGAGTTTTTAGTTCAGTTTTATTTTTCATGTCTTTGCTAAATCCTGTACTTTTTTCCCATTTTTATGTCACTCTGTTTCTATTTACTATCTTTTCCATCACTAAGAAAACTTCATTGTTTTTTTTTCTTTTAGTTATTATCTCTGTTGTTTCTATTGCTGTTAATATTTTAAGATTTCAAAAATTTTTATTCAGAGCTCAGGAATAATATAGGTTAATTGACTGAACCTGTATGCATACGTGTCAGAGGTAATTAGCAACTAGAATGTGTCCTTTAAATGTAGTCTTATAACAAATGGTTGAACATACTCTTTGATGCAAAAATTTGAAACTCATTTGTCCTTTATAAGTTTGTAGGAGTGAGCTTTTTTTTTTTTTTTTTTTTTTTCTGGTACGCGGGCCTCTCACTGTTGTGGCCTCTCCTGTTGTGGAGCACAGGCTCCAGACGCGCAGGTTCAGCGGCCATGGTTAACGGGCCCAGCCGCTCCGCGGCATGTGGGATCTGCCTGGACCGGGGCACGAACCCATGTTCCCTGCATCGGCAGGCGGACTCTCAACCACTGCGCCACCAGGGAAGCCCGGAGTGAGCATTTTTAGCATACTTTTTATTTGATTGAAGGTAATATTTAATTCGACCTTTATGATAGAACTGAGTGGGTTTCCATCAGGCATATGCCAAACTCCTCAATTTTTTTAATACGGAGATATCAATTTAACTATTTTTATATGTGGATACACTTTCAATAAGCAGTCAAAAATATTACTTTCATACTATGTCCAGAAAATCATATCAAGCCTACGCATTTCAGATTCTATGGAAGATCCACATGTGAAAAAATGATGTTTGAAGACACTGTATGATGTAGCAAAAGTGCACTTTAAAATTTACCTTCTGACATTTTGCCCTCCAATCTTGACCTCAGTAATAACTATTCTGTTGGGGGTGCATATTTATTTTAAAATATTTTACAAACATGTACATATTTATGCATTAAATATATTAGGTTGAATCATACTAAATTGCCAATATTTGTCATTATGACCTATAAAAACAATAATTATAATTTATAGTTGCACTTTTTAAATTTATATAAATACTACCAATTCTTTTCCTGCTTCTTACTGTTTTTGTTTTTACTCAGTGCTCTGTCTTGATTAATTAATATTGTGACTAACTTTATTTATAACTAATTTATTTTGTTTATATAAAATATTTCATAGGCTATACAATATATTATTTTCCCAACTCATAATGTATGTATATTTATGTTATTTTATAATTTATTTTTGGTTTTGCAAACATTTCTACAATTATTATCCCTATACATGTTAATTTGTGCACGTACATGGAAATGACTCTAGGGTATGTATGTAGAATTGTTATATATACTTATTACTACTCTAAATTATACCTTTGAATTGTTTCACCACCAGAAGGATACACATTTGGTGTATATAATTCTAGCACCTTGCAGAATTGCTTCACTAAGTTATGCTTAATGTTTTGTGCCTATCATTAACAGTAGTCTCACAGAAAAAACAGCAGCATGAAATGTGTTCATGCATTTGTTGTAGAAAATGTCATCACTGCATATTCCTTTGGTGTTTTGCAGTACTTTCCACAGAAATTATTCCATTTTTTGAATTATCCCTGATGATAATATATAAAATTCTACAAGAGAATGACTATGGATTCAGTCATTGAATATTTTTAATTTCATTCTTTCCTACTTTACTTTGTAATTCAAAATAACAACTGAGGCTCAATTAAAACAATTTAATTGGTCCCTTAGGTGGGTAAGTTTGCTTTACTTTACTTCTGTTTATATTTTTCTTATCCTAAATATATTATTCAAATGATAGTTATTTATCCAGTATTTTAGAAAGCTATAAAGTAATTTATGATATTAGGTTCTGAATAAAATTAAAGTCTTAATATCATAATATTTACCTTTTCTCTTGGGGTGTTAAATAGTATACTTTATACCTAGTAGAATATATTAATTAGGTAAAAGAACAAAGTGTCATTTCTCCTTGATGATGACACAAAGAACAAACAGTATAGATAGATGAAACCAGCGTTCTGCAGGTATAACTTCATTGCAAGTGATGTGTAGTAAATTAGTTACTCATAAGAATAGTTTGCCCCTCAATGCTCTCAAAGGCCCATCAATCTAAATGTAAATTAATATAATAAGAGAAAAATCTAAGAAAACATTCCATGTTAATAACAAACGTGCTTGGACATGTTCATTCAATCTAAATAGTGAAAAATCAAGATAAAATTTGAGTAATAATTTTTTCAGCATTATTAAAGAAAAATACTGAGACTCTCTGGAAGATATGGGAATTCTGGAAATTATTAATGTGTTTTCTAAAGTGTTCTATACTTTCCTTAGAAAAATCTATAATGATTAACTTCAAAATTCAAGTCCATATTCTGAGTACATGAATGCACTTCTTTGGGAGTGATATTAATAAAATGGCAGAGTACAGTCTTCCCTTGGTATCTGAAGGGGATTAGTTACAGGACATGGATGTCAAAATCCAGAGGTGCTTAAGTCCCTTGTATAAAATGGTGTAGTACATTTGGCTCTTCTTGTCCATGGGTTCCACATCCTCAGATTCAGCGAGCCCTGGATTGGGGTTTCCAACTTGTGTTCACCCACATAAACAATAATTTGATAGCCATTCATGAACCAAAGTGCTTTGGTGTGAGCTTTGGGATCCAGGAAGTAATTTGCAAAATGCTGGTGAAGCCCAAGAACAAGGAGAGATGCTTTGAAGAAGCAGGCCTGTGACATTGAAGCAGGCTTTACAATGTGGTCCTGCCTATAGACCAGAAGCAGCCCCATCTCCCTATAGACTTGGCTCCAGCCCCACTATACTGCAGTGTGCAACCACCCCCAGCCACCAATGGACCCAAAAGTAATCACATCTATTTACCTCTCTGGTAATAGGCACCATGGCCACAGACCTGACCACAGATCCTGAAGTGGTCCTGTTACCTGGCTCCCCATCTACACTGTCAAGGCACCAGATGCAGTCTTGCATGGCCAGAGGTTTGACAGAAGCCTACTCAGGGATCCAGAGGGAGCCACATCCATTATTTCCCCACTCCCAAGCCCACTGTCTGTAGACTTGATTGCAGCTCTGATCCCAGAAGCAGTTTCCTCCACCTGGGTATCCAGCAGGAACCATGCCTAACCATACCCATGGTAAGAAGTTTGCCAGCTGCAGACCCAACTGCAGAGCTGGTAACAGTCATGTTACCTGGTTCCAGCCCTCCTTGATTCTGTCCCAGACTCAGACCCATAAGGGCTTTTGCCATTTGTGACAACATGCATGAACCATGAGGTCATTAACTAAGTGAAATAAGTCACACAGAGAAAGGCAAATACTCTATGATCTTACTTATGTGGAATCTGAACCAAAGGAACTCATAGAAACAGAGAGTAGATTGGTGGTTGCCAGGGTCCAGGGCTTATCAGAGATGGTTGAATGTGGTCAAAGGGTACAAACTTCCAGCTATAAGATGAGTAAGTTCTGGGGAACTAGTGTACAGCATGGTGGTTATAATTAACATTACTGGGAGGGTTTTTGATACTTGAAAGTCGCTATGAGAGTAAATCTTAAAAGTTCTCATCACACACACACAAAATTGTAAATTATGTGAAGTGATGGATATGTCAACTAACCTAACTGTGGTAATCATTTTGCCACAAATCATCACTTGTATACCTTAAGCTTAGAATATGTTGTATATTAATGATGTCCAAATAAAGCTAGAAAAGAAGCACAGGCAACAAAAAAAATAATCAATTGGGACAATATCAAACTAAAAATTTTCTGCACAGCAAAGGAAACTGGCAAATTGCAAAGACAAATTACAGAATGGGCAAAATATTTGCAAATCATATATTTAATATAGAATTAATATCAAAAATACATAAGGAACTCATGCTACTCAATAGCAAAAAACAAACTTACGAACAAAAAACACACAACCTGACTTCAAAATAGGCAAAGGACCTGAAGAGAAATTTTCCAAAGAAACATGCAAATGGCCAACAGGTATATGAAAAGATGTTCAACACACCTAGTCATTAAGAGAATGCAAATCAAATCCACAAGACATCACTCCAAACCTGTTAGGATGGCTATTATCACAGAGTCAAAAGATAACAAGTAAGAAAAATAAATAAATAAAGGGGACAGAGTTTCAGTTTAGGAAGGTGAAAAATTCAGGAGATGGATGATGGTGAGAGTTGCACAACAATGTGAAGGTACCTAGTGCCACTGAACGGTACAGTTAAATATGGTTAAAATAGTAAGTTTTATATTATGTGACTTTTACCACAATAAAAAAATTGTAAACCTAAAAAAGAAAAAAGAAGATAACAAGTATTGGTAGGGATGTCTTAGAGAATAGGTAACCCTTATACACTGTTGGTAGGAATGTAAATCGGTGCAGCCAGTATGGAGGTTCCTTTAAAAATTAACAGTAGAACCACCACATGATCCAGAAATTCCATTTCTATGTATATAGAAAAGGAAAATAAAATCACTGCCTTGAAGAGATAGGGAAGAAAATTGGGTTTGTTGGCCTAAAAAACAGGAAAGATGGTATTGCCACTTACTGAGAGAGGAGACACTGGGAGTGTAGTCTGGGTTGGGCAAGGATGGAGGAAGAAGGATCAAGGTGCTGGTATTGGATATTTTAACTCTGGGATACTTATGAACTCAGGTAAAACAATAAAATTGTAAAGCAGGGGAACGTATTTGCATTTATATTTAATTTTCAGTCTCTGATTTCTTATTCACAATTCAATTTCACTGTTCAAATGGTGTAGGTGTTATCCATCTTCTGCTTCAGAACAGACCATTTTATATCTCCTTCTTCCTCTTTACATGTCATTTTTTAAACACACCACACACACGCACACATTTAAACGCACTTATTCTCCAAACCTCAAGCCACAATTTCTTCCATTATTTTGCTGTCCTTTAATATATGCTCTTCATTCAACTTTACTTCACTCTTCTCATAAAATTTTCATCATTTTAAGTTCTCAGACAATCGGAGTTGCTTTCATTAACATGAATTTGATCATGTACTATTCCTGGATTTTATTTGTATTAGGTTTTTAGGGTGATCTATACAAAAATTAGTGGAAAATAACTTGATATTTTTGCAACAGATAATTAAATCAAAAATCTTTAAAGGTGTACTTTAAAAATACACTTTAATCACTTAGTATATATTTATATCTCCTATGAAGTTCTAAATTCTTGACTTAAGGTGACTCATAACAAAAAGTTTATCTTAACTGCAAAAATGATTATTTTCTACAGATCTGGTTTCTCTGTTTACTTTTTCCTACCTATCAACAGTAGACTGAGCTTACCACAACTTTTCTAAAATTTAATCTTACAAAAATAATAAAATATAAATAACTTTGGCAGTAAACAAATAGGATTACCAAATAAATATTGAATGTAGCCCATTTTTATTAAAATTATTTGTTGTTTAATTTAGATTCAAATTTAACTGTGTGTCTTTTTTTTCTTAATCTAGAAATTGTAAAAAATATCAGATCAAACAAAAAAAAAGTGACACTTTGACATACGGCCACTGATTAAAAGGCCAAACTATTGACATAGATTTTTAAAAAGTATGTGAAGCACTGCAATATTTACTCCAATCCTTTTAGGATTCCATAATTCTATTTTATGACAAAATGAAACTAATTAATTCATTCACTCAACAATTACTAATTGAGTATCTACCATGTCTCATTTTCTCAACAAATTCAATACTCCAGTTATTGCCTTCAGCTTTAAATGTAATTGTCTAACTGACCAGGTCCAGCTGTTTGAGCCAGATCTCTGGAAGGAAAAGACCCTCTTGTATGAACGTTAAAGCCTGTTATGAGTTGAATTCTGTCCCACAATAAAATATGTTGAAGCCTTGACCTCCAGTACCTCAAAATGTGAACTTATTTGGAAATTGAATCTTTAATAATCAAGTTAAATGAGGTTATAATGGTGGGCCTTAATCCAGAATGTTTGGTGTCCTTCCTAAAGGGGAAATTTGGACACAGAAACAAATATATATAGAAGGAAGGAAATGTGAAGAAACAAGAGAATGCCATATAAAATTTGAGGCAAAGATTAAAATATGCTGTTAGAAGCCAAGGAATGTCTGGGGCAACCAGAAGCTGGAAGAGTCAAAGAAGGAAACTTCCTCTACAAATTACAGAGGGAGCATAGACCTGCTGCCACCTTGATTTTGGAATTCTAGATTCCAGATCTATGAGTCAATACATTTCTTTTGTTTTAAGCCATCCAGTTTTTGGTACTGTATTATGGCAGTCCTAGGAAACTATCAGAAAGCCCCACTCACATAGACCATTACTTATTCTCCTAGACCTGGCCTGATGTGTTTTTAACATTTTACATCAGGTGATATATAATATTAAACCAAAATATTCAGATTTCCTATGTATTTGCATAATTTGGCCAGCAGAATATACAAAGATGGGAAGAAAATCTGTAGTATTTTTTTACTTTCATTTTTATTGTAAAAATTATTGATTGCTTATAATATGCCAGTCACTTTTTAAGGTTTTACAGAGAAATCATTGAAAAAAATAATGATCTAAAGATTTTTGGAATCATGGAGCTTTCATTAAAGTGGACTCATCAAATAATGGTCCTAAAGAGATTTAATATAAACAATATGGAAAGTAAAATAAAACCTGTTGTTTTTTGTTGCTGCATATATGTGTCTATCCCTGTCCTGATCCCTATCTATATGTCAATATTTCACTCTATCGAAATTTTATCTCTGCCTCTGTATACACATTAGCCAAGTAATTAGGAGGAAGGAGGAGGAAGACTTTCAATGGAAAAAAATAATTTTAATTTGATGGACTTAGAAATCTATGTACTCAAATAAGGTGCCACTATGCATAGTTCTCTAATAATAATGTTAGAATTTCATTTGTACATTATAGAATGTAAGTATAATTGTGATTGATTATGCAATTCCTGGGGAAAATCATAAACCTTGTATTACTAGTCAGAAATTTTAATTAATATGCCAATAACATCTTAGGATTTACTTTTAGAATAATCAAATACTAAAATCATTCTATCTTGAAGTCAGAGTTGTATCACAAGAAAATGAAAGCAATTTTAGCAGCAAAATAATATCAGGACAATGAGGCATTGTATTGGTTATGTCATTATGAACTAACAACTTTATATTAACTTTGTGAATTCAAAAGTATATGATTATGTCTAAACAAAAATGTTGATGTTGATGTGAACCTGCTTTCAACTACTTTATGTATCTAAATATAAGTGGTCTCTTTCAATGAATAAAATATAATTAGCCATAGTTATATAAGAAGTTTTGTTTTAAACCAAATTTAAACCATATATTACTTTTACATTTTCTAAGGAAAAATACCACAGTTGGTAGAAATATCAAAAATAATAACACATTTTATAGTACTTAACATGTGCTAGGCATTGTTACAAACAAGATATATTTGTGTGATATACGTGTGTGTATGTACATGCATTTTACATTCAATTACCTTCACGTTTAGATAGGAATGCATTGTTCTTATTATTACTTTTCAAGTGAGGAAACTGTAAGTAATGCAGCTTAGATTTCAACTTTAGCAGTCTAGTTCCAAAATTCATTCCTTTAAAAACCATGCAAGGTTAATATATGGTTTATAGTAAAAGTACTTACATAAAATCTCTCAACGTTAAAATACATGGTGCTGTTAAAAAGAACAAACACATGGAAAATGATTTCTTTGCAAATATTGGTACATATTTATCTGTGATTTCAGAGAATCATGCTTTTTTGGAGTATGAAATAATTAAGATCAACATATATTACATTTTCCTTAAATTTTTGGTTTTTGTTTTGTTTGGATTTATTTGACTTGACTATACTGATGACATACTTTGATTTTCTTCTTTTATCCTGCCACTTTCTCCCCTAAGTGTCTTGTGAATAGCGAACAGCATAAATCACGACTTCCTACTATGGAAATTCCTTCAAAATAATTATTTCTAAATAAAAGGAAGTAGGAAATAAGAGAGTCTTCCATTGCTCTTCCACTAAAAGAATGAAACAATATTTATACTTGATAGAATTTGTATTTTGTCATAATTTTAAAATATATCTGTTACCTATAATACAATAAGATGATTTTAAATAAGAAATGTAATGAGGATTCAAACATTTTGTTGAAAAACTACCATTCAGTATTTGTCCAAAAAGATTTAATGAAAAGTATCTGGAAATAAGGAATAAGTAAGTAAATGAATGTCTAATTTTTTTTAAATCTGCCTTTTAGTTTTTAAATGCTTGACAATAAATTAGAATATAGAAAAAATAGCTTAAAACAGTTTCCTTAGTAGGCATAATTTTAACGAAGAGAACAATGGTTTTAAAGTTAACAAAGATCTCTAACAAATTTATCTGTTTTAGTCAAATATTCAGACAAAAATAGAATTATTAACCTTATGTTGTAAATGAGGCAACTGGAGTGAGATAGTTTATCTGATAATGAAAAGTTGACTCAATAATTTCTGGAGGGGAGGACAATGGTCCAGCACGATAAGGAGGAAAGTTTTAATGGTCCTTATTTCTAAACTTTATCTCTGATATAAAATATTTTACTCTATTTTATACAGAATTATTATTATTTCAAATTAACTAAATATTCACAGAACACAATGTACAAACTAGTACTGCCTTCTTTAATAGAATTTGGAAATCGTCCTGTTAGATTTGAATTCATATATCTAATAATAAATAAGAAAACGATGTATTTATTTTATTTAGTTAGCTGTTAATGACATGGCTTATATTTCAGAAATCACTTTGGACAACTTCAATTTTGCTTTTTGTCAGAATAATTTAGCTCTGATCAGAGAACAATACTTTAGCATTCTAGACACAGAAAGCCTTTCTCATAACTTGTCTATTTTGGAAGAACATTAATACTTGACATATTTCACTTCTTAAGCCAATAAAAATAAATATCAAAATTGATTTTACAGTTTTTCCCTCACAGAAATTCAATTATTGCCAGTGAAAGCAGGTCACATGTAGAGGTTAAATGAAACTATTTCTAACCTGAGGAAATGTGTTTGACAAAAAATACTTTGGTTCATCAGTCTTTCCTCCTCCTTTAAATGTTCCCATAATGTGAGCTTCATTTTTATTATAAGACCAAAATATTGTAGCGAATGTACAATTAATAGCGACACTTTCTAATTCTACCAATTTCTTAGTTAACCCTTGTACTCAAACTTGACTGGATAAGAAATTTAATCTAGTAATTCCAAGAAAAAAAATGTTTACACAGTGCATGGAATATATTATACAAAATTATACTTTCTGCCAGTACTAGAATACTTAGGATTGAGTCAAAACAGGGAGGGTGGGAGGGAGGGAGACGCAAGAGGGAAGAGATATGGGAACATATGTATATGTATAACTGATTCACTTTGTTATAAAGCAGAAACTAACACACCATTGTAAAGCAATTATACTCCAATAAAGATATAAAAAAAAAACAAAAAAAAATAAGATTACTGTATGTCTATACTAATGGGTCTTCTGGAGTTATCTATTTTTATGGAAATATTAAAATTATTTGCTTATCTATCCACATAATCTTTAAATAGTTACTGCAGAAGTAGAATTGTTTAGGCACTGAAGTTGATGCTCTGTGGGAACATGAGGAAGAAAACTATCACATAGATGACCAGAGCATAAAAGGATAAAATGAAGAATATAATATGACTAGAGGAGAAATTTCCTGTTAGAGTAAAAGACTAATTTAGATAGAAAAGGGTATCAGATGGAGTTGAGGACTACACAAATGCCATTTATACAGTAGTTTAAAGCAGGATGGAAAGTTGAAAATAATATTGCTTTTATCATGATTATAAACATGATTATAATAATGCTTTAATAAATTAATATCTGAGTCTGTCACTTTTGAGCTATGTAACTTCAGACAAGTCATTTAAGATTTTGGTTTTTCTAAACTATGATCTGTCCTGGCTAAACTCTATGCTAACTTCTAACTGACATTCTGTAATCCATAAACCCAGAAAAGATGTCACTGTCTGTGCTTATGTTGAGGAATAAATACAATTAAACTGCTAAAGTACATAGTTTACCTTGGAAGTCATGTATAAAATGTCTTAGAATAAAGTAAGAACTTCACAATGGTTTCTCATTGTGGTGGCTTCTCTTGTTGCGGAGCATGGGCTCTAGGCACACAGGCTCAGGAGTTGTGGCTTGCAGACCCTAGAGTGAAGGCTCAGTAGTTGTGGCTCGCGGGCTTAGTTGCCCTGCAGCATGTGGGATCTTCCTGGACCAGGGCTTGAACCCGTGTCCCCTGCATTGGCAGATGGATTCTTAACCATTGTGCCACCAGGGAAGCCATGAAAACAGTTAGAAGGAGTTTGGAATGGTTTAGATAAAAAACAAAAATCCTATACTCTTTTTGATAATTAGAATAGCAGTAAAAAGACATTGTAATGTCAGAAACCCATGCTAAGTTTTCTGCTCCCATACCACTTTCTGGAAGTAAATCTCAGTAATGTTTTTGAATATTGAGTAATTCTCTATGAATCTAGACTCAGCACAGTAACAGGGCAATATAGTCAATATAATCAGTACTAATAGCTTGAATGGAGGGAGTCAGTGAGGTTACCTATTGAGAAAAACCATCAGCAGAAAATTTGACACAGTGGAGGGCTGCCAGTTCCCACAGCAGAGTGGTCGATGAACACCACCTCTGGCTCCTAGCAGCAGCTTTCTCCATGCTTAGCTTCAGAGCTGAAAAAAGATATTTGGGAGGAGTCTACATCATAGTGCAAAAAACCCAGTTACGGTATGAATTTCCTTCATTTGCATAGAAAATCCATATTCATTCCTGTTTCAATTTAATGCTGTAATTTAAAGACAAATGACTTTGTAGTATTCATGACAAATATTTTACAGAGCAATATTTGCATGATGTCATACCTTGCTGCAGAAAAAATAGTTAAAATAAATATATATTAAATTACTCTTTATATGTTTTGGAATTGACAACTTGATTAATGTACACCCATCACTATGAATGGCAGTATAAATGCCATGCCAGGAGTTCTGTAATTACCGTGATCTTTCAAATAAGAATTAGAATTAAAAAAAAGGTTGACAGCCTTCCTCTCTACAGAAACTCTGAAGTATAAGATACATCTTGCTAGACCTTAATTTTGACAGCATGCTTGCTTCTATTTTGTTAGTAATGGATTTATACAATGTGAGTCACCAAACAATGATTGAAAAAAGACGGAAACAAAAATTAATATGGAGGAGAAATATGTTTCATTTGTATCACCTTCTAAGAATGTCTTAAATTCTGTCAACAACAGAAAATTCCAAAATAAATTTTATGTTATTAATATTACATAAAATCAATTTCTTTTTATTTTAAACTTAAAGTTGAGGAGACAGTAAGTTCAGCTGTATTGATAATTCAAGCATGAGTAAAAAGTAAAGATTATTAAAACTAACATGATAATATCAGAAATAGAATTTTTAGCAGTATTAGCAGTATTAACTCTTATCTATTGCTCTTCTATAAGTTTGAAAGCAATTACTGTATAGTAAGTCTAATTTCCAATATAGATAATTTTTATATTATTTCCTATGGAAACGGTAATCCAAAAAAATTAGTTATAGAATAATCAACAGCTAAATAGTGGTAATAGTATTTAATTCATAGTCTTTCTATCCACATTCTTTCTAAATAAGCCGTGTGAATTTAATAAAATCTGTGACTCAAAAGTGGATGTGAGGGCTTCCCTGGTGGCTCAGTGGTTGAGAATCCGCCTGCCGATGCAAGGGATGCGGGTTCGTGCCCCAGTTCGGGAAGATACCACATGCCGTGGAGCGGCTGGGCCCCTGAGCCATGGCCGCTGAGCCTGCGCATCCGGAGTCTGTGCTCCGCAACGGGAGAGGCCACAACGGTGAGAGGCCCACGTACCGCAAAAAAAAAAAAGTGGGTGTGAGGTCTGAATAGCTATAATCTAAAGTGCTTTAATTCTGTTTTTCCTAGTACAAACAGTCTAGGAACAAAAGGCCAGGGTAATTTGATTTTTTTTTTTATGTTCTACTTTCCATATGAAATTAAGAAGGATATTTACGTAGGTTTCCATTCCTCAAAATAATAGTAAAATTTTAGATCAATATATGCCTAATATCTAAATCATTCATCGATGTTTATCAAGAAATCTGTGAGAAATAGTTAAAATAATCCAATGGAATTATGCTAGTGCATCTATACTAAATACCAAAGAAGAAATAGAGCCCCAAAGTTAATAACAAAACACTAACTTAAATGGAAATAATAAAAATGAGCTTTCACTTCCCACCTCTAGATTATATACATTGCAGAGATGAATTGGGATTATTAATGTGACTTAAAACTTTTGAGATCAGAGAGAAACCAACAACCCATTTCCTTGAAATAAAATTAGCCACGCCAGGAGACCATGTTTCTGATTATAACTCAAGCAAATTCGGCAGGGTATCATGAAATAGTCCTGCACATGTTTAATTTTAGCTATTTTTGAAACATTCAAGTAAAAATGAAAGTAAGCATTTTAATATAAGTGAAGGGGCTCAAAAAAATCTGGGCTGGAGCCACAAACTTCTGAGTCTTCTGTCAGTGGGTAGTAATTGAAGTTGTGTATGTGGGTAGAAGTGCTACAGAATGAAAGGAAATCAGATCCAGTTCTAAGTCTTGATAACAGTCAGCATTAAGTGGGTGGTGGAGGAGAATTATTATGTAAAAAGGACTGAGAAGGAAGAGAGTATCAATGGAAATAATTTGTTCAGTGAATGCAAGGAGAGAAAATGTTTCAGTAGTAGGCTGTGATCAACAGTATCAGATGCTGATAAGAACTACCTAAGTTGAGGAATGAACAAGTGCTTGGGAACATGGTTTAAGTCAGTGTTATAAGTAAGGGAGTTTAAGTGGAGAAATGGATATAAGATTAAGTGGTTGAATTTAATGCAGGGTATTGCTTACCTAGGTAATGGAAAATCAGAGGTCAAATATGATGATGCCAAAATCAAGATAATTGTCAACAGCAGAAGCTACTACCATCCTGAGGCTATAGGAAAAAAAGGGAGAAGGAATTTCCCCAGACCCAGGAAGGCAGGTTCATTTGTGGGAATCTGGTGCCACAGTGGGCTCATTCTGATGAGAGTTAGAGTGACAGAAGAAACTCTATCACTGCCAGAGGAACTGTCTGAGGTTGAGGGATGGGGATTGTTACTTTTCTTTTGCTGGGCATCCCTAAGGGCTGCATGGTAAGAAGGTACATGCATGCTAGCAGATAGGCAACACTGGTGAACAGGGGTCCATGGTTAAGTGTCGAAACTAAAAACTCTAACAGTAACAATTTGAGTGACACTGTAAAATTTTCAGAGGTTCCTAAAAAGTCAAGCACTCATTGACTATAGCAGTTATTTTAATAACGAACATTTAATTGGCTTTTTTTTCTCTTATTCTCCTTCCTCCTTCACTCCTTCCTACTGAGATAAACTTGTAAATATTTACTTCTTTCCCAAATATACCATCTGGCCCATGTACAAGGAGTGTCTTTGGGGAGAAATCCCCATTAACAGTTTCTGCTAAAAGAAGGCCCAGGGCTTCCCTGGTGGCGCAGTGGTTGAGAGTCTGCCTGCCGATGCTGGGCACACGGGTTCGTGCCCCGGTCCGGGAAGATCCCACATGCCGTGGAGCAGCTGGGCCCGTGAGCCATGGGAGGGGCCACAACAGTGAGAGGCCTGCGTACCACAAAAAAAAAAAAAAAAAAAAAAAAAAAAAGAAGCCCCAAAGAGCAGACTCTCAGGATAGAATTCTTGGTCTGGGTCAATTACTGGTCAGATGGCAAGAAAAACCTGGTTGCTGAAGTGGGTGTTAATAATCTATGTTCTGCTGTAGCATCACCATGATTTAGAGCTTACCTGTGGAGGTATGAAATGAGGCGGAGACGAATGGGAAACATTGGCTTATGTAATGCTGTCCCCAAGTATTTGAAGGGTATGAGGGCAGAAGTGATTATAAGAATTGTGTTTTATGTGAACTGCCTTTAGCCTTAAAGTGTAGAATGGCAAGTTCAGGGTAGTCAATTTCAGAAATGCTGAAATCCAGAACTCCTTCAAAGTTATTTAAATAAACCCTCATCTCCTACATCTGAATCAAGGATTGTGGGAAATAAAGCATATCCATACGGCAGAGCTGTATAATGTATAGTCTTGAGAGGTTTCTATTGCCAAGGTTAGAGACCTGAAATGGAACATTTTAGGCTCGTTATTACTGGGCTGAAGATGTTTGGATGGATGCACCTGAAGACCTGAAGACCTGTAAATTCCATAGATCACCATGAACTATGTAGGAGAGTAGAATGAGCTCTAATTTGCTTGCTGGAGATTAGCTTCTTCTTGTCTGAAGACTGGCAAGATCTAACCTTAAGAAATGCATTTCTTGATGATCCTCATCCATCTGCCCTTATTGCTTCCAGGTTAATAATTATGAACCATGGGCTTCCCTGGTGGCGCAATGGTTGAGAGTCCGCCTGCCGGTGCAAGGGACACAGGTTCGTGCCCCGGTCCGGGAAGATCCCACATGCCGCAGAGTGGCTGGGCCCGTGAGCCATGGCCGCTGAGCCTGCGCGTCCGGAGCCTGTGCTCTGCAACGGGAGAGGCCACAACACTGAGAGGCCCGCGTACCGCAAAAAAAAAAAAAAAACAATTATGGACAAGTCTCAGCTTAATGCAAGGGTAGAAAATACATCAGAATAAAACATTTTACTATCAAAAGAAATGCAGAACTTGACTAATATTACTGGTAGAAGAGATAATCCGTATGGGAGTGGATCTTCAAGTGTTAGACTGAAGGAAGAGTTGATTGAAACTGATAAACAGGAAGTATCATGTAGAATTGGATCATATATTAATTGTCCAAACATAGAAAGTGAGAAAAAGGCAATAAAAAATTAAAATTACACTATATTTGAAATATTAATTTATTAACTGATAAATTGGTTCTATTTTCTTGTTGAACCCATAAAATAAGTACATTCAAAAACTATTATAAAAATAAATTTCTTTCTAAATAGAAAAAATTACAAATATTGAAACACATACATTTAAATGGAGCAGAAAACCCTTCTATGTTTCTAAAATACATGTATATATAAATCAAATACAAGTATTATAAATTAAAAATAAGTAGAGTGTTAATTCTTGATGGACATTCACATACCGTATCTATCCTACACTTTGGTATTTTCTGAAATTAAAAAATGTTTCCCCCAATATGACCATATATGTTAATTATTTAATTAAAATGATCAACAATCTTCTTGAATTTGCAACTTGAAATCTTTGACACCTTCAAAGGATTCTTCTCTACAAGCAAAATATTGTAAAACTAGGAATATACTCTCCCTAGAGGACAAAGTTATCATATAAGCTGAGAGTGAATTTTGCTATGTAGATCATATTCTCTAGTCTAACATTTTTCATATTAAAATGTGTAAATACTTCAAGTCAGATATTTTCATAATACTTTTGTTTTACTTCCATTCATATACTTAAAACACATTTTAGAAAAATATTTCATTTTCTTACAGTTTCCTTAAGCTTTTATGGGGCTGGGCACTTGGTAAAGCAATTTCACACACACTCTCTCACTTGATAAGCTGGTGTGTATTATCATAATAGCATTTTTACAGATTAAAAAAAAATATATATATAGACTCAAGGGGGTTCCACTGCTAGTAAGGAGGACAAACCCCAGAGCATCAGACCCCAATTCCACGTCACTTTGGGCCTTTGTGGCAGAGGTGAGAGTTTAGCCTGCTGGTTACCACCTCTGCTACCTGTGCTTCTGTGCCCAGTGGTCAACAAGCACAGATCTGGAAGGTCAGGGTCAAGGTCAGGGGTCGGTGTATGTCTGTGGAAGGGAGAGCACCCTCCGAATGTAAATATTAAAAAAGAGTCACTGAGCCCCAGTGGGTCTGGAAGACTCTAACGCCTCTCTCCTGCCCTGTGAGCTACAGTGCCACTACCACTTGCAAGAGAATCAGGATGTCCAGAGACCTCTGTGGAGTGGGTCCTGAAAGCTGCAGGGAGCCTTCCCAGATGATATTTGCTTTCTTTAACACATTTTAACTATAGATAATAATGGAACCAGGATGGATATACACTGGCGTTTAATTCTTTGCATTTAAGGCTGAAATAGCATTTTCATCCTCCACCTTCATTTTCAAGGGTTGGTAATTTTCTAACATTATTACCGTTTGGGCTGAGATTTTATTCCAAGCCCAGAGATGAAGTGTCCAAGAAAGTGTCCTAAGCAGGGCCAAGTGCTAGACTGTGCTCTCAAGAGTCACATTCTATTTTTTTAATTGAAATATAATTGATATATAGCATAGTATTAGTTTTAGGTGTATAGCATAATAATTTGATATTTGTGTATATTGCAAAATGATTACCAGAATAAGTTTAGTGAACATCCATCATCACACAGTTATAATTTTTTCCCTGTGTTGAGAAATGTTAAGATCTTAGGAACTAGAAAAGTATTTCTATAAGGAACATTCCTAAAATAAGTTGACTTTTTTACATTATTTGATTTTAGATTCTGTAAAATTGTAGGCCTATTCTGTTTTATTCAATTGGCATTAGAATAAATGTATCAAATTTTAAAAAGCCCATTTAAAAGATTTATC